>NC_064821.1:103254166-103557196 GCF_024166365.1 Elephas maximus indicus
CTTAGCTTTCACTCTCCATGGGCCAGGAAGCTCGCCGCATCATCTTCTATTGCCAGGTTTCTGCTGCTGGTCTTTCCTTCCTTGGTGGTGGTGGGCTCTGCTCTTTCCCACTTCTGGGGTAGTTCATTTCAAGCCCAGTGGGATGGCAAAACTGACCAATCCCCTTGGTGGGCCACAATTATCCAATCACACAGTCGTACCCAATCACCTGGGTGGGAGTTACAAGACCATGGCTAGAAAGACCACACACAGAAGTAATCAATCGCATCGCAAATCAGGTAGAAAGACACTTGCAATAGGAAGATTCTGGATGTATAAGAATAGGATGCTATGGGAGCACCTAGCAAGGACACTTAAATTAGTCTAGATCTGCACTGTCCAATTTGGTAGGCAGCAGCCACTTGAAATGTGGCTGGACTGAACTGAGATGTGTTGCAAATGTAAAATGAACACTGGATTTTGAAGTCTTAGTATGACAAATAAAATGTAAAATGACTTGATATATTGATTTTAGGCTGAAATGATAAGATTTTGGATATATAAGGTACAATAAAAGATATTACTGAAATTAATTTCATGTTTCTCTTAACGTGACTACTGCAACAAGGGGCTCAAGCATAGCAATGGTTGTGAGGATGGCACAGTGTTTCGTTCTGTTGTACATAGGGTTGCTTGATGGCACCTAATAACAACACTGGAAAATTTTAAATCACAAATATAGTTCTCGTTATATTTCTATTGGACAGTGCTACTCTAGAGCAGGGGTCAGCAAACTTCTTCTGTAAAGGGTCAGACAGTAAATCTTTTAGGCTTTGCGGGTCATACAATCTTTGTCACAACTACTCAAATCTGCCATTGTAGTGCGAAAGCAGCCACAGACAACAGGTGGATAAATGAATGTGGCTTTGTTCCGATAAAACTATATTTACAAAACAGTTGCAGGGCTGTAGTTTGCTGACCCCTGGTCTAGAGGCATCAGTGAGGGCTTTGTGGAAGAGCAATGCCCAAACTGAAGCCTGAGGGCTGAGTAGACATAAGCCAGGTGGGGGAAGAGCAGGTGCGAAGGCATGGTGGCAAGAGTCAGAATGTAGCCTGCAAGGCACCTAGGCAGTCCGCTGGCTGGAGGTATGGCAGGTGGGAGTCCACAGCCCCGTGGGCAAGACTCTTATACTCCTCTATAGCTTGTAGGGTGTCTGCAGACAGGCAGGGGCAGAAACCCTGGCCTGGGAGTCCAGAAGCCTGAACTTTCCCAAGAGGTGCCCCTGGGAAAAGGCTGTGTCCACCGTAGGGTGGGCTCAAGCTGGAGGCTCACTCAATACTCCCCCAAGTGAGGACATCTTTGCGGATGCCTTATTCACGAGCCAATGTACTTCTTCCATTCTATGAAATATACTGGTCTTAAACCACAGAGGAAGGCCCCTAGGAATCAGGTTTGTACAGTGTGACCCCATCCCGATAGTCACAGATGATCAGGGTTATAGTGGGCATCTAACCCCACTAAGGCCGGGAATGTGAATTTGGGATTGGATCTATATATTCTCCTGAACTGAGACGATGTGGGGCAGCTAATTTCTACCTACATAAGCTGAGCTGAGGGACAGGGGAAGGAGGAGAAGAATGGCTTATCCACAGGAGAGAAGCAGAGAGAAAAGGTAGAAAGAGAGTACTCCCCAGTTTCCTAGACCCTAATTCTAATCCCTTCCTGAGGCCCAGTTGCTCTCCTGCCCTTGGGTTTCTAGAGCTGTCTCTACTGGTCTAGACTAGAGTCATCTGTTTGGCTTAAGCTATTTCAGCTGGCTTTTCTTACCCAAGTTCTAAGACAATTGTTTTTCTTCATATACAAATTTATGGTAGGAGTTCACTTGTTCATCCATTCATTCATTTATTCATTCATTCACCAAATATTTATAAAATCATCTGCAAGTTCCTCTTTACTTTAAGCTCAATTTGAAGGATGGGTAAGGCATGCGGAAGGCATTCAAAGCGGAAGAAAATACATTAGCAGGGACAAGGAGGAAGAAAAGTAAATAGAAGTGGAAGAAGTCTGAAAAAGTAGGTTGGGGCTTAATAAAGAGGCCTTAAATGGTGAGCTGGGGTTTGGGCTTCATTTTGGGAGGGAGCTATTAGGAAACCTGGTGGTATAGTGGTTGAAAACTATGGCTGCTAACCAAAAGATCGGCAGTTCAAACCCACCAGGTGCTCCATGGAAACCCTATGGGACAGTTCTACTCTGTCCTTTAGGGTTGCTATGGGTTGGAATCGACTTGATGGCAAGGAGTTTGGTTGGGTTTTGGTGGTTCAGTGGTAGAATTCTTGCCTTTCATATGGGAGATCCCTCTGTCAGTGGAGGTTTCTGTGTTGCTATGATGCTGAACAGGTTTCCGTGGAGCTTCCAGACTAAGATGGACTAGGGGAAAAGGCCTGGCAATCTACTTCCAAAAATCAGCCAGTGAAAACCCAATGGATCCCAATAGTTCAATCCCAACCAATCATTAGGATGCAGCAGGATCAGGCAGTATCTCGTTCCATTGTGTATGGGGTTACCATGAGTTGGGGGCCAACTCAATGGCAGCTAACAGCAAGAACAAGGATGCTATTAAAAAAATTTTTTTAGCATAAAAGTGACACACTAATAATGTGGGACTACAGAAAATTAACTTTAGAAGGAAGATTAATTTTCCATATTAAAATATGATTGGGGCTGAGACCAGTCAAGAAGAGAAACCATCAGGGCCTACCCTAGGGCATTGGCATTGGGAATGGAGAAGCAAGGAGCCACTGAGTTAGAGCCCACTGGGGCACAGTGACTAGATATGTGTTGTCTTTGGACATTGGCGGGAGGGAGGAGTGAATCTAGTGTGACGTCTCTGCACTCTGCCCCACCTTCACTCTTTATGAGGGATGTCCCAGGTTGTGTACTTGGATGGCCTGAGTGATCCCTGGACATACTTATCCAACAAGGCAGCTCTGCTTTCTCCTCAGGTCCAAGGTTCACCTAAGCCTGTGACTCAGTGTGAGAAGCTGAAGGGTTGGCTCTGTAATCCACGGAGAATGCTGAGTCATGACCGGCAGAGCAGTGTCACCCCACCCGAGCCAGAGTCTCCTGTGTTGTGGAATCCAATAGAAAGATCACTGAAACAGGTCTCAAGGTGCCTGACCTGGTCACTGATTGCTGGGCAATGGATTGGACTCTGTGCACATTTTTTTTCTCTATCTATAAAATGGCTGTACCTCTCTGGGACCTGGGGAAATAAAATTAGAAAATAAATTCTTACATCTCTTCACTCAACTCATGTCGAATGGGTGTTTATTCTGTGTCAGTCAGTATGCTGGGGACAGAGGAATAGATAAGACATATGCCCTCCCTCAAGGGGATCCAGGTACTCCTGGTAGGCACAAATGGTTAAGAGCTCAACTACTAGCCAAATGGTTGGCAGTTTGAACACATTCAGAGGTGCCTTGGAAGAAAGGCCTGACAATCTGCTTCTGAAAGGTCACAGCCTTGAAAAACCCTATGAAGCAGTTCTACTCTGCACAACTTGGGTCACCGTTAGTCAGAGCCGACTCGGCAGCAACGAACAACCAGCTCTAATGGGGTAAACAGATAAGTAAATAGAAGTACTATTATAGAACTTAAACTTTTCTGACATATAGTTTCATATTGACTAACTCATTTGAATTATTTACATATGAGGTAGTAACAAATTACACCCATTTGACAGATGAGGAAATGTAGGGCCAACTGGGCAAAATGACTTGCCCTGCCTGGTACTCCCACAACCTCTTGGACGTAATTCTGTCACAGCCCCTACCACTCTCCATTAGAGCTAGAGGTTCACATGTTTATTTCCCCCAATAAACTTTAAGCTCCCTGTAGGCAGATTTGGCTTCAAAATCATCTTTCGACTCCCAGTATCTAGCCCAGACTTGGCACATAGTAACAGGAGGCCAGTGGGCAGAAGGAGTGGTCAGGGAATGGAGCTAAAAGTTACTGAGCATCAACCATGGGAACAGAGGAATGGATAAGGCTTGACTGGGCACTTTGCATTTGTTATTGCTTAATCTACTACAAGGGCAGCTGGGTGACGCAAACAGTTAAGCACTTGACTACCATCCAATAGGTTGGTGATTTGAACCTATCCAGAGATGCCTTGGAAGATGGTCCTGGCGATCGGATTCTAAAAGGTCACAGCCTTGAAAACCCTATGGAGCAGTTCTACTCTGCACACATGGGGTCTACATGAGTGGGAACTGACTTCGTGGCAACTAACAACAACAGTTTACTACAAAAACTCTGCAAGGTAGGTACCATTATCTCTGTTTTATAGGAAATGTTCCAGAGGTTCACAGGAGTTACATGATTTGCCCAAGGTCACACTGAAAGTAATAGGAGAAGCTTCAGATTCTGAAATGGCCCAGGAGATGGTGTGTGTGTCGGGGAAAAAGGGGTGAGGGGAGCCTGTCAGTCCAAGTGCAGAACCAGAGGAAATTCCCAGTAAAGCATTTAGCTGGTCCCCTGAAACATCTCTATCCCTCGGAGCTTGATCCTGCTTCAGGCATTTATTTGAATCTGTGTTCTTTCCACTGCAGTCCCCAGCCACCCCAGCCAACTCTTGGTGAATACTTGCTGAATAAATGCTTGAGAGGAAGAACAAAGACATGAAGAAATCATAACAAATGTTGAATTCACACTGTGTGCCAAGGCATTGGGGTAAGCCACTATTTATGTTTTTCTCTTTTCATCCTCTCAACACTACTATGAAGTACGTACCATTGCACCCCGGTCTTACAGGAAGAAATTGAGGCTTAAAGGTGTTGGGACTTGGCCTGAAGTCACAACATCAGTAAGTAGCTTTGAATCCAGTCCTGTCTGGCTCCAAAGCCTGAATGATAAACCACTACTTTAAAGTGAATGCATGCATGAGTGGATTGCAGCTTCCAGACTCTTCTGAAAGTGAGCCACAGTCAAGGCCATGGACCCATTTGCTCCCTGGGAAGGGGTCTTTTCTAGTCACTTTCCAATCTGACTCTATAAAGCAGCCCTCTGTCTGCCAGTTCCCCTGGTGGGGTCAGAGGACATTTCCCAGCCTCCCACTGAATCCAGCTATCTTCAGGACTTTGAAGGCCTACATTTACAGGGTGTGGGTCAGCCCCAAACCTGAGGACTTCCTTAAGGTATCTGTTGAGGGAATGCCTCAGAAATTCCAGCAAAATGTGACCGGGAGGGGTCTGAAGAAATCAGGCCAAGTAGAGGAAAGGACAATGGACAGGAAATCAGGAGACAGAGTCATGAGTCAGCAGTGTGTTATGGTTGCCAAAAGAGCTCACGTGGACTTCTTTGTATCAACAGGATCATAGTGTGTCAAACAAGTAAAGTGACATGGCACTTCCTCTGTGGTCAGACTGGAGCTGGAGTGTGGGTTAAGATTTGGTCCCATATTTCCAGATTGTCCTAGTCAAATAGGAACCTGTCCAAAAAAGCAGAACTGGGACACAAAGGGAATGATGTTGTCATCCTGGGAAAGGCTAAAGGACTTGTGCTTCTTTTTCTTGAGGAAGAGAAGAGGGGAGAAGTCAGGAGAATAGGCTTTGGGTGTCTCAGAGGTTTCCCTATGGACAAGGCAGTAGATTTCTTCTGAATGACACAAAGGGGAAAATAGGACTCATGTGAGGAAATAAGAGGAAGCCAGATTTAAATGCAAATTAAATAATAGCTTTCTACCAGTCAAAAAGAGAGCTAAAGAAGGAAACACATTTGAATAAAAAAAAAAAAAAAAAAAAGGAAAAATCCCAATAAACTCCTTCTCTCTCCTCTGTGTGATCCACGGCAAGTTACTTAATTTTTCTGTGCCTCAGTTTCCACGTCGGAAAAGTGCAGGTGTAGGGACTGTGAGTCGGAATCAACTCGACAGCACTGGGCACTGGGAGGGACATGAAAATCCAAGTGTGCAGCCTATGGAGGGGTGTAGCACGATGGTAACGCACAGGCCCCAGGACTCAGACTGCTGGTGTTTGAACCTTAGCTTAAAGCACCCTTAGTGCCTTATTTTAACTTCAGTGCCTCAGTTTCCTCATCTGTGAATTAAGGATAAAAACTGTATTTATTTCATCATATTATTCTGAAGATTAAAAGAGATAATATGTGTAAAGCATTCAGAACCATACCTACCAGATAGTAAGTGCTCAGTAAAGTAGCTATCATGATCATCATTATTCTTTATGTATGAAGGTGGCCCTTCACAGGGCCTAGAGCAAAAAAAGCATGCTTCCCCTGTCTCTTTTCTCCTCCAGGGAACTCTTCCAGGATGTCTCTAGGATACCAGGTTCTTTAATCTCCAGATGCCTGGAGATTAGAAGAGCATCTATTTGCATAGACTCAAAGGCAGCTACCTGCTTCCACCTAAATACCCTTTCAGTGAAGAAAGAGACAGTATGGAGAAAGCCCACCTCCTGCTTCTAGAAGTTTCCCATTCTTGACCCTTACATTTGTAGTGCACTTTACAGATTACAACATGTTTCCATTACCACATTATCATTACCAACACAAGGCTTGGCAGGCACAGAAACCACAGATGTGGAAATGGAGGCTCAGAGAGATTCCTTGACTTACCCAGGGCCCCTAAGACCCGCGTGGGTGAAGCAGGATTTGAATCCAGGGCTTGTTGGTTCCAAACACCAGCATCTACATGAAGCATTGACCAGTCCCTCACCCCACACATCCTCCTACCCTTGGGATTCTACTCCAGGAAACATGAGAAGGGTACTTGGCCAACTCCAAACTTTGAAGCCAGGTCCTTGCAGTATATGAGAGGACCAAGGAGAAGAAAGAGGAGCCAGGAACCCTGGATATCTCTGCCATGAATTCAAGCAATTCATGATGGAGACCTCATTTGGGTTAGTCCTCTGTTTTCAAAATGCTGAGATGAGCATGGTCCTGAGCCATGCAACCAAGAGTCCAGCATCCCTACCAGCACTGTCCAATAGAACTTTCTGTGATAGTTCTATCTCTGGGCTGTCCAGTACAGTAGCCACTAGCCACATGTGGCTACTGAACACTTAAAGTGTGACCAAGCTAGCATTATTTCAGTTTTATAGCTGAGGGGACTGAGGCTCCGTCAGCGAACTGCTGTGGTTGCACAGTTGGCAAGTAAGGTCGCTGGGACTTGAACCATCTTGTCTGGGCCCACCGCCACAGTAGCCTCTTGTCCCACTCCCTATGGAGGGTCTGAACCCAGACAGGTGATTGGGTCATGTCTGCCTTTTCAGAGGGGCCTCTCTTCCTGCCTGGCTCCACCTGGACCCAACTCTAGAAGCCACCTGTGTTGTTTTACTGATAACAGTGTTTGCCTTCCAAAGCCAGGACCATAAAGGGCAGCTTTCAAAGTCACTGCTGCAGAAATGTCAACATGAGGGGGAGGCTAGCCGTGGTTTCTGAGGTGGAATGTCACTTCTGAGTTGCCTCAAAGGCTGCTGGAAAGATCTTTGAATCAGGGGTCAAGGGACCTGAGGTTTAGACTTGCTTGTACCACAGACTTGCTGTGTTACCCTGGACATGTTTCTTACCTTTGCTGGGCCTCATCTTCATCATCAATGGTAAGTGATATCAAAAGGCTTTCCCATCCCTAAAATGTTAAGTGTCCTCCAGTCAGGATCCTGGGGAGCAATACCCAAATGTCCCATTTATTGACTGTGAAATATTGCATGTAGCAACTTTCAAAATAAAACCACCCCCAAACCTGAACCTGGGTTTTTTTTTTAAACCTCCAACAGTGTTATCATTAAAGCAGTAAAGTTACTCATTAATATCTTGTAAAGTGGTTTCGTGATTTTTCTTAACACTTGAAAAGACGTCCCCCAGCCCCAACGCTGGGCCCACAGCCCCAGGGTGTAAACCCACCATTAGACCACTAGGATTTCTACAGCACTCAGGTGTTCCGACAAATTGCTTATGCTCAAGAACACAGGGCAATTTTCTCAACTTTTAAAATGTTTTCTCCCTTCCCCCCCTTTCTGGGGTTTTCTCCTTTGCTTGTAACTCAAACCACAAATAACGCTTTAAGCCGCTGGCTCTGAGGAGTGGGGCAGTGGCTGCCAAGAACAGCACGGCTCATGCGGCCCATTTTCTGCCGCTCTGGAAACCAGCTCATCAGAGAGAAGCATAACACACTTTTTTCCTTTTCTTCACTAATTGCAAAAAATATTGCCTTTTCTACGGGCTGGGGAAGAGGCAGATTGGTGTTGATTGGTGGTGGGCAGAGAGAAATTGGCTGCTTTAGGTCAACCAGAAAAATTCACTCGTCAGGGGACAGAGTCATAGAAGCTTCCTAGACACAACCAAACACCTTAAGGGATCGAGTTACTGGGACTGAGGCTGGGGACCATGGTCTTGAGGGACATCTAAGTCAATTAGCATAACATAGTTCATAAACAAAATGTTCTATATACTACTTTGGTGAGTAGCATCTGGGGTCTTAAAAGCTTGTGAACGGCCATCTAAGAAACATCTATTGGTGTCATTCTGTCCAGAGCAAAGGAGAATGAAGAAAACCAAGGATATATGGAAACAATCCAAAGGACTAATGGCCCACTTGAACCACAGCCTTCACCAGCCTGAGCCCAGAAGAACTAGATGGTGCCAGGCTACCACCACTGACCACTATGACCGAGATCACAATAGAGGGTCCCAGACAAAGTGGGAGAAAAACGTAGAACAAAATTCAAATTCACAAAAAAGATGAGACGTATTGATCTAACAGAGACTGGAGGAACCCCCGAGACTATGGCCCCAGATACTCTTCTAACTCAGAACTGAAGACATGCCTGAAGTTCACTGTTCAGCCAAATGTTAGGTCTATAAAACAAACAATAACACCCGTGATATACTCCTTAAATCAATCAAGGAGACAAGACCAAATGGGCAACACCTGCCCAAAACCAAAAATGAAAAGGCAGAAAGCGGTGGAAAAACTGAACAAACAGAAATGGGGAACCTGGAGTGGAAAGGGGGAGAAAAGTGCTGACACACTGCGGGGATTACAACCAATGTCACAAAACAATTTGTATATAAATTTTTGAATGAGAAATTAATTTGCTTTGTAAACTTTCACCTAAAGAACAGTAAAATGTTAAAAAAAAAAAAAAAAATCCACCAATCCCTCCAAAAGGACCTCTAGTACTAGCTTCCACTTAAGCCCTTTACCACAGAACCTCGCACATATAGATGTTCAGTGGATATTTGTGGCTGAAGGAATGAACTTCTACAAACACTCTTTTTTATTCTTAATGCTGGATAAACATCTGAACCCTCATTCTGTAGCTGAGGAAAACAAGGCGCCAAGAGGCGGCCAACTCACTCAGGATCACACATACCATTACCCGGTAGGGCTGGTGTTTGAATCCAGGCTGGTTCCAGATCAGGCTCCAAAGCCCACGCTCTTTCTGCATCTGCCCCTCAGCCACCCAGCCCAAAGTAACACGTGTTTTCAGCCCACGAATGAAGCTTAGGCATGATGGACAAGGCTTAAGGAACTAGTGCTTTTCTTCTCCAAGTGCTCTCTCCCACAAATTCCAAAATTATCCCTGTGGGGATGATGCTCACAACAGACATGCCAGCTCAACCCTCTTTCCAGCTGCCTGCTGGACATCGCTGCCTGGATTTATCCTCTGTTGGTTATGCAGTGCATGGCCTGTAGTGGGTGCTCATTATTGGTTGGGTAAATAAATAACGTCCCGAAGATACAACTCAAATCCTAACTCGCCTTATTTGCTGCTAAAAACCCAGTGCCTAGACAGGTGTGCATCAGGGTTGTATCCTTTCACCATACTTATTCAATTTGTATGCTGAGCAAATAATCTGAGAAGATGGACTATATGAAGAAGAACGGGCATCAGGATTGGAGAAAGACTTATTAACAACCTGCTACATGCAGATGACACAGCCTTGTTTGCTGAAAGTGAAGAGGATTTGAAGAACTTATTGATGAAGATCAAAGACCACAGCCTTCAGTATGGATTATAACTCAACATAATAAAACAAAAATCCTCACAACTGGACCAATAAGCAACATCATGATAAACAGAGAAAAAATTGAAGTTATCAAGGATTTCATTTTACTTGGATCCACCATCAACACCCACGGAAGCAGCAGTCAAGACATCTAAGGATGCATTGCATTGGACAAATCTGCTGCAAAAGCCCTCTTTAAAGTGTTAAAAAGCAAAGTTGTCATTTTAAGGACTAAGATGCGCCTGATTGAAGCAAGGGTGTTTTCAATCACCTCATGTGCATGTGAAAGCTGGGCAGTGAATAAGGAAGACAGAAGAAATATTGCTGCCTTTGAATTATGGTGTTAGCAAAAAATATCGAATATACCATGGACTGCCAGAAGAACCAACAAATCTGTTTTGGAAGAAGTACAGCCAGAATGCTTCTCAGAAGCAAGGACGGTGAGACTTCATCTCACATACTTTGGACATGTTATCAGGAGGGACCAGTCTCTGGAGAAGAACATCATCCTTGGTAGAGGGTCAGTGAAAAAGAGGAAGACTCTCAATGAGATGGACTGACACAGTGACTGCAACGATGGGCTCAAGCGTAACAACAATCACTGAGGATGGCGCAGGACCGGGCAATGTTTTGTTCTGTTGTACACAGTGTCGCTGTGAGCCGGAATCAACTCGACAGCACCTAACAACAGCAACAACAGACAGGACTTGGAACCCTGGTGGCGCAGTATTTAAGAGCTTGGCTGTTAACCAAAAGCTCAGCAGTTTGAATCCACCAGTCGCTCCTTAGAAACCCTATGGGGCAGTTCTACTCTGTCCTATAGAGTTTCTGAGTCAGAATCTACTCAGTGGCAATGGGTTTCGTTTGGTTATAGACAGGACTTGGCAAATAATTGTTCAATAAGCGGACGGATGATTGGAAGAATGCATTTTCCCTTCCCAGAGCCCTGGTGGCACAGTGGTTAAGAGCTACAACTGCTAACCAAAAGGCTGACAATTCGAAACCACTAGCAGATCCTTGGAAACCCTACGGAGCAGTTCCACTCTGCCCTATAGGGTGCTATGAGTCAAAATCAACTCAACAGCAACAGGTTTATTTATTTTTTGTTTTTTTTGGTACCCCTATATACTTGATTGGAAACCCTGGTGGTGTAGTGGTTAAGTGCTACGGCTGCTAACCAAGAGGTCAGCAGTTTGAATCCGCCAGGCGCTCCTTGGAAACTCTATGGGGCAGTTCTACTCTGTCCTATAGGGTCGCTATGAGTCGGAATCAACTTGATGTCAGTGGGTTTGGATATGCTTGATTGGAAACCCTGGTGGCTTCGTGGTTAAGAGCTACGGCTGCTAATCAAAAGGTCAGTAGTTCAAATCCACCAGGCACTCCTTGGAAACTCTATAGAGCAGTTCCAACCTGTCCTATAGGGTCACTATGAGTCGGCATCGACTTGACAGCAATGGGTTTGGTCTTTTTGGTTTATATACTTGATCTTCTGGATTTCCTACTTTTGCTAAAGACAGCACCATCTGTTTCCAATCTCTCAAGTTTAATTAAAGCCTGGGAGTTCCCCTGTGACACTCCTTCTCTCAATTGACTCTTAATTAATTAAATTGATCACCACATTCTTTGAATTAGACTTCTGATCTATCTTTCATGACTATCCTTTCCTCTTCAAATCTGAACACATGAACTTCTTGCCTTGATTGCTCAAGAAGGTATTGGTTACAAGGAGCAAAAACCCAACTTGAACTTGCTTAAGGGAAAAAGGTGGATTTATCAGATGACAGTGGGGACAATAGCAGAATGGAAGGAGGAACCAAATGATCAAGGCTCAAGATGGGCAGGGATAACAGGAACAGCAGCTCTGGTCTGACAGCTCTTTTTTGTCCACTTCCCTTTTCTGAGACCATTGACGTACTGGTTCATTCTCTCTGATAAGTTCCCTCCATACAGGGACATGGGCGCCTATAGTTCCAGACCCCCACTGATACAACTTAGGACCAGAGTAGAAAAACATTCTTTTTCTCACATGATCAAGCAGGATAAATCCTAGAGAAGGACTCTGTTGCCTAGAGTGGCACATGGGCCCATGCCCGGACTAGTCACTGGGGATGGCAGCACAGACAGCACCTCTGTTTGAGTGAGAAGAAGAAATGCCTTCCCATGAGTGCACTTTTCCCCCTCTTTTCCTCCCTGCCAGGCAACCTTGTGCAGGGCGCAACCCACACAACCATACCTGGTGGCCCTGGCTGACAGAGGATACGGGGCTGGGCACGCTCATTAAGCTGGCTTGGGTAAGATGCACAAACCTGGCCAATAACTTTTTTTTTTGGTTAATTATTTATTATACTTTAGATGAAGGTTTACGGAGCAAATTAGTTTCTCATTAAACAATTAATACACATATTGTTTTGTGACATCGATTGCCAACCACACGGTACATCAACACTCTCCCCTTTTTCATCTTGGATTCCTTATTCCCAGCTTTCCCGTCCCCTCCTGCCTTCTTGTACCTGCCCCTGGGTGGTGTGCCCCTTTAGTCTCATTTTGTTTTATGGACCTGTCTAATCTTTGGCTGAAGGGTGAACCTCAGGAGTGACTTCATTACTGACCTAGAACGGTGTCCAGGGGTCATACTCTCGGGGTTTCTCCAGTCTCTGTCAGGCCAGTAAGTCTGGTCTTTTTTTGTGAGTTAGAATTTTGTTCTACTTTTTTTTCCAGCTCTGTCCAGGATCCTCTATTGTGATCCCTGTCAGAGCAGTCGGGGGTGGTAGCCAGGCACAATCTAGTTGTGATGGACTCAGTCTGGTAAAGGCTGTGGTAGTTGTGGTCCATTAGTCCTCTGGACTAATCTTTCCCTTGTGTCTTTGGTTTCCTTCATTCACCCTTGCTCCAGATGGGGTGGGACCAGTGGAGTATCTTAGATGCTGCCCAATTACTATTGCTAGGAAGCCCAGGTCACTTTCCTTTTGGACCACGTGGTTAGAGTGAAGAAAGGATTGGGAAAGGAGCATTTCTCCCAAGGAGAGAAGGTAGTACAGTCATGGACCCCAGGGGAATTATGTGAGCTGAATTTATCTACATAACTCCCAAACCTACTCCTCTCTTGGTTCCCATCATTGGTACCAGAGACTTGAGAAACACCCGTTGCCATCTACTAGATGCTGACTCATGACGACCTCACGTGTGTCAGAGTAGAACTGTGTGGTTAGGGTTTTCAATGGCTTATGTGGGGAAGGCAATCACCAGGCATTTTTTTCTGAGGTGCCCCTGAGTAGATTTGAACTTCTACCCTTTCAGTTAGTAGCCAAGCACTTTAACCATCTGAACCACTGAGGCATCATTTATATTCTTTCCTCTCTCTTGACCTAATCTCCTGGTTATGTCTCTAACAAGTTGTATCTCTCTCTCCATTTCCCCTGTTATCTTCTATGTTAAAAGCAACTATTATTTCTTGCTTGGACCATTGAATGGCCTCTTAACAAAAATGGTTCTGAATTTATCCCATTTATCTTAGTTATCTAGTGCTGCTATAACGGAAATACTCCAAGAGGATGGCTTTACAAACAGAAATTTATTTCTCACAGTTTAGGAGGTTAGACATCTGAATTCAGGGTGCCAGCTCTAGGACAAGGCTCTCTTTCTCTGTGGGCTCTGGAGGAATCTTCATCTCTTTGAGCTTCTCTTCCTAGGTGATCTTCATGTGGCTTGGCATCTCTCTTCTCCCATCTCTGCTTGCTAGCCTGCATTTAATCTCTTTATACCTCAAAAGAGATTGACTCGAGATACTCCCTACACTAATCCGTCTCATTAACACACCAAAGACATCCCATTCCCAAATAGGATTATAACCGCAGGCATAGAGGTTAGGTTTTACAGCACATTTCTGAGGGACACAATTTAATCCACAACACCATCCCTTTCACACACCCCTTTGTAATGTGACTACACTGCTCTTCCCAACAAGAAGTTATACTTATTGTTCTGTCACCTGAATCTATGCTTGATCAATGAGACATTAGCAAACATGATGCAAGTAGAGGCTTGAAAGGTGCTTCTGTGTCAGAGTTTGTCCTCTCTTGCTATTCTTGGTAACCCTACAACCACTACCTTGGGAAGAGACACGTGACCCAGTCACCACTTTGGACCCAGTCAACTGCAAGCACTGACCATCAGACATGTGAACAGTCCACAGTAGAGTGTAGAGCTGCCCACTTGGCTCACAGGCTTGTTAGCAATAGTAACATGGTTACAATGTTGAGTGAAATACATCAGTCACAAAAGGACAAACATTGTATAATTGCACTTAAATGAAATATCTACAATAGATAAGGTGTATAGAGACCAAATATTATTTGTGGTTACCAGGGATGGGCAGTAGGGAGGGGGAAAAAAGACACAGTGCTTAGGGGACACTGGGCTTCTGTTAAGGACAATGGAAAAATTTGGAAATGGATAATGATGATGGTTGAGCAACAGGATGAACATAATTAATGTCATGAACTATGCATGTGAACACTGTTCCTTCCTTCCCTCCTCCCTCCTTCCCTTCATTCATTCATTCATTCCTTCCCAAAAAATAGTTTTACAAATATGTTAGGTGCCATGTGCTATATGAGGTCTTGCAGGTTAAAAAAAAAAAAAAGAATGACATGGCTCCTTGCTTTCAAGTTGCTCAAAATCTGTTCAGGGAGATGGACAAAATAACCAAAAGTTGCAGTGGAGGGCGTTAGGGGTTTCTGTCACAGAGAGGGCAACTATTTCATGCCAGGAAGCCCTTGGCAGTCTAGTGAAGCCTATGGACCTCTCCTCAGAATAACATTTGAAAATGCGTAAAATAAAACACACAGGATTACAAAGGAAGCCAATTACATTTAAAAAAGAGATACAATATATAGAAAGAATCAAGTGGTAATAATTTCTGTGCTTCCGTAGTCACACATTAAACAAGCAGATCTATTTTTTTTTTTATAGTTCTATTCTACAAACTGCCAGAGAACAAACACATCAGTCTTGGAAGAAATGTAGCTAGAATGCTCCTTAGAAGTGAAGATGGCAAGACTTTGGCTCGCTAATTTTGAAAAAATCAGAAAGACAATTGCTAGAAAAGAACATTCTGTTTGGTAACGGCCAGGGTGAGTAAAAATGAAGGCAACCCTCTTTGAAATGGATTGACACAGTAGCCAGAACAATGGCCTCAAACATACCAAGGATCGTGGGGACAGCACAGGATCAGGCAACATTTTGTTCTGTTATATGTAAGGTTGCCATGAGTCGAAGCCAACTTGATGGCAACTAACAACAACGTTTTATTTGTTGTTGTTGTTAGGTGCCCTTGAGTTAGTTCTGACTCATAGCGACCCTATGTACAATGGAACGAAACACTACCCAGTTCTGCGCCATCCTTACCATTGTTACTATGTTTGAGCCCATCACTGCAGCCACTGTGTCAAATATCTTGTTGAGGGTCTTCCTTTTTTTTTGGTGACCCTGTACTTTACCAAGCATGATGCCCTTCTCCAGGGATTGGTCCCTTCTGATAATATGTTCAAAGTACATAAGAAAAAGCCTTGCCATCTTCCCTTTGAAGGATCATTCTGGTTGTACTTTTTCCAAGACAGATTTGTTGGTTCTTCTGGTAGTCCATGTTATATTCAATATCCTTTGCTAACACCATAATTCAAAGACATCAATTCTTTGGTCTTCCTTATTCATTGTCTAGCTTTTGCATGCATATGAAGCAATGGAAAACACCATGGCTTGGGTCAGGCACACCTCAGCCCTCAAAAGTGACATCTTTGCTTTTTAACACTTTAAAGGGGTTTTTTGCAGCAGTTTCATTCAACGCAACACACTGTTTCATTTGTTGACTGCTGCTTTCATGGGCGTTGACTGTGGATCCAAGTAAAATGAAATCCTTGACAACTTCAGTCTTTTCTCCGTTTAACATGCCGTTGCTTACTGGCCTGGTTGTGAGGATTTTTGTTTTCTTTATGTTGAGGTGTAATCCATACTGAAGGCTGTGGTCTTTGGTCTTCTTCTTTAAGTGCTTCAAGTCCTCTTTGCTCTTCGCAAGAAAAGTTGTGTCATCTCCATATCATAGGTTGCTACTGTTTTCTTTCAATCGTGATGCCCTGTTTTTCTTCATGGAGTCCAGCTTCTCGAATTATTTTTTCAGCATACACATTGAATAAGTATGGTGAAAGGATACAACCCTGAAACATACCTTTCTGATTTTAAACTATGTAGTATTCCATTGTTCCGTTCAAAGGATTGCCTCTTAGTCTATGTACAGGTTCCTTAGGAGCCCAATTAAGTGTCCCGGTATTCCTGTCCTTTGAAATGTTATACATAATTTGTTATGATCCGTACAGCTGAATGCCTTTGCATAGTCAATAAAACACAGGTAAACATCTTTCTGGTATTCTTTCTTTTAGCCAGGATCTATCTGACAGCAGCAATGATATCCCTCATTCCACGTCCTTTTCTGAATCTGGCTTGAATTTCTGGCAGTTCCCTGTTGATATACTGCTGCAACTGGTTTTGAACGATCTTCAGGAGAATTTTAGTTGTATGTGATATTGATGATATTGTTCAATAACTTTTGCATTCTGCTGAATCACCTTTCTTTGGAATAAGCATAAATATGGATCTCTTCCAGTCAATTGGCCAGGTAGCTGTTTTCCAAGTTTTTTTGAATAGATGAGTGAATGCTTCCAGCACTGCAACCATTTGTTGAACCATCTCAATTGGTATTCCGCCAATTCCTGGAGCTTTGTTCTTAGCCACTGTTTTTAGTGCAGCTTAGACTTCTTTAGTACCATTGGTCCTTGATCATATGCTACCTCCTGAAATGATTGAACATCAACCAATTCTTTTTGGTACAGTAACTCTGTGTATTCCTTCCATCTTCTTTTCATGCTTCCTGTCGTTCAGTATTTTGTCCATAGAATCCTTCAATATTGCAACTTGAAGCTTGAATTTTTTTCTTCAGTTCTTTCAGCTTAAGAAATACCAAGCATGTTCTTTCCTTTTGGTTTTTTAACTCCAGATCTTTGCACATTTCATTATAGTATTTTATCTTCTTCAGTCACCCTTTGAAGTCTTCTGTTTTACTTCATCATTTCTTCCATTTACTTTAGCTACCTTACGTTCAAGAGCATGTTACAGAGCCTCTTCTTGCCCTTTCCTTTCTTTCCTGTCTTTTTAATGGCCCTTTGCTTTCTTCACTTATGACGTCCTTGTTGTCATCCCACAGCTAATTTGGTTTTTGGTCTTTAGTGTTCAATGTGTCAAATCTATTCTTGAGATGGCCTCTAAATTCAGGTGGGATATACTCAAGGTCATACTTTGGCTCTTATGGACTTGTTTGATTTTCTTCAGCTTCAACTTGAACTTGCATATGAGTAATTGATGGTCTGTTCTGCAGTTGATCCCAGCCTTGTTCTAACTGATAATATTGACCTTTCTCATTATCTCTTTTCACAGATGTAGTCAATTTGATTCCTGTGTAGTCCATCAGGGAAGGTCCATGTGTACAGTCACTGTTCGTGTTGCTGAAAAAAGGTATTTCCAATTAATAGGGCATCGGTCTTGAAAAATTCTATCATGTGCTCTCTGGCATCATTTATATCACCAAAGCCATATTTTCCAGCTACTGATCCTTCTTTGTTTCCAACTTTTGCATTCTGATCACCAGTAATTATCAATACATCTTGATTGCATGTTTGACCAATTTCAGACTGTAGAAGTTGGTAAAAATCTTCAATTTCTTCATCTTTGGTGTTAGTGGTTGGTGTGTAATTTGAATAATAGTCATATTAACTGGTCTTCTTTGTAGGTGTATAGATATTATCCTATCATGGACAGCACTGTACTTCAGGGTAGATCTTAAAATGTTCTTTTTGACAATGAATTTGATATCATTTCTCTTAAATTTGTCATTACCAACATAGTAGATCATATGATTGTCTGAGTCAAAATGTCCAATACCAGTCCATTTCAGCTCACAAATGCCTAGGATATCAATCTTCAAGCACTCCATTTCATTTCTGACAACTTCTAATTTTCCTGGATTCATATTTTGTACCTTCCACATTCTGATTATTAATGGATGTTTGCAGCTATTTCTTCTCATTTTGAGTCGTGCCACATCAGCCAATGACAGTCCCAAAAGCTTTACTCCATCCATGTCATTATAAAAAAACCAAACCCATTACCGTTGAGTCAATTCCAACTCATAGTGACCCTGTAGGACAGGGTAGGATTGCCCATAGAGTTTCCAAGGAGCGCTTGGTGCATTTGAACTTCCGACCTTTTGGTTAGCTGCCATAGCACTTAACCACTACGCCACCAGAGTTTCCATGTCATTATGGTCAATTCTATTTTGAGGAGGCAGCTCTTCCCTAGTCTTATTTTGAGTGCCTTTGTACCTGAGGGGCTCATCTTCTGGCACTGTATCAGATAATATTCCACTGCTATTCATAAGGTTTTCACTGGCCATTTTTTTCAGAAGTAGACCTCCAGTCCTCCTTTCTAGCCTGTCTTTGTCTGGAAGCTCCCCTGAAACCTATTCACCATGGGTGACTCTGCTGGTATTGGAAATACTGGTGGCATAGCTTCCAGCATCACAGGAACACACAAGCTACCACAGTATCACAAACTGACAGACTTTATTAACTGCTGTTATTTCAAAATACTGATGAGCATGGATAATTTTTTGAGATAATCCAAGTGCAAAGTGATATGAAAACATCTCTTATTTACATTGGTAATAAATCAGAGATACTGCTGATATTACTGTGATTTGAGCCTACATTTGTAATCAAAGGAAATGTTAAATTTTAGGTAAAGATTAGTGAACGTGAAGATGCAACTTTTTCACACCCAAGTTCACAAAGCCCCTGAATTCTGACACTAGGTTAAGAATCTTTGCTATAGGTGTATGTACAGTGGCTAGCCCTGAGGGCACAAAAGAGGAGTCAGGAGAAGCTTCCTAGAGGAGAAGACTTCTTAGCTGTGTTCTGAGGGATGAATAGAATCTAGCCAGGGGAATATGGGGTGGAGGATCTTACAGGTAAAGGGAAGAAATGCCAGCATGAAATAATATGCCTCATTTGAGGGAAGTGAAGTTTGGCATGGCAAAAACACAGTGTTTGTGCAGGATTTTGGTGGGAAATAAGGTAGAAGAGGTAGATGGTAGAGTCAGATTATTGAGGTCCTGGGTCCTAAACTGTGGAATTGATCCTGAAGGTGGTGGGAAGCTGCTGAAGGATTTAAGCAGAAGGGGAACACATCACAATCAGATGTGCATGTCAGAGAGATCATTGTGGCAATTGCGAGGTGGATAGATTGAAGGGAGGGGAAACTACATGCAAGGAGACCAATCAGCAAAATAAAACAACAACAACAACAAAACCCATTCCCCTGGAGTCAATTCTGACTCATAGCAACCCTGTAAAAAAGTAAAAAAAATTTTTTTTTTTCTTTTTTATAGGGCATAACTGCCCCATAGGGTTTCTAAGGAGCGGCTGGTGGATTTGAACTGCTGACCTTTTGGTTAGCAGCTGTTCTCTTAGCCACTAATGTTTTAATTACTCTAAGCCAGAAATGTTGATGAGTTTCAGGCAGTAGTTGTAGGACTACAGAAAAAAAAAAAGATGGAAACTGAAGACATAGAAGAGGTTAGGACCTGCAGAACTTTTGTAATCCATGGGGGTGGAGGATGCTGGGGAAGAGGGAGGGTACAAAGAAAAAGTGCAACTCCTTAACAGGTAAGCTGCTTGCAGGGGAATAGGTACATGAACCGCCAACCTGTCCTGTTTGTTCACGCCTATCTCTCTTTGCAGAGGCTAGTCCGGCTTCCTGGGGATTCCCTCTTCTTCCTTATTGCCTCCTCTCTCCTGGCCCCTGGATGAAATTACCAATTTCTCATCTTCCAGCCAGCTAGAGAGCCCTTAGGGAGGTGGCAAGCTGTCTCTGAGCTGCAGCCTGCACGTAAGATGCCCTTGTCCAGCTTGTCCAGACACCTGAGATCCACATCCCCTGGCAGGGGTTCTCCAGGCCCCTCTAGGCCCTTGATATCAGTCTGAGAGAATGAGGGATCTTGTCTGCTTGGGGACCAAGGTGAAACATCAGCCTGGCAGTGGGGCAAGTCCTAGAGAACTCTCTGTCCGTTTGTGAGCCAACAACAGTCAAACTGGAAGTCAACAAGGGAAATGGAAAGGGAGAGACCCAGCCTCCCTGGAGGTTCACACCCTGGGACCTGTGCCAGTGTGAACAAGGTTTTCCGGGTGAGGATTTCCCCTTGTAGAATGAGAATAGCAGCTGAGGGAGAGGAGAGAGAGAGAACTAACTGTGCTTCCAAAGAGTTTTCCTCCTACATTGCCTGATTTAATCTTTGCAACAACCTTTGGTATGTGTGTGCACATGTACTTACACACGTGCACATACTTCCATTTTATCTCTAATTTGCAGATGAGGAAAATAAAGCCAGAGAGGTTAAAGGACATGTCCCAAGGTCACAGAGCTAGTAAGGTACAGATGAAAGTGGGGAAGAGGGCAGGGAATGAGTGTGCCCCTTAGAATCCCTGAGGTTTGCAAAGTCAAAGGGTAGCTTAAGGAGACTGAGGATTAAGGAGGTTCCACGGGCAAGGAGAAGAATTGTCACTGTGTCCCATGACGACTCCCTGCTATTATTTGTTCCCTTCTCCAGTCCAGTCTCCATACCCCGGCTAAAGTCAGCTGTTGATGTAGAATGGGATGGGGCAATGGTTCCCAGCAGTCACTGCAGATGTGATTTGTCCCATACAATGTCTCTCCAGCCTCCTCTCCTGCCATCCTCCCTGGCTCATACCCTACACTCAAGCCACATGGGTGAGCCAGCTGGCCTCTTTACGCTTTAAAGTTTTCGTCCCTTTAAACATCCTGTTTCTTTTGTCTGGTGGGAGCCTTCTAGTACATTTGGTTAAGGTAATACACTGTATGGCAGTTGTTCAAAATACAGTAAAAAGATACCAAAAAAAGAGACTGAATGCTAGACCTTGAGACAAGTAGAGAAGTTGGTCAAAGATGGTGCTTTTTTTCATATGCAACTTCCCCAACCAACCAAAAATATCAGCCCTGGCTTCAGCCAGAAAGACTAACTAGCCCCTTGTGTTAGGACCTGACCATGCCTCTGAATTGCTGGCCCAATGCCTGGCATAAATAAGAGGGTGCCAGTGTGTCTGGCAGGGCTGAGAAAAGGGAAAGCATGGAGCCCCAGAGAGAAGTCAATTCCACTCCCCTCTGCTGGGACTTCCCGCCTTAGGAATATAAGTAGGCTGTCACTGGGGTCAAAAACACAGCTGTGGGGAAGAGGAGGAGGAGAAGCCCGGGACGACAAAGACAAAAAGGAGGAGGAAGTGGAGGAGGGGGAAGGAAGCAGAGCTGAAGACGGGAAGTGGGAAACAGGCAGGGGAGGGGAGGAGGCTACGAGGAGGAAGAGGACGCTGCATCCAATAACAATCCCCTGAACCTTCTGGGAAGGAATCTGGCCACTGCTGGAGGAGAGGTCCAGCCTGACCACTAGCCAGGACAGAGGGCATGTCCTCTGGGGAGCCTGGAGGCCTTGCAATCCTCATACCCACATCTGGGGATGTCTGAGTGGGGGCTGGGCCGCTCAGATCCAGCTTCCGACCCAGTCCTGCCAGCTTGTGATCAGACACTGGGAAGACACGCTTACCTGAGGCAGGTTCAGCTGCCCTGGGGCTGGAAGACACGTCTCAGGTGTCAGTGGGGTTAGGGTACAGATGTGCCACCTGCCCTGGAGGCTACAGGACTGTGATTCAGAGAAGAGTGTTTCCACGTCCTCCACAAGACTCCTGGACACGGGGCTCGGGGAGAAGGAACAAATAATTTAAAAAAGTGTTGGCATGTTTTTCAATGGATATCTTTAGCTTATTATTTGACAGTTTTTACAATATTTTCAATATCCTGAAAATCTTATGTCAGTCATGAAAATTCACTCCACACTGGTTCTACTCCGTAAGTTCAGACCAACTGTCTCCCTAAGAATCACCTCAGTACCTGCAGTTGAGGTAGAAATTGACGCAGATGCTGAAATAATTTCAGTAAGCTTAGAGGTGATTTCCTGGTAGAAAATGCCTTTTTATTTATCAAGGGCTCCCAATTTGCTCTGTGTTGGGCCTGACGGGGGAAACTGCCTATCTTAGTTTGCTAGTACTACTTTAATAGAAATGCTACAATTGGGTGGCTTTAAAGAACAGAAATTTAGTTTCTCATAGTTAAGCAGGCTGGAAGTCCAAATTCAGGGCACCAGCTATACGGGAAACCTCTCTCTGTTGGCCCGAGGGGAAGATCCTCATCTCTTTCAGCTTCTGTAGCCCCAGCACTCCTCGGTTCCTTGGTAATTTCCAAGTGGCGTCTGTCTTCCCCGTCTGTGCTTCATTGTCTCTATGCTGCTCCTTGTATCTCAGAAGTGATTGGATTTAGAACACACTGAGATGGCCTCACTAATGCAGCAAAGAAAGCCCTATTCCCGAGCAAGATTCCATCCACAGGTATAGGGGTTAGGATTCCAACACACATTTTAGAGGGACACAATTCAATCCATAGCACTGCCTATAACTCTTCATTAAAAATTCTTTCTGTGAAGTGTTTCCTTATTGCCAGGGGACAGTCATTTACACAACCAGGCAGGGTCCTTAACATTCAGATTTGAAGTTTTTATATTTGCCTGGCATAGAGCAGGTGTTCAATAAATATTCATTTTACAGCGATTTTATCAATGTTCAGATCTTCCTGCCCCCAGGAAAAAAAATAGATTTTGACTTAAACTTCAAGAGGTCTCACTGAAGTTGGTGCCCGGAACAAAGAAAGTTCTGTGTCATGGGCGACCTCCGGCATCCAGCCTCGGGGGCATGGGAAACAAATTGCGATTTCCAGCTGAGAAGGGTTCAGAAATTACGAGGCTCCATCCCAGAACATCCTACTATGTCTTCAAAAAATGAAAACATGTTGGTTGTTTTAAAAATTCATCTTTATCAGCAAGGGAGCTAAAAAACAGGTGTTTTGCACAGTGTTGGACGCCTGGTAACATAATTATGAACATAACCCACTGCCGTCGATTCGATTATGAACATAGGCTTTAGAATTAGAAAGCCTCTGCCATGACTAGTTGTGCAGCGTGAGCAAACTGTTCAACCTCTCTGGGCCTCAGTTTCCTATCTGTAAAATGGGGATAATATCAATAGCTATTCCAAAAACGGTTGTTGTGTGGATTGCATGTAACAATGTGCCCAAAGCATCTGGTGTTTTGCAAACACTTAAGAAAGGCCATTTGGCTGGATCTGGAATTGCTGGGCTGAGCCCACTGCTTCATAGGGGCAGAGATCTGAGATCCCAGGGAAGAATGATAGAAAGATCTGGATTGAATTGTGTCCCCGCAAAAGACACGCTGGAGTCCTAATTCCTACACAGGCAAATGCAACCTTATTTGAGGAAATAGAGTTTTCCTTTGAAGATATTATCAGTGAAATTAACAAGGTCATACAGGAGTAGGAAGGGTCCTTATCCTAATCCCTTCTGAGCAGAGCTTTTTAGAAGAGGACAGGCACAGAAATAGAGTTACACACAGGAGGAAGACACCATGCGAGGATCCATCGATAAACAAGGGAAGGCCAAGGATTGCCTGCAGCCACCAGGAACTAAGAGAGAGGCGTGGGACAGTTCATCTCTCAAAGCCTTCAGAAAGAATCAACATGGCCACTATCCTGATTTGGACTTTCAGCCTCTAGAACTTCGAGACAATAAGTTTATGTTCTTTAAAGCCACCTACCTTTGTGATATTTTATTCTGGCAGCCCAGGGAAACTAAGGCAGTCTGTGTCCCTGTCTCTTATCCTCCCAGAAAGATGGCACTCTATTCAGTTTTACACACACAGGGATTTCTCTGTGAGCCCCAAGATGCCCAAGCACCATATTTATACAATCACACAGCAGAAAATGAAGTCTGGGACAATGACATTCACTGCGTCCTTTTTCAGCATAAATGGTGGTCGCTACTATCTGTATATTCAAAGCGGTACATTTGCTCCTGATAAACGCTCATTCTTTTGGCTAACAGGCAGGGAGCAATACAAGGAAGTGAGACGGTCCTAGGGAAGGGGACTAAGCTTCCTAACTCTGGTCTAGATTAAAGGATATTTTACTAGCCAAGTAAACATTGTTCCCTAAGATGTAAAAAGTACATAGATGGAGGAGAAGTTTTGTATAGGCTTAAAGATAAAAGAACTCTGAGATACAGAATAAAGGAACACATCTTTTGTCAAGTGCCTGCTTTGGGCCAGGCACTGTGTGAGATGCTGGGGATATGGAAACTACTATCATTTGGCTTCCTGAATGGCACGCCCACCATGTGCCAGGGTCTTCACGTCTTCACACCACTATCCTATTGAATACCCACTGCCACCCCGGAGAAGTAGGCAAAATCATTCATTTAATCAATGAGGATACTAAGAGGTTCAGTCATTGAACTACTTTAAAAAAAAAAAAAAGCCCAGCTGCTGTTGAGTGGATTCCAACTCATGGCTACCCCATGTGTGTCACAGTACAACTGTGCTTCATGGAATTTTCAATGGCTGATCTTTCTGGAAAGGATCACCAGGTCTTTCTTTCAAGGCACTTCTGGGTAGGCTCGCACTACCAACCTTTTGGTAGCTGTCAAGTATGTTAATCATTTGCACCACCCAGGGATTCCCACCGAACTATAAAAATCAAATCAGTTGCCATCGAGGCAATTCAGACTTATGGTGCCTTTTCTTCCAAGGCACCTCTGGGTGGATTCAAATCACCAGTCTTTTAGTTAGCCCTTCAGTGCTTAACCTTTCATACCACCCATGGACTCCATCCATTGAACTATAGAGTCCTCAGTATTCAAACCTTCCTCATTTTACAGCTGTAGAAACTGGCTCCAGAGGTTAAGCAACTTGTCACAATCAAGAGCATCTGGCACGTGTCAAGATTTGGGGGCGGAGCTGAACCTCCTGCCTTGATCTGTGGCCTTTTCATTCACCATATCCATTCTCTCCCTTGTTCTCAGGTCTTAACTTTCTGAAGACTCTGGACAATGTGGCTCTACAGTGATTTCAGTGGAGAAATGCCCATTTTCAGGATTTCCAGTCCAGCATGGAGCCCTGATGGCACAGTGGTTAAGAGCTCAGGCGGCTAACCTAAAGTTTGGCAGTTTGAATCCACCAGCTGCTCCTTGGAAACCTATGGTGCAGCTGTCCTCCATCTTATAGGGCTGCTATAAGTTGGAACTGACTAGACGGCAGCAATGGGTTTGGTTTCCTTGGATCTGCTGCCACAGCCATCTTCTCAACTGCTGGTAGCTGTTTGTGTTTTTCTATTGCCAGGTCACACTTGGCCATCCCAGGAGGCTTTCAGTGTGATGGTCTGCAGTTGTGTGCAGTTGTGCTCTCGGGGCAGTAATGACAGCACACGTGCTGACAGAGGCACTGGAAAGGGCAGCGGGAGGAATGGAGAGGTTGCCTGGCAGGTGGGGCCGCGGCCAGTGTTCCTCTATCAGGAGAGGACAGGCTCAAGATGGACCTCCTTTTAAACAGTGCAGCCAGCTCTAAAAATATCCCAGTGTCAGACAGGGCATGCTGAGCTGGGTCTCCTCCACAGCCGTCCTGGGGGCCTCTGCCCCTTTCCTGAAAGGTCAAGGGGATGGGAAGAAAGTTGGCTTGTGAAGAGTAGGATTTCCTTAGCAAGGAAAGTATAACAAGATTTCCTTCCTCTGTAAAATAGAAGGACACTCTGTAGGTTTTAGCAGCAACAACAACAAAAACAAAAGAAAAAATAGCTTACCTGGGCCCCAGTTCCCTGCTCTATAAGCCGAGGGCTGAGCCTAGATTAGGTCGAAGGATCTGACCTGCATTCACAGCCTGAATCAGGGAGCCAGGATAAGACACCTGAGCTGGAATCTCCAGCTGTTGTACTTATTAAGTGTATGACCTATGACTCAACCACTTCATGCCTCAGTTTCCACATTTATAAAGGGAATAATAATAGTGTTTGCTTCACTATGCTGTGGAAAGGATGGAATGACATGCTATATAAGGCTCTTAACACAGTGCCTGACATGTAGTGAATGCTCACAAGTAGTTATTAAGATGGTATATGAGAGAATATGAGTATTTCTTGAATTCTAGCTCGAGACCTACTTTAAAGGGAAAGTTAAGGTCATGGGGGAGGAGGATGGTGTAGAGGATAAGAAGAGGGTAAAACAATTTTAATCATAAAAAACTCAAATTTGTTATTTGACAAATGGGGAAACTGAGGCCATGGAGCAGAAAGGAGTTTCCCCAGGCCAGATGCTGTGTTAGCAGCTGCCTGTAGCTTGAAAATCACAGTGTGATGAGACCACGTAAAAACATGGAACAATCTAAGTCTGTGCCCCAGGAGACACTGGAGGGGCAATGTGCGAGGATGGAGCCAAACTGAACTCATGATTAGGGTTGGTGGCTGTGGTATGAAGCATCTGTAGACCACGCTATTGACCCCAAGGACCATGGGGAAAAGGTACAGGCAGGAAGAGTTTAAAAAACTAATTGCTGAGTTGATTTCAACTCATGGCAACCTATGTATGTGAAAGCAGAACTGTGCCCCACAGGGTATTCAATGGCTGGTTTTCTGGAAGCAGATCACTAGACCTTTCTTCCAAGGCACCTTTGGGTGAACTTGAACCTCCAACCTTTCAGTTAGCAGTTGAACACTTCACCATTTGCACTACCCCGATAGTCTAGGAAAAGCTTCAGTCAGCCTAAAGAAGAATCTTCCACCCCTTTGTCGTCCAATTTGGTAGACATGGCTTTTGAGCACATCAAATGTGGCTAGTCCTGATTTCCAAGACTTAATAAGAAAAAGAATATTAAATATCTCAATCATTTTTTTTAGTCAATTGCATGTTGAAAGGATATTTTTAAATACATTGGGTTAAATAAGATATATTACTAAAATCTTACGTAGTTCTTACTTTTTTACATGGCTCCTGGAAGAGTTAAAGTCAGACAGCGGCTCCCAGTGTGTTCTGGGTGGGCAGCACAGCTCTAACCACTGAGTTTGTGCAACAATGGAGCAAGCTGGCTTACCAGGTAATGAGCTTCCCATCACTGGAGGTGTTCAAAAAATGGCGTTGTTAATGGAATTCTTATAGCTAGATGGACAAACTCTGTAATTCTTCCAACTTTGATTCAACAGTGATTCCCAGACAGTGTTCTGGGGAACACTTGTTCCTTGGATTATGAATAGGTGTTAGAGGAAAAAGTTTTGGTGATCAATATGAGAAATTCTTGGTTGAAAAAGTTATATTCTGTTATTCCAAGACTTCTTGGTAACTTCTAGACATGAAAATGCATTGTGGATCTTCGTGAGAGGAACAGTATTACAGCATTTTCCATATAACTGACCACAGAGCCTTCTCTTCACAGTGCATGACAAGGAAATGATGTATTAAGTTCATTCCTTGAGAACTGCTGTCCAACAGTTGCCAAAGAGTGTGGTTTATGATGTCAGACAGAACTGAGTTCAAATCCTGGCTTTTCCCTAAGTTTTTTTTAGTAAAGGGTGAGGGAGGGGACCTTGGGCATGTTATTTCACCTTCACTGAGTGTAAGATGAGAGGAAAAATATTCACTGCTCAGTGCAGCTTTGAGGTTACACTTAAAACACACAGAAAACTGTCTAGTGTGGTGGCTGGTGCATAAAACCAAACCAAACCCATTGCTGTTGAGTGCCTTCTGACTCATAGCCAACCTATACGACAGAGTAGAACTGCCCCATAGGGTTTCCCAGGAGTGGTTGGTGGATTTGAATTGTCAACCTTTTGGTTAGCAGCCTTAGCTCTTAACCACTGTACCATGAGGGCTTGGAGGTATTCAAAAAATGGTACCTCCAATAACTAAAGCCCAGAGTGGGGAAGTGGCTAGGCCAAGGTCACGTAGGAAATTAGTGATCGTGCTAGGCCTTGAATCTCAGTCTCTTGGGTTTTGCAGTTTACCTCACCTCCCTTCACTAAGCAACAGCAAAGAAGAAATCAAATTCAAGGGATTCGATCCACAAACCTGGTATGATTTTATAGGTCCAGGTGATTTTAAATGGAAGACAAGTATTTCCTTCTCTCCCTCTTCCAGTCATCGCCTGTACCTCAGGCCTGGCCAAAGGAAGCTGCGGTCTGGCCTGGCAGGCTCCCCGCTCCTTCCCTCCTCCTTCCTCCCCTCCTCCAGCTGGGTTCCTCTTCCTGCTGGTCCTTGGAGCCCCCAGCAGATGGGCTGCCCTTATCAGCCGGCTCCAGGCCAGAGGAGGAATCCTCCGGTCACATGTGGTCCTCAGATGGGAGGGAGGCCTGGTAAATAAACACTGCAGTCCAGACAGAGGAGGGGGAAGGTGGGGGGAAAACAATCACTGACATTTTGGTAACTGGGCCAGGATTAAAGGACACCAGGCATGTCCCTTATTGGCCATTTCTGTGAGGAATCCAGGCAGCTTCCCCTGGATGACCAGGCTGTCTTTAAATAGCCCTGGGGGCTGGGGCATTCCCAGTGCACTGCTGCCTTGATCCAGGCCTAATCCCTTGCCCAGCACTGACCTTTCACAGTTTACAGAGCACTTTATCTCCTGGCTGAGTGGAGTCTCACAGAATCCGCCTGAGAGAAGGGAGGGTTATCAACATTCCCAATTTACAGAGGAGGAAACTGAGGCTCTGAGGATAAGTGACTCACCCCAGGCTACACAGCTAGAAGTGGCTGAGTCTGGGCTGAGCCCCACGTATACTCTGATGCCAAATCCAGAGGTCTGCCCATCACGCCACAGTTCCCTCCACCAAGGTCTTCCTTGGTGCCTGGCACTGAGCTCTGTGCCTTGAGTGAGTTAAATTCTTTTACTCCAAGACTTCTTGGTAACTTCTACATATGAAAATGCATTGTGGATCTTCATGAGAGGAGCAGTATTACAGCATACCCTGGAGCCACCGTTCCTGCTCCAGGGACGTTCACAATCCTGGGAGGAGTGAGGGGGGTTGAACGGGTGAATCTCAGCATAATTGTGCTGAAAAAGAACCAGTTAAAAAAAGAGTACATGCTATACACGATTTCACACACACATACATATATATAAACTGTGTTGCCACTGTGTGCTGTCAAGTGGATTCCAACTCATAGTCGACCCCATCTGACAAAGCAGAACTGCCCCATAGGGTTATCTTGGCTATAAATTTTATGGAAGGAGATCTCCAGATCTTTATCCTGTACAGCTGCTGGGTGGGTTTCAACTGCTAACCTTTTGGTTAGCAGTTGAGTTCTAAACCATTGCACCACCAGGGCTCCTACATAAACTCTGTTGTTGTTGCCAGTCTATTCTGACTCATAGTGTGACATTGTAAGACTGAGTAGAATTACCCCAGGCTGTAAACTATATGGGAGCAGATTGCCAGGTTTTTTCTCTCAGTGAGCCACTGGTGGGTTCAAACCACTAGATATTTCAAATATCTGCATTTTATTGTAGTCAATTATACCTCAATATAACTATTTTCAAAAAAATGTAAAGAGAATAAAGGAGGTTGACAGGCATATAATTAAATGATTGTGAGAAGTCTTGAGGTCCCTGGTGGTACAAATAGTTTGCACTCAACAAACAACCAAAAGGATGAAGGTTTGAACTCACCCAATGGTGCCATGGAAGAAAATCCTGGTGATCTGCTTCCATAAAGATTACAGCCAAGAAAACCCTAATGGAGCTCAGTTCTACTCTATAACACACGGGGTCGCCATGAGTCAGAACTGACTTGATGGCAACGGGTTTGGTTTTTGGTTTGGTGAGAAGTCTTAAAATGGAGCACAGAGTGCCATCAGGAAGAAGAAAGAGATTCTTTCCCAGATGGTGAGATCAGGAAAGGGTTCCTGGAACAGGGGTTTGACATGGCTCAAGATATAGATAGGGAAAGGCGGGGCCAAGATGGCGGACTAGGTGGATGCTACCGCGGATCCCTCTTGCAACAAAGACTTGGAAAAACAAGTGAATCGATCACATATATAACAATCTACGAACTCTGAACAACAAACACAGACTTAGAGACGGAGAACGAACAAATACGGGCAGACAGCACTTGTTTTCAGAACTAAGAGCCAGCGTACCAGGCAGGTGACCTTCGGAGCCCGGGCTGGGGCAGAGCCCAGGGGGGCAGACGGCACAGACAAGGGGCCCAGCCCTACCCCCCCCCGAACCCATCCTGGGAGGAAGTCTAGCTGGTTGGCGCGGGCGGCGTAGCGGCGCAGCCGGTGGGAGAAACACCCGGGAGGCAGTGACTGATCTTGGAGCGGGGAGAGCAGCGTCCCAGCCGGGAAGCCATCCTGCCGGGAGTTTGGCGGGAGGCGGGCGAGGCGCGAGCGTGGGGATCACCTATACTTCCCTAAAGCGACCCCAGGGGGGCGCCCAGACATTCGTGTGGGCCACGTCCACCCAGTTCGCGCGAGCGGTGCAGCACACCAGAGGGAGAAATCCCCGGGAGGAAGTGACTGGTCTTGGAGTGGGGAGAGCAGCATCCCAGCCGGGGAGCCGTCCCGCTGGGATCTTGGCGAAAGCGGGCGGGGTGTGAGTGTATTCCCCTGAATAGACCCCGGGGGCGGGCCCAGCTGTTCGTGAGGGCCACGCCCACCCAGTTCGCGCGAGCCGTGCGGCGCACCGGAGGGAGAAATCCCCGGGAGGAAGTGACTGATCTTGGAGCAGGGAGAGTAGCATCCTAGCTGGGGAGCCGTCCTGCCAGGATTCTGGCGGATGGGGGCAGACCGTGAATGCGGGGATCAGCTCTATATTCTGTGGTGCTACACGCCTAGCTCTCTGATCCCTCCCCCACCCTCCCCAGGCGGCTCCATTAACATCCGAATACCCTGAGCCAGAAGGAGAATTCAGATAGGGATCTGACTGCATTTTTTTTTAGCTGATTACCTGGAAAATCTAGTTTCCCAGTGATGGCTTGGAGACAGCAGTCCATATCAAACCACATAAAGAAACAGACCATAACAGCTTCTCCAACCCCCCAAACAAAAGAATCAAAATCTTTCCCAAATGAAGATACAATCCTGGAATTATCAGATACAGAATATAAAAAACTAATTTACAGAATGCTTAAAGATATCACAAATGAAATTAGGATAACTGCAGAAAAAGCCAAGGAACACACTGATAAAACTATTGAAGAACTCAAAAAGGTTATTCAAGAACATAGTGGAAAAATTAATAAGTTGCAAGAATCCATAGAGAGACAGCATGTAGAAATCCAAAAGATTAACAATAAAATTACAGAATTAGACAACGCAATAGAAAGTCAGAGGAGCAGACTCGAGCAATTAGAATGTAGACTGGGACTTCTGGAGGACCAGGGAATCAACTCCAACATAGCTGAAAAAAAACTCAGATAAAAGAATTAAAAAAAATGAAGAAACCCTAAGAATCATGTGGGACTCTATCAAGAAGGATAACTTGCGAGTGATTGGAGTCCCAGAACAGGGAGGGGGGACAGAAAACACAGAGAAAATAGTTGAAGAACTCCTGACACAAAACTTCCCTGACATCATGAAAGACGAAAGGATATCTATCCAAGATGCTCATCGAACCCCATTTAAGATTGATCCAAAAAGAAAAACACCAAGACATATTATCATCAAACTTGCCAAAACCAAAGACAAACAGAAAATTTGAAAAGCAGCCAGGGAGAAAAGAAAGGTTTCCTTCAAGGGAGAATCAATAAGAATAAGTTCAGACTACTCAGCAGAAACCATGCAAGCAAGAAGGGAATGGGACGACGTATACAGAGCACTGAAGGAGAAAAACTGCCAACCAAGGATCCTATATCCAGCAAAACTCTCTCTGAAATATGAAGGAGAAATTAAGATATTTACAGATAAACACAAGTTTAGAGAATTTGCAAAAACTAAACCAAGACTGCAAGAAATGCTAAAGGAGATTGTTTGGCCTGATGACCAATAATATCAGGTACCAGCACAATACAAGGTCACAAAACAGAACGTCCTGATATCAACGCAACTCAAATAGGGAAAGCACAAAAACAAAGTAAGATTAATTCTAAAAAATAAATAAATAAACAAAATAATACACATAACAGGAAATCATGGAAATCAATAGATAAACGATCACAATAATCAAAAAGAGGGACTAAATATAGGAGGCATTGAACTGCCAGATGGAGAGTGATACAAGGCGATATAGAATGATACAAGTTAGGTTTTTACTTAGAAAAACAGGGGTAAATAATAAGGTAACCACAAAAAGGAATATCAATTCCATAACTCAAGAAAAACATAACGACTCAACAAACATAAAGTTAAACATTATGAAAATGAGGATCTCACAATCTACTAAGAAAAACGTCTCAGCACAAAAAAGTATGTGGAAAAATGAAAAGGCCAACAACACACATGAAAAGGCATCAAAATGACAGCACTAAAAACTTATTTATCTATAATTACGCTGAATGTAAATGGACTAAATGCACCAATAAAGAGAGAGTCACGGACTGGATAAAGAAACACGATCCATCTATATGCTGCCTACAAGAGACACACCTTAGACTTAGAGACACAAACAAACTAAAACTCAAAGGATGGAAAAAAATATATCAAGCAAATAATAAGCAAAAAAGAAGAGGAGTAGCAATATTAATTTCTGACAAAATAGACTTTAGACTTAAATCCGCCACAAAGGATAAAGAAGGACACTATATAATGATAAAAGGGACAATTGATCAGGAAGATATAACCATGTTAAATATTTACGCACCCAATGACAGGGCTGCAAGATACATAAATCAAATTTTAACAGAATTGAAAAGCGAGAGAGACACCTCCACATTTGTAGTAGGGGACTTCAACACACCACTTTCGGAGAAGGACAGGACATCCAGTAAGAAGCTCAATAGAGACACGGAAGACCTACTTACAACAATCAACCAACTTGACCTCATAGACTTATACAGAACTCTCCACCCAACTGCTGCAAAATATACTTTTTTTTCTAGTGCACATGGAACATTCTCTAGAATAGACGACATATTAGGTCACAAAACAAATCTTGGTAGAATCCAAAACATCGAAATATTACAAAGCATCTTCTCAGACCACAAGGCAATGAAGTTAGAAATCAATAACAGAAAAACTAGGGAAAAGAAATCAAATACTTGGAAAATGAACAATACCCTCCTGAAAAAAAACTGGGTTATAGAAGACATCAAGGAGGGAATAAGGAAATTCTTAGAAAGCAACGAGAATGAAAATACTTCCTATCAAAACCTCTGGGACACAGCAAAAGCAGTGCTCAGAGGTCAATTTATATCGATAAATGCACACATACAAAAAGAAGAAAGAGACAAAATCAGAGAACTGTCCCGACAACTTGAACAAATAGAAAGTGAGCAACAAAAGAATCCATCAGGCACCAGAAGAAAACAAATAATAAAAATCAGAGCTGAACTAAATGAATTAAAGAACAAAAAAACAATTGAAAGAATTAGCAAAGCCAAAAGCTGGTTCTTTGAAAAAATTAACAAAATTGATAAACCATTGGCTAGACTGACTAAAGAAAAACAGGAAAGGAAACAAATAACCCAAATAAGAAACGAGAAGGACCACATCACAACAGAGCCAAATGAAATTAAAAGAATCATTTCAGATTACTACGTAAAATTGTACTCTAACAAATTTGAAAACCTAGAAGAAATGAATAAATTCTTAGAAAAATACTACCTACCTAAACTAACACATTCAGAAGTAGAACAACTAAATAGACCCATAACAAAAAAAGAGATTGAAACGGTAATCAAAAAACTTCCAACAAAAAAAAGTCCTGGCCCAGACGGCTTTACTGCAGAGTTCTACCAAACCTTCAGAGTAGACTTAACACCATTACTACTGAAGGTATTTCAAAGCATAGAACAAGACGGAATACTACCCAACTCATTCTATGAAGCTACCATCTCCCTGATACCAAAACCAGGTAAAGACATTACAAAAAAAGAAAATTTTAGACCTATATCCCTCATGAACATAGATGCAAAAATCCTCAACAAAATTCTAGCCAATAGAATCCAACAACACATCAAAAAAATAATTCACCCTGATCAAGTGGGATTTATACCAGGTATGCAAGGCTGGTTTAATATCAGAAAAACCATTAATGTAATCCATCACATAAATAAAACAAAAGATAAAAACCACATGATCTTATCAATAGATGCAGAAAAGGCATTTGACAAAGTTCAACACCCATTTATGATAAAAACTCTTACCAAAATAGGAATTGAAGGAAAATTCCTCAACATAATAAAGGGCATCTATGCAAAGCCAACAGCCAATATCACTCTAAATGGAGAGAACCTGAAAGCATTTCCCCTGAGAACGGGAACCAGACAAGGATGCCCTTTATCACCACTCTTATTCAACATTGTACTTGAAGTCCTAGCCAGGGCAATTAGGCTAGACAAAGAAATAAAGGGTATCCAGATTGGTAAGGAGGAAGTAAAGCTATCACTATTTGCAGATGACATGATCGTATACATGGAAAACCCTAAGGAATCCTCCAGAAAACTATTGAAACTAATAGACGAGTTTGGAAGAGTCTCAGGTTATAAAATAAACATACAAAAATCACTTGGATTCCTCTACATCAACAAAAAGAACACCGAAGAGGAAATAACCAAATCAATACCATTCACAGTAGCCCCCAAGAAAATAAAATACTTAGGAATAAATCTTACCAAGGATGTAAAAGACCTATACAAAGAAAACTATAAAACTCTGCTACAAGAAATTCTAAAGGACATACTTAAGTGGAAGAACATACTCTGCTCATGGATAGGAAGACTTAACATAGTAAAAATGTCTATTCTACCAAAAGCCATCTATACATATAACGCACTTCCAATCCAAATACCAATGTCATATTTTAAGGGGATAGAGGAACAAATCACTAATTTCATATGGAAGGGAAAGAACCCCCGGATAAGCAAAGCATTACTGAAAAAGAAGAAGAAAGTGGGAGGCCTCACTCTACCTGATTTCAGAACCTATTATACAGCTACAGTAGTCAAAACAGCCTGGTACTGGTACAACAACAGGCACATAGACCAATGGAACAGAATTGAGAACCCAGATATAAATCCATCCATGTATGAGCAGCTGATATTTGACAAAGGACCAGTGTCAGTCAATTGGGGAAATAATAGTCTTTTTAACAAATGGTGCTGGCATAACTGGATATCCATTTGCAAAAGAATGAAACAGGACCCATACCTCACACGATGCACAAAAACTAACTCCAAGTGGATCAAAGACCTAAACATAAAGACTAAAACGATAAAGATCATGGAAGAAAAAATAGGGACAACCCTAGGAGCCCTAATACAGGGCATAAACAGAATACAAAACATTACCAAAAATGATGAAGAGAAACCAGATAACTGGGAGCTCCTAAAAATCAAACACCTATGCTCATCTAAAGACTTCACCAAAAGAGTAAAAAGACCACCTACAGACTGGGAAAGAATATTCAGCTATGACATCTCAGACCAGCACCTGATCTCTAAAATCTACATGATTCTGTCAAAACTCAACCACAAAAAGACAAGCAACCCAATCAAGAAGTGGGCAAAGAATATGAACACACATTTCACTAAAGAAGATATTCAGGCAGCCAACAGATACATGAGAAAATGCTCCCGATCATTAGCCATTAGAGAAATGCAAATTAAAACTATGATGAGATTCCATCTCACACCAACTAGACTGGCATTAATCCAAAAAACACAAAATAATAAATGTTGGAGAGGCTGCGGAGAGATTGGAACTCTCATACACTGCTGTTGGGATTGTAAAATGGTACAACCACTTTGGAAATCCATCTGGCATTATCTTAAACAGTTAGAAATAGAACTACCATACAACCCAGAAATCCCACTCCTCGGAATATACCCTAGAGATACAAGAGCCTTCACACAAACAGACATGTGCACACCCATGTTTATTGCAGCTCTGTTGACAATAGCAAAAAGCTGGAAGCAACCAAGATGTCCGTCAACGGATGAATGGGTAAATAAATTGTGGTATATTCACACAATGGAATACTACGCATCGATAAAGAACAGTGACGAATCTCTGAAACATTTCATAACATGGAGGAATCTGGAAGACATTATGCTGAGCGAAATGAGTCAGAGGCAAAAGGACAAATATTGTATAAGATCACTATTATAAGATCTTGAGAAATAGAAAAAACGGAGAAGAACACATACTTTTGTGGTTACAAAGGGGGGGGAGGGAGGGAGGGAGAGGGTTTTTTATTGATCAATCAGTAGATAAGAACTGCTTTGGGTGAAGGGAAAGACAACACACAATACAAGGAAGGTCAGTCTAATTGGACTGGACTAAAAGCAAAGAGGTTTCCAGGATAAAATGAAAGCTTCAAAGGTCAGCGGAGCAAGGGTGGGGGTCTGGGGAACATGGTTTGAGGAGACTTCTAAGTCAACGGGCAAAATAATTCTATTATGAAAACATTCTGCATCCCACTTTGAATTGTGGCGCCTGGGGTCCTAAATGCCAACAAGCGGCCATCTTAGATACATCAATTGGTCTCAACGCACCTGGAGCAAAGGCAAAGGAAGAACACCAAGGCCACACGACAACTAAGAACCCAAGAGACAGAAAGGGCCACATGAACCAGAGACCTACATTATCCTGAGACCAGAAGAACTAGTTGGTGCCCGGCCACAATCGATGTCTGCCCTGCTAGGGAGCACAACAGACAACTCCTGAGGGAGCAGGAGGCCAATGGGATACAGACCCCAAATTCTCATAAAAAGACCATACCTAATGATTTGAATGCGACTAGAGGAATCCCAGAGACAATGCTCCCCAGAACTTCTGATGGCACAGGACAGGAACCATCCCCGAAGACAACTCAACAGGCATGAAAAGGACTGGTCAGCGGGGGGGGGGGGGGGGGGGGGAGATGCTGATGAAGAGTGAGCCAATTAAATTAGGTGGACACTGGAGAGTGTGTTGGCAACTCTTGACTGGAGGGGGGATGGGAAGATAGAGAGAGGGAAGATGGCAAAATTGGCACGAAACGAGAGACTGAAAGGGCTGACTCAATAGGGGGAGAGCAAGTGGGAGAAGGGAGTAAGATGTATGTAAACCTACATGTGACAGACTGATTGGAATGGTAAATGTTCACTTGAAGCTTAATAAAAATTAATTAAAAAAAAAAAGATATAGATAGACAGGTAGGTGTTAGGTTAAGAAACATTAAGGTGGAACACGTAGGGAGAGTTTGTTTGGGGAACAGGGAGTGCAGTATCCCCTGCACCCTCACCCTTTCTTCTCAGTCTGTGGGGGACTGTGGTTTAAAGTTAATGGCTGCAATCCTCTTTTCTTCAGAAATTCCACCATATGCCCTACTTGGCAGGCAGCTGGTTTTGGTAATCAGGTTCCTGTACTTCTCCTTCCCGCGCGGCGCATCCCATCCCTTCAGGTGCACCGAGGTCCCTGCCCTCTTGGATTACTTCTCTTCACCCACAGAAAAGAATTACTGAATCCTTGCTGGGAGAACCACTGGCAACACCAACTCCCAGGGCCGCGAGTACCCTCATTTCAGACTCTTCCAAATACCCCGATGAGAATGAGGTTTGGGGGATTCATGCAGGTGTGATAGGATTCTTGGTCTAAAATGCAAATACCTTCTTCCCGCTATTCTCTTTGGCTTAGTTATAGGCATATAGCAGTTTGAGAGTTTTGAATATGAATATGAATTTATTAGGATATATTGTGATAAAGCAGTAAGGAATTCAAGAAATTGTTGTACGCCGATTAATTAGCCAGTTTGCTCCCCTGATGCTGAATACTCTCGTTACAGTTTGTGAAATATTAATGTGGGTTGGGTGATCTTATTCACACCTTTACATAAGTGACTATTTTAACGATGTTTTTAACATATGAAATCGTGGGTTAAATCTTACGCTCTTACTTTTCAATTTCATTGGCATGTTTGTTTATTTTAAACAGCCCTCCTTCAACATTAATTAAGTTGTTAATTAAATAAATTGTTAATTAACCAAGCCAGTCAGCCACATTCCCTAAAGATAATTCAGCACCCGAATATAGGCTCAGCTCTGGAGTTGGCTTTCCAACCTTGGCTTAACAAACATTAGTCACTAGGAGCAAACTGTGGCATTTGAACAGCTGTTTGGAGCATTCAGAGTCCACAGCCTGCAGGAGGTTGGGAGAAGGAAACCAATATTTATTCACTGAATATCTACTCTATGCCAGGTACTGAGGACTTTACAAAGATCATCTCTTTTGATTCTTTAGACAGCCCATTAATGGTGATTGTTCTTTTTTGGTTTACGATTTATATTCTTCAGGCACAGCAAGGTTAAGGAACTTTTCAAAGTTCCCGCAGCTTGTAAGTGGTGGAGTTGGGACTTGAACCCAAACAATATGACTCCTGAGCTTATACTCTTGAACATTACCTATATGTACCTTGTTTATCCCTTTCAACACCGTAATCATACCATTATGATTGGATCTGCTTTCCAAGTGAGAAACTAGAAGCTCAGAAAAGTAATTTTTCTAACATAAACAAATGCAGACCCTGGATTTGAACTCAAGTCTCTTTGACACCAGAGCTAACCCTCTTAACCACTACAAATGCCACCTTCTGCAATTAATATCTGTATGGTTCTAGGCAAGTCACTTCACCCATCCATCCATCATCCATTAATTCAATAGATAATAAACCAAACTCACAGCTGTTGAGCCGATTTTGACTCCTAGTGACTCTGCAGGACAGAGTAGAACTGCCCCACAGGGTTTCCAATGCTGTATATCTTTACGGAAGTAGACTGCCACATCTTTTTTCCGTGGACTGCCTGGTGGGTTCCAGCTGGCAACCTTTTGGTTAGCAGTCGAGCACCAGGGCTTCTTCAATAAAGGTGAGTGAATCCTCGCTCTGTTGTTGATTTTTGTTTTTGTTGTGTCGTGGAGGTGTGCCTTTGGAGAGACCCCATCTGTTATAAAGTCAAATTGGCTGTAATCCTTACAGAAGGAGATCACCAGGCCTATTTCTTCTGTGGTGCCACTGGGTGGGTTTGAATTGCCAACCTTCTGGTTACCAGCCGAGTGCAAGCTGTTTGCTCCACCCAGGTACCTTCAACAAATAGTAATAAGTGCTTACTCTGTTCTAGAGACTGTCTTGTCCCTAGAGACAAAAAAAAAATATATGTAAAATCTGGTCCTTGCTCTTCAAGAAATTATAGTCTAGACAGATACTTAAACAACATGAAAAATGACTGTAGTATCTGTGCTGCGGGAGGTATATGTAAGGAGCTACAGAAACAGTACAGAAACAGTAGCAAGTACGCTTGGTGAAGTAAAGCAAGGAAGGCTCTAGGGAGAAGGGGATACTGGGCTGTTAACCAGGTGCTCTCCAGGTAGGAACAGGAAGTACTCCAAGAAAAGAAACCATCAAAGGCAACAAAAGACATAAATAAAGTATCAGCAGTTCACATATTGAGTGCCTACCACCTGCCAGTCACAGCTTTAAGTAACCTACCTCTAATTTCCACAACCCTGTGAGGTAAGTACTGTTATGCAGACTACTCTACAGAAGAGGAAATACTGGCAAAGTCTGGTCAAGTAACTTGCCTATGATCACACAGCTAGTAAGGAATAGAGGTGGAATTCAACCCTGGGCAGCCTGGTCTCAGAGGCCACACTCTTGGTCACTCTGCTTTCAGAGTATTTGGCGGCACCTGCCAGTAGTTCCTTATGGGTGTGGCAGGCAATGAGATTGGCCGTGTAGGCTGGAATCAGATCCAAAGTGTCTTTCTATATGCCCTTTTAGGTGACTTTCTTCACGAGGCCTTAGATGTTCTTGACCTAAGGACGCTGGACCTCTTGGGATCCATAAAATTGATAATATTGTGGCGATGTGTTTGCTGAAGAGGAAAACCTCACCTTTCTCAATAATGAGGCCATGTAGGGGAATGATACATAAACTTTATTTGCTTTTAACTGGAACTATATCTATTAGCTGTGGGGATACTGGACGTTTTATGTTCGGTGGGAGTCTCTTGGCTTAACCGTTAGTATCTGAATCTGTGTTAACTTTCTGTGTTCCTCATAGGTCTGTCAATCCCAGGAGGACAAAGCCCTTGTCCACCTTCTTCTCCAGAACTACCCAGCACTGCGCTTGGCACACCGTAGGCACTCAATAAATATTTGTAAATGAATGCATATTTGTTGAGCGAACTCTGGGTAGCTGGTTAATAATTTATCTAAAGAGTCAATGAATTAATTGTGTTTTAATAAATATTCTAATAAGTATTCAACAAAATACTTCACAATATGCAGTCAGTGGGTAAAAAAAAATCAGTGGGTGGGGGGAATAATATAAGGGTCTTTGAAGGTGAAAAATGTATGGACTATTGATCTAGTTTAGTCGTTTCAAATTAATCTGTACTTTAATTTTTTTTTTTTTTTTAATAGTACATACAGCCAGGCACGCCTTCAGGGATTTTGATTCAGTGGGTCTGAGGGGCTGCTGAGCCATCCAGGTGATTCTGAGGGCAGCCAAACCAGCATTTGGGCATGGCAAGTTTGGGTTCTTCCTAACTAAAAAAAAAATTAAATCTCATTCAGCCTGTGCTTAACACTTTGAGGGGTGGCACTATCTCACAAGGCAGGCTGTGTAACCCACTGTAACGACAGTAATAAAAACAACTACACCGATATATATATAAAACAAAACCAACCAGCCAACAAAAAACAGCTGCATCTAGTCCTTTCTGACTCATGGTGACCCCCTATGGCTGATTTTTTCAGAAACAGACCGCCAGGCCTTTCTTTCCAGGCACCTCGGGGTGGGCTTGAACCTTTGACTTTCTGTCAGCTGTGCTCATTATCACCCAGTGACTCCTGGTGACCACATACTGAGCATTACTTAAGTAAACGTTATTTAATTCAAAGTCTAAGCATCATTTACCTCCATTTTACAGTTAAAGAAACCAAAACTCAGAGGTTTTGTGGTTTACTCAACGTCTTAGAGCTCGTGAGGGGCAGAGTCAGGATTTAGTGCCGGTGTGTTCCAGCCATCTGGGGCTCTTCTGCTCACGTGCTTCCAGTGGGTTCCCCGCAGGGTTCCTTGGCTGCAGCGGAGGAGGAGGGCGGAGGGCGGAGGGCGGAGGGTAGCAAGTCGCAGCGTCAGCAGGCCCTCGCGTCAGCAGGCCCTGCCCCAGATGAGTGCTCCGCCCAGCCTTCTCGGTCCTCCCCATAGAAGGTAAACCCGGGGCAGGCTCCCATGAGGGCTGGTGTACGTGGCTCCTGCTGGTTTCAGTTTCTGGAGAGCCTGGCCCTGTACAAACACTGGCAGGGAGGAGGGTTCTGGAAGCCTTCCCAATAGATAGCAGATTAACTCCCTGCTGCCTGGGAGCCACCCACGGTGGGAACACGGACCTGGGAGCCAAGCGCAGCCTCTTCGCTGGCCCTCCTCGAGTCTCTGGGGGCGGCGTGGGCGGGCAGAGCTGCCGTAACCCAGCTTAAACTCCTCAGAGGGGGTCCAGGGTAAACCCCAGAGAGGGCACAGACTGGCCCGCCCGGATACATCACTTAGCGGTAGGCTCAGGGCTCGAACTCCAGTCAGGCACTCTCCGCGACATTTAGACTTAGGGCAAAAAGGCGTGAGTGCGCGCATCCTCAGCCCCACCCTCCAAATATGGAGTGGTCTTCCTGCTTTCAGTAAGCCCCTTCCTTCCCCTTCTCATTTGGGCGTTCGTGTTCCAACGTGTTAGCAAACCTCTCAGAATGTTTGTTTTCTTTCTGAGAAAGAGGCTGCAGGGTGCTGCCAAGACCAACATGAACTCCAAACACAGGGCATCTCTGTCTGTTGGACGTTTTTTTTGGACAGACAGACCTGGGCCTGAATACCAGTCCTGCCACTTCCTAGCTGGGTGACCTTTGTGCAAAGTTCTTAATCTCTCTGAGCCTCATTATCCTCATCTATAAAATGGGGATAATGATACCTATCTTTAAGATATTGTCTGAGGATTAGATTAGATATAGTTATACATATTAAGCACTTAGTGTCCTCAGTCAATGGCAATTAACATTACTATTAATTATATTGTTATTATGAATGACTAGTAATGACTTGGGATTATTACTACTAATACTGTGAGTATAAGTATAAAAAATACACTCATTAAAATGTTTTACTGAGGGAAATAATTTTACGGGAGGTAAGTAAAGGGGAGTAACACTGGGTTGGGAGCTGTATACACATCCTCTCATTTAATATTCAAACAGCTCTATAAGACAGGCATCCTTATCCCATTCTACAGATGAGGAAATTGAGGCTCCTGGAGGTTAACTTGCTGATAGCACATGCTGAATTAGTGCCTGGTATGAAAAAAAAAATTTTTTTTTTTTTTTATATGGGGTTGCTATGAGTAGGAATCGACTGAACGGCACTGGGTTTGCTTTTTGGTTATCCTGGTCTCACTCTCTGGCTGGCTCCTTCATTGTGCTCCTTAAGCCCCAGCTGCTTCACACCTGCCTGTCTCAGCCAGGGTGCATCCGTCTGTAAGGAATACCTTTCCTTTTCCCGTCTCATCAACCTGGAGGAAAATGAGTCAGCTCTGGAAACCACATAAAGGTCACCTCCTCCAGGCAGCTTTCTGGATTCTTCCCCTCTAGAACAGATCCCTTCCTTCTTTGTTCTCCTGTTGGACTCCTTAAAGATACCAGCCATGCATGGAGCCTCTCCTGCTTGGTTGCACACACTTGTTGGGGGCTGTGTCTCCTGTCTTGGGAGTGTGCATCTCTGAGCAGGTACTTTTTTCACATTTGTAGGATCAGTGTGGTGTTGTGGTTAAGTGCACAGGCTTAGGGACCTGAATGCCTGGACTGAAGTCTTGGGTCTACTGTTTACTGGGTGTGAGGCTTGAGTACGTGACTTAACCTCTCTCTGCCTTACTTCCCTTATCTATAAAATGGAGACTAACAATAATATCAGTCTCATGGGGTTGCTGGAAGGATTAAATGAGTTAATATGTATCTAAAGTGCTTTGAACTGCCTAAGTGATGGATGTTTATTCAATGAATGAAGAAAGGATCACTAAGGTCCTGCATTTTGCTTATCAACAGAAAGTTAAACAAAAAAGAATATTGCAGAGCTAAGAGCTTGGGGTGGGAATCAGGAGACTTGGATTCTCCTCCCAGATCTGTATTTAACTTACTGTGGGGATTTGGGCCTGTCCCTTCCTCCCTCAGAATTTATTTCACCTTCTGCAAAATGAGAAGTTTGATTTCTAATGATCTTCAAAGAGTAATATTCAGTGGCGTCAATGATCAGTTCTCTGCCTCCAGCACTTTGAGTTGTATAATGTTCCAAGATCAAACAAATCTGTCTTGGAAGAAATACAGCCAGAGCGCTCCTTGGAAGCCAGGCTGGCGAGACTTCTTCTCAGGTACTTTGGACATTTCAGGAGGGACCAATCTCTGGAGAAGGACATCATGTTTGGTAAAGTAGACAGTCAGCAAAAAAGAGGAAGACCCTGAATGAGATGGATTAGCACAGTGGCTGCAACAATGGGATCAAGCATAGCAACGACTGTAAGAATGGTACAGGACCGGGCAGTGTTTTGTTCTGTTGTACATAAGGTCACCATGAGAATGGCACCTGAAAACAACAATGTTCCAAGTTAGGGGTCACACTCAGAAATAAATGGCATGTTCACCATTGGAAGCACAAAGCTGAACTATTGGCTACCGTGAACTCACAGGTAGAATGACTGTACTAACCATGATAATATCTAGGCTTTACTGAGTACATCGAGCCCTGGCGGTACAATTGTTAAACGTTTGGCTGCTAACCAAAAGATTGGCAGTTTGAATCCACAAGCCATCCCTTGGATGTCCTGTGAGGCAGTTCTACTCCATCCTATAGGATCACTATGAGTTGGAATCAACTCAATGACAATGGGTTTGGGTTCTTGGTACTGAGCACATACTAGTACCTGGCACTAGCTAATGGCCATCATTATCTTGTTCGTATTTATGTGAATCCTGTAAAGCAAGTACTACTATGATCCCCGTTCTGCAGCCAAGGAAACAGAGACTCAGAGGCTCAAGGAAAAAGAGCTTGTGAGTAGTTGAGTTATGTGCCATCGTGACAATTTTGACTCATTATGACAGAGTAGAACTACCCCATAGGGTTTTCGAGGCTGTAATATTTACAGGAGCAGATCACCAGGTCTTTTCTCCTGTGAAACCACTGGTGGGTTCCAACTGCTAACCTTCTGACTAGCAGCTGATCACTTAACTATTATGCAACCACGGCTCCTTAAGTAAGAAGTAGGACCCCAGACTCCAGCTCCCTACCTCACTCAAAAATCCTTTCTAGAGCATGTTCAAATACCTGTGCAGACAGGGAGCTTACTATCTTTTTAAAATTAGCGCATTATAAAGCATCCCAAAGAGATGAAATGGCAACACTACCGTTTTTACATTGGCAATGTACTTGGACTTGACTTGGGCTGGTGACAGATATGATTGGGGCTAGGGGTTGGGGGAGGCTATAAATTTCCCCAAGGGAAAGTTTTCAGGAACAGCTTACTATAGGGTGGCCTGAAGACAGAAGCTTCTGCTTTCACCAGTCTGGGCCTGACCCTCACCCACAGAGTTCTGCCTGGGAGTTGCAGCCAGGGGCCTACAACCTAGGTTGTGATTGGATGGAATTCAAAGCATCAGAAGTTTGCATCTATAATTATCAGTCGATTGACACAAACCCCCTTGGTGGTTGTGTTTGGGGTGCAGTGGGGGCAGGGAACACATGAACACAAAGTTCGGAGTAAATCAGAATTGCAAAACTGAAGAGACAAATTTGCCCCAGGATGGCCCACTTTGCCTGGTTTTGTTTGGTTTTCTACTCTTTCAGAAAACAAATATTCTGCTTGGATAGATTCAGAGGCTCATCATTTCCAACACGATGAAACCCAAGCTCCTTGGGGAGGCATTCGAGGCCTTTCACAATCTTGTCTCAACCCAGCAGCCTTTTAGTCTCTTCCCCACCACATTCCCAACTAAAGAATCCATACAGTTCCTGAATATTCCATACAGTTCCTGAATATTCCATACAGTTCCTGAATATTCCATACAGTTCCCTGAATATTCCATACAGTTTCCTGAGTGTTCCAAGCTTGCTTCTGCCTCCATGCCTCTCTACACATGCTGTTCCTTTTGCCGCATGGCACGTCACTACAGATGTCACTTCTAGATGACACTAATCCTGTTGTAAAAAATGTTGGATTTCCTCTTTCACTCACAAGACTTTCCCAAAGAATTTTTGCAAGCAGAGAATCTTCACCACCTCTTTGGAATTGTAAATGAAAACATAAATCAAGGAACATGAAGTAGAAACACTGAGAACTAGGGCATCAAGTAGGTCCCCAAAGCCTTGTGGGAAAAACAAGATTCGCAATGTTGAATATCAATGTGTTTTGGAAAGTCTTGAATTACTACGAAATGATTTTAAGGATAATGCAAGAATATGTTCCTTAGTCTTAACAATTTGTTTGCTGTATTGATGTTACATTAAATTTTAACAACAGGATTGAAAGGCATCGTTTGGGAGCAACCTCTACAACTTGTTCAGGAGGTTACCTGGGGTGGGGAAGTCTTCTTGCCTGGGGCGTTTTTAACATACCCTTTCATCACACGTTTCAGTGTGTATGGAATAAGGTTCGCCCTGTTGTTCATAATAACAGAAATGTTAGCAGGAAGTAAGGTGACCTTATGTTCTGATTTCCCCAGGAAGTTCTGGCTTACACCCATTGTCCTGGCATAATTATCAATATTTCCTCCTTTGCTGTCAAGTACCCCAGTTTGGAAGGTAAATTATATTGTCACTCTAGTGCCAGGTAACCAGACAAGAGCCTGCTTGCCTGTTGTTGTTAGTGACTGTGGAGCCAGGTGATCCCATGCATAAATGAATCCGACCGCTGTGATCCATATGGTTCTCAGTCACCGATTTTTCAGAAGTACGTCCCCAAACCTTTCTTCAGAGCCCGCCTTAGACTGGAAGCTCTGCTGAAACCTGTTCAGCACCATAGCAACGTTCAAGCCTCTACTGACAGATGGGCGATGGCTGCACATGAGGTACATTGGCTGGGAATGGAACCCAGGTCTCCTTCCTGGAAGGTGAGGATTCTACCACTGATCCACCACTGTCCCCAGGAGCTTCTCTAGGTGGTTATTTTTCTAAGGCTTTGCCATCTGTGGGACTGCAGTCCATTTCTCAAGATCCCAGTCTTTTGTCATCTCCTTTCTGACAGTTTCTCTAGAAGAATTAGTGGTTTGCCTATGTACTCTCATAGTACTCCATACTTACATCCACTGGCTCATGGATTCTCCTGTTGTTTTTTTTTTTTCCCCTCCATTAGGTGTTGGTTCCCCTCCTCAAGGACCGCATATTCTGTGTGTCTTCTTGCACAAGTCCTGAATGAGTTATTTTGGCAAAATTTTCTCCAAGAGGTTTTGGTTTTGCTCTGTCTTCTATTCATTCATCAAAAGAATGAAAAGTCTTTATAATGACTTGCTAAATCTTTGGCAAGTATGTACTACTTTTTAACTAAAAGTTTATGTTAGAAAATAAAAATACTGAAACAAAAAAATGTCTTTCTTAAAAATACTTTGAGAGATCATTTAGATATATTCCAAAGCAGGCCTAAAACCAAAAAAAAAATCCATTGCCATCGAGTCGATTTCGACTCATAGTGACACTATAGGACTGAGTGGAACTGCCCTATAGGGCTTCCAAGGAGAGCCTGATGGATTCGAACTGCCGACCTTTTGTTTAGCAGCCGTAGCTTTAACCACTATGCCACCAGGGTTTCGAAACAGAGGCCCAAAGAATTTAAATGATTTGATGGAAACCATACAGTCAATAAGCAATAAAATGGACATTTGAACCCAGTTTTCTGAATCTATGTCTCTCGATCCATGCACAAACTAGTGGCCACTGAGTCCATTCTGACTCATGGTGACCTCCTGTGTGTCAGAGTGAAACTGTGCTCTGCAGGGTTTCAGTGGCTGATTTTTGGGAAGCAGATTGCCAGGGCTATCTTCTGAGGCACATCTGGGTAGACTCGAACCTCCACCCTTTTGATTAGCAGCCGAGAGCATTAACCGTCTGTGTAGCTGAGGGACTGCAATCCATTCTCTTGGGCTCAGAGTGATTTGAACAGGGAAGAATCCTCTGAGACCATGAGCTCCATGCCTCAGTAGGCTTACGTGTATGAAATATATGTGAGAAGACAGAGTTAAAATATGCACAGCCCCAAATCTGAAGGAAATCAGGGAGAAAGTTGGGCGCTGATAATAGTTTGTATCATGGGCTTTGGAGTAAGACAAGCTGGGGTTTAGATACTGATTCCCAGCTTACTTGCTGAGTTTCTCCATCTTTAAAACAGGGATACCAGTATAGTTATCTTTGTACGATTTCGTGAGGATTAAGTGGACACAACAAATGTAAAGCACTCACTAGTTTCTGGAAATAGCAAAGATTCAATAAATTATAGTCAGTATTATTCTCATTATTATTAGTGCTCTACTCCCAGGCTTGAATTGAAGGACAGCTTCTCAATTTCAAATATGAACTACACAGCTAATTCTTTCTACCTAGTACCTTTTTTTTTTAGTACTATATCTTGTGGAGGATGGAAAGATGTTCTAAAACTTTAAGAAGAGTAGTAATGTGATCGTATTTGACTTTTGGGAAGCTCACTGTGGCCCTGGTTGGAAGAATGGACTGACAGGGAGTCCTGTCCCACAGAAGCTTGACCTAAGAAACTTGTCCTCAAAGGAGGTGGTGACTGAAACTGGGACCATGTAGGAGATCCTGTGTAACTGGTCCCTCTGTCACCAGGCCTTTTCCTGTGTTCCTGGATTCCTTGATAACACTTGTTTTTTTTGTTTTTTTTTTTTTACCAGGGCTTTGCAAAACTTCCTGGTGGGTAGTTTTAGTCATCCTTCCTAGCAGCTTACAGGAGTATGTTATGAAGCTGGAGTTCATAAGAAATGTCCTGATGTGTCAGAAAAAGGGAAAAAGAAGGAAGATAGCACTTCATTTTCATTCAGTTGAAATATTGGTCATTAGTTCTTCCTTCCTTAAACTTTCATGGTGACATTTTTTTCTCTCTACAGACTCCTGTTGGAGAGAAAAAGCCACCACGATATCCTGCAACTATGAAAGACATCCAATCATTTAAGCATTTCCGTACTCATTTGGAATATAGTTCTTAAAGATCTACAGCACTAGGTACTGTGTTAGGTGTACACACGCAGGTTATATAAACTGTTTTTGAACAGGCCTCAGACAGACCTCGGTTCAAATTTCAGCTTCTTCAGGTTTTATAGATTGCATCTTGGGCAGGTTAACCGCTTATCTCTCTGAACCAGCTCCTTCTCTGAAATTCCCTGTCTCAGCAATGGCATCACCTGTCCCAGTTTTCTTCCTGTCCCAATTCGGAAACCTGAGAGTGACTTTATTCTCCTCACTAACCTTCTCTCTAATTTCCAACAGACACCCAAGGATGCATGATTTAATCCCTAAATATCTCTTGAATGTGTCTCCACCTTTTTCTCTAATTCATTCAACAGATATTCATTACAGCCTGCTCTACTCCAGACCCTCATCTGGGCACCAGGGGTACCTGTCCCTAGGGAACTCCCTGACCAGTCAAGTACACCCATAAATGCACAGTTCTCCAACAGCGAATGAGTGTAATGATAATAGAAGCCCACATTTATTACACATTTAATCACTGCTAGACACTGTTCTAAGTGCCTTGCATACATTAAATCATTTAATCAATAACCCTAAGAGAGAGGTACTATTATTATCCTTACTTTACAGATAAGGAAACTGAGGCACAAAGTAAGCAATGTGTCCAAGGTAACACAACTAGTTAGCAGTGGAGGAAAGATTCAGACATGAGTGGCAGGACTTAAAACTGTTGCTGTTAGCTGCTGGTGAATTCTGTCTCTGCTGGGAGGGCATGGGAGAAGGGCTTCCAGGGGGCTAGAGAGGGAACTTCTGAACAGACTGAGATCCTTCTTTGAGCTACTGTCTATACTGAGCTTTCAAATGCTAGTAGGGGTGAGCTAGGCCAGCCTTCCCTCCCAGTGTGGGCCCTCAACTCAGTCACTCCCTTCACTGGTCCCACTCTCTGTTAGTCCATTCTTCCCACTGGGGCTGCAGTAAGCTTTCTAAAAGTCAAATCCTGTCATATTACTATTCTTCTCCTGAAAGTTTTAGAATATCTTTCCATCCTCCACAAGATAAAGTTTAAACTCCTCCTGACCACAAAATCTCCACAGTGTGGTCCCTGCCTAGCTCTCAGCCTTACTCTGGGCCCTTCCTGGCCTTGGCCACTGCAAACCACTTGTAATCCTCTGAGTACCACATCTGACTTCTGCCTCTGTCTATGTCGAATCCTCCTCAGTCAGCTCCTATGGATCCCTCCACTTTCAGAATTCTCCAGGACATCTTCCTTGATCCCAGAGGCAAAGTGAAGCACTGCCAACAGTAAGCCCCTCACACCTGGAAATACTTTTATTTTAGTACTTCTTCCACAGCACTGGAACAAGTGACCTTTGACTCTATCCCCTTCATTATACAGGGAGCACCTTAATAATGGGGATGTTGTTTTCTTTAATAGTGTATCTCAACTCCTAACAATACCTGGCACCTAGTGAATTCTTACAATGAATGAATGAATAAGCGAATAAATGAATGAATATTGAGGGTGAGAACCACCCTTTACATCTTTTTAGCTTCTGCAGCTCAAAGCCTAGCACTTAGGACATAGAGTTCTCAGTTAAGTATTGATTCTCCTCTTACACCTCTATAGGGTACAATCACGCCCCAACAGAACTACGAAAGGGTGAATGCCATCCATGAAGTCAAGATCATACCATGAGAAAAGCACAGCACAAGTGGCTAGGAGACCTGGTATTGTTGCCCAGGACCTACCATCAACTAGCTGTGTGACTTGGGAAAGACATTAACCTCTCTGAGTTTCTATTTCCCCTCTGCTATGTTTTTTTTTTATGATATTGTTGCGAAAAGTCTAAGAACACATGGATGCTGAAGGACTTTGTAAACTGTAAAGTGCTAGACACGCCAGAGGTGTCAATTGCACGATTACTCCAGCTAATCCCTGAGCACCAGTCTAAATTGGGCTTATTTGGTGCTACCGCAGGCCACGGGGCAGGCCTTTCCCACCCTTTCTCCTATTCCTGGCCTGAGTCCAGGAAGATTTCCATCTGTACCTTGTCTGCAAGCCAGACTCTGAACTTAGGGTTTAGAAAAACAGGCAAGTTATATTCGTCCAGGTGTATCCTGTCTGTATACTGAGTTGTAAGGCCAAGTTTGTTCTCAGAATAAAATGAGTGCGGACACGCGTATGAGTGTTTGTGTGTATGAGTGCACTTTCATTAGCAGTGCAGGGTTCAGGATAATAAAGGCAACTCTGGCGTAGTGGTGTGAAAATATTAGGGCCCTAATTTTACCTCTGACACTTATGAGCTGGGTGACCTTGGTTAAATTTCTAACCTCTTATAGGCTCCTTCCTTTACCTCTAAAATGGGAGCAATGCATTTTCCATGGACTCATTGTAAAGGCTAAGCAATATAACGCAGCTCTCACAATGCATATGGTACGTATTAACTAGATGTTTGCGTGCTGATTTTTATCTTTATTAATAATTACGACAGCTAACATTTTCTAATTCTTTGAAAGCCTCAAACTACTAATGCTCACTTGGGAAGAAATAGAAAGCTTGAATTTCCCTATATCTATTAAATAAATTGTATTTGTATTTGAAAACTTTCTCAGAAATAAAACTCCAGGCCCAATTTTCTTCACTGGTGAATTGTACCAAACATTTAAGGAAGAAATGATAATTCTACATAAATGCATCCAGAAAATTGAAGTGGGGGGGATATTTCCCAACTTTTTTTTTTTTTTTTCTGTCAGAATTACCCTAATACTAAAACCAGAAAAAGAGATTAAAACTATAGGCCAGTGTTTCTCATGAACATAGATGCAAAAATCCAAAACAATATTTTTGTAAATAGAATCAAACAGTTTATCCCAGGAATGAAAGATTGATTTAATATTCAAAAATCAGTCAGTGACACTTACCACATTAATAAAATAAAAAAGAAAAATAATATCAATAAAAAAAATATCAATAGATGAAGAAAAATCATCTGGCAAAATCAAACATCCATTCCTGATTTAAAAAATCATCAAATTAGAAATAGAGGGGAACTTCCTACACCTGCTAAAGAGCATCTGTGAATAACCGACAACTAACATCATACTTATGGAAACCCTGGTGGCGTAGTGGTTAAGTACTATGGCTGCTAACCAAAGGGTCAGCAGTTCGAATCCGCCAGGTGCTCCTCAGAAACTCTATGGAACAGTTCTACTCTGTCCTATAGGATAACTATGAGTTGGAATGGACTCGATGGCACTGGGTTTAGTATTTTTAGTTTTTTAACATCATACTTAATGATGAAAGACCGATTGCTTTCCTCTTCATATCATGAACAGAGCAATGATATCCCACTCTCATCACTTCTATTCAACACTGCAATGGAGTTTCTATCCAGTGCAATAAGGCATGAAAAAATAATAAAGACAATCCACATTAGAAAGGATGCAGTAAAACTCTTTTCTCTCACACAACATAAAGGTGCTCTGGTGGTGCAACAGTTGCGCACTCGATTCAGGAGAAAGGCCTAACAATCTGCTTTCATAAAGGTCACGGCCAAGAAGACTTTATGCGGCAGTTCTACTCTGTCACATAGGGTCTCTGTGAGTCCGAATTGACTTGACGCACCCAACAACAACATGATTGTCTAGGTCAAAAATCCAGTGAAAGCCATGGGCCCTGGACATTCTGTTAACCAAGAACTAAATCCATTCCCGAAGCCCACTCTTCAGACAAAGGTTAGACTGGACTATGAGACATAAAATAATACTCATGAAGAGTGTACTTCTTAGTTTAAGCAGATGCATGAGACGAAATGGGAGGCTCCTGTCCAGAGGCAGGATGAGAAGGCAAGAAAGGACAGGAGTTGGTTGCATAGACACGGGAAACCCGGGGTAGAAAGGGGGAGTATGCTGTCACATTATAGGGATTGCAACTACTGTCACATAACAATATGCATATAAATTTTTGTATGAGAAATTAACTTGAACCGTAAGCTTTCACCCAAAGCACAATTAAAAAAAGAAATTCAGTGGAATCTAGGGAGAAAAAAAAGCTACTAGAAATAATAAGTGAGGTTAGCAAGGTTGCATGATGGAAGATAAATATTTTAAAATCAATTGTGTTTCTATATACTAGCTGTGAGTGATTGGAGATTAAAATTATACAAAAAATACATTTACAATAGTATAAAAATATGAAATTCTCAAGAACAAATGTGATAAAATGTGCAAAACTACAAAACACTGCTGAGAGAAATTAAAGAAGGCCCAAGTAAATGGACAGATGTGCCTTATTCATGTGTCCGAAGACTCAATTGACCCGTAGATCTAACACAATCCCAGTCACAGCTTCAGCAGACAGTTCTGTAGAAATTAATAAGCTCTTTCTAAAATTCACATGGTAAAGAACCTTGAATAGCTCAAACAACTTCATAAAAGAACAAAATTGGAGTGCTAACACTATCTGATTTCAAAAAGTCTTAAAATCTGTAATAATCAAGTCAATGTGGTATTTCTGTAATCTTTGAAACAAAATAGAGTCTAGAAGTACTATGGATGATTGATTTTTGACAAAAGTGCAAAGGCAATTCAATGAAGAAAGGATAATCTTTTCCTCAAATCGTACTAGAAAAATGCATAATCCATGTGCAAAAATATTGAAATTGATCCATATCTCTCACTATATACAAAAATTAACTCAAAGTGTATCATAGAACTATATGAAACCTAAAATCATAAAGCTCCTAGGAAAAAACAGAAGAAAATCATTGTGACTGTGGGTTTGGCAAATATTTCTTAAATATGACAACAAAAGCATAATCCTTAAAATAAAAAAATTGATAAATTGGACTTGAAAAATTAAGACCTTTTGCTTTTTTAAAGACATTGTTAAGAAAATGAAAAGACAAGTCACAGACTGGGGGAAAATATGTAAATCATGTTTCTGATAAAGGACTTGTATGTAGACTATATAAAGAACTCTCAAACTCAATAATAAGAAAATAAACAACTCAATTAAAAATCTGCAAAAGATTTGTTTAGACACTTCACCAAAGGAAATACATGGGGGAAAAGCAAGCACACAGAAAGATGCTCCACATTGTTATTCATTATTCATTAGGGAAACGCAAATTCAAACCACAATGAGGTATCACTACATACCTACTAAAATGGCTAAAGTTAGAAAGACGGACCATTTCAAGTGTAGACAAGGGTGTGGAGCAACTAAAACTCTCATACGTCTATAGTGGGAACATAAATGGTACAACTACTTGGAAAAACATTTTGGTAGTTTCTTAAAATGTAAGATGTATTACCCAAAAGAAAGGGAAGAATATGTCCATAGAAATATTTGTGTGTGAATATTTATCTCAGCATTATTTATAATAACTAAAAACTAGAAACAACACAGATGTCCATAAATAGGAGAATGAATAAACAGTTGTGATATATCATACAATGGAATACTACTCAGCAATAAAAAGGAATGAACTATTGGTACATACCAAAAAAAAAAAAAAGTAAAAGGAAAAAATGATGAAGTAAAAGAGCTGACCAGAAGATTTCAAAGGGCGGCTTGAGAAGACAAAGTAAAGTACTATGATGATACGTGCAAAGATCTGGAGATAGAAAACCAAAAGAGAAGAACATGCTCTGCATTTCTCAAGCTGAAAGAAGTGAAGAAAAAATTCAAGCCTCGAGTTGTGATACAGAAGGATTCTATGAGGAAAACATTAAATGATGCAGGAAGCATCAAAAGAAAATGGAAGGAATACACAGAGTCACTATACAGAAAAGAATTGGCCAACATTCAACCATTTTAGGAGGTAACATATGATCAGGAACTGATGGCACTGAAGGGAGAAGTCCAAGCTGCACTGAAGGCATTGCTGAAAAACAAGCCTCCAGGAATTGACAGAATACCAATTAAGATGTTTCAACAAAGGGATGCAGTGCTGGAAGTGTCCACTTGTCTATGCTAGGAAATTTTGAAAACAGCTATTTGGCCAAATGACTGGAAGAGATCCATATTTATGCTTATTCCCAAGAAAGGTGATCCAGCCAAATGTGGAAATTATCAAACAATATCGTTAATATCACGTGCAAGCAAAATTTTGCTGAAGATCATTCAAAAGAGGTTGCAACAGTGTGTTGACAGGGAACTGCCAGAAATTTAAGCCGATTCGGAAGGGGACGTGGAACCAGGATATCACGGCTGATGTCAGATGGATCCTGGCTGAAATTAGAGAATACCAGAAAGATGTTCACCTGTGTATTATTGACTATGCAAAGGCATTTGATTGTGTGGATCATAACACGTTAAGGATAACATTGCAAAGAATGGGAATTCCAGAACACTTAATTGTGCTCACGAGGAAACTGATCATGGATCAAGAGCCAGTTGTTCGAACAGAACGAAGGAATACCGCGTGGCTTAAAGTCAGGAAGGGGATGTGCTCAGGTGTCTGTCTTTTCACCATATCTATTCAATCTGTATGCTGAGCGAATAATCTGAAAAGCTGAACTATATGAAGAACAGGCATCAGGATTGGAGGAAGACTCATTAACAACCTGTGTTATGCAGATGACACGACCTTTCTTGCTGAAAGTGAAGAGGACTTGAAACACTTACTGATGAAGATCAAAGACCACAGCCTTCAGCATGGATTACACTTCGACATAAAGAAAACAAAAATCCTCATAACCAGACTAATAACCAACATCATAATAAACGGAGAAAAGATTGAGGTTGTCAAGGATTTCATTTTACTTGGATCCACTATCAACACCCATGGAAGCAGCAGTGAAGAAATCAAAAGACACATTGCATTGGACAAATCGGCTGCAAAAGACCTATTTAAAGTGTTGAAAAGCAAAGATGTCACCTTGAGGACTAAGTCGTGCCTGACACAAGCCATAGTGTTTTCAGTTGCATCATATGCATGCGAAAGCTGGACAGTGAATAAGGAAGACCAAAGAATTGACACCTTTGAATTGTGGTGTTGGAGAAGAATATTGAATAAACCATGGACTGCCAAAAGAATGAACAAATCTATCTTGGAAGATGTACAACCAGAATGCTCCTTAGAAGCAGGGATGACAAGACTACATCTCACATACTTTGGACATGTTGTCAGGAGCAATCAATCCCTGGAGAAGGGCATCATGCTTAGTAAAGTAGAGGGTCAGCAAAAAAGAGGAAAACCCTTATAGAGATGGATTGACATAGAGGCTGCAACAATGAGCTCAAGCGTAGCAACAATTGTGAGGGTGGCGCAGGATCCAGCAGTGTTTCGTTCTATTGTGCATAGGGTTGCTATGAGTCAGAACCTACTTGATGGCACCTAACAGCAACAACATTGGTACATACAACAATATGAATAAATCTCAATATTATGATGAGGTGAAAAAAAAAAAGACTATATATTATATAATTCCATTCAGGGAAAAATCCAGAGTATCTATAGTGATAAAAAGAAGATCAGTGGTTTCTGGGGGTGAGTGGAAAGTGGGATGAGAGAGAAGGATTGCAAAGGACACGATGAAAATTTTGGGGTGTTGAATATATTCACCGTCTCGATTATAGTGATGGTTGCACTGGGTATATACGTATGTCAAAAGTTACCAAAGTGTACATTTGAAACAAAAACAAAAAACCCCGTTGCTGTTGAGTTGATTCTGACTCATAGCAACCCTACAAAGATGTTTAATTTATTGCATGTCAATAAAGTTGTTACAAAAAATCTACTTCTTAAAATATATGTATATGCATAAGACTGAGAATGTACCATAAAATTAGATGACAGAAATAGGACTCAATATATCTCATATTAGTAAATAAAAATAGACATTAACTCACCTACTGAAAAAAAAAGTTTATCACATTGAACCACAAAGCAAAACCCCAAATGATCCAGAAATGTTAAAAAATAAAATGATGGGAAAGTATGCAACAGACAAATTCATAAAGAAAGCAAGCTGAGGTTGCCCTTTTATGTGAGAAGGAATTTAGCCCCTATTTCAAAAACACTAAACCAAATAAGCTAGGGTATATTTAATGATAAAGTATATAATTCACAATGAGGCTATAAGAATTAAGAAACCCTATACACGAAGTAACACAGCAACATCCTTAATGCGGAAATGACAGGTGATGTAAAAAGATGCTAGCAACCACAGGATCATGGTGGGACAGATGAATTCATCCTCTCAGTCTGTGATGGATCAAGCGGATGATGGATTGATGCATGAATGAATGAGTGGATGAATCAAACAAAGACCTAAATAACAAACAATAAGACAAGTATGTTTGATATACTTCCAACTGTGTACCCTAAAAACAGAGATTACCTCTTTTTTTCAAATGACCATTTTATACTCATGCCAGGAACGCATGAGATATTGTGTACTTTGGAAAGTACAAAGTATTTTACAAATGAAGAGATTGTTATTTTATTCTTAACTCTCTTCATCAGCTGTGGTAGGGCCTTGGTGTATTCATGGTGATTAATTTTATGTGTATATATATATATATTTTATATATATATATAATTTTATTTATTTTGCTGTTGTTGAGAATATTCACAGCCAAACATACAGCAATTGAACCATTTAGTGATGTTGATTACTTTCTTCAAGCTGTGTAACCATTCTCATCCTGCTTTTCTGAGTTGTTCCTCCTCCATTAACATAAATTCACTGTCCCCTAAAGTTCCTGTCTAACATGGTGATTAGTTATTACAGTATGAGGGCTGCTACTGTTAAGTACAGAAAGTACTCTGCTGTTGCTGCTGGTGGTGGTGCCCCACGCTCGTCACTCTGCTGCCCAGCTGGCTGTGGCAGGGTGTAACGCCCAGCTCTATTCCCCACTTGCTCCCTTTAGTCTATGCTTTCTTCTTGACCTTGTCATTTCTCTGCTTATCCGGCAAATGTTTACTAAGCTCCTACTATGTGCCAGATTCTTGATCTTATTTTTGTGAAGCTTATAGACCAAGCAGGGGGAAGGGAAAATACATAAAGCATGGTACCAGTAAATATATAATGCTGTGAAGGCTCTATAGGGTCACTATGAGTTAGAATCAACTTGAGGGCAACAGGTTTTTTTTTTTTTTGTATGAAGGCTCATGACAAATTATGATTAGTGCTATGAAAGAAAAAGTATGAGATGTTATGAGAGACTCTAACAAGGCTACCTAATTGAGACTGAAGGGGTCAGGGCAGCTTCTCTGAGAAGTGATGGTTAAGCTGAGTTTCAGAAGATGGGAAGATGAGAAGGGTGAATGGGGGCGGGGGGGGCGGTGAATGGGCCAAGCAAAGGGAAGAGCATAGGCAAAGCAATAAAGGTGCAAGAATGCCAATGTGGCTGGAGCTGGAAGGACTGGGGCAGGAGGAGGGCGATATAAGGTGAAGAAGTAGAGCGTGCAAGACCATGTGGACCATAAGGAATTTGGATTTTTGTCCTACGTGCACAAGGGAGACATTGGCATGACTTATGCAGCAGTGTGACATGATCAGATTTACATGTTAGAAGGATCACTTTGGCTGCAGGTCATGTGGCTTAGTTACCTAGTGCTGCTATAACAGAAATACCACAATTGGATTGCTTTAACAAATAGAAATTCATTTTCTCACAGTTTAGGAGGCTAGAAGTCCAAATTCAGAGCGCCAGCTCTAGGAGAAGTCCTACTCTCTGTGTCAGCTCTGGAGGAAGGTCTTGTCTCTTCAGTTTCTGTTTCCTGATTCCTTGGAGATCTCCACGTGGCTTGGCCTCTATCTTACCCCGTGTCTCCTCTGCTAGATTGTTTAATCTCTTTTATATCTCAAAAGAAATTGAATCAAGATACATCTTACAGTAATCCTCCGCATTAGCATTACAAAGACAACCCATTCCCAAATGGGATTATAACCACAGACATAGAAGTAAGGATTCACAGCACATATTTTGAAGGGGACACAATTCAATCCATAAAAAAAGGGAAGTGGATGGGAAAGGGGGAAAGAGGAGGAGACCAGACAGGAGGTCACAGTGTAGGAAAACAATGCCTAGACAGAAGCTATCCACAGGGATCCCCTCCCTTATAGTCCTCAGGTCAAACTACCCTTCTAGAATTGGGTTCAGGTCCAGAGTTGGCAATTCCAAGTCTCCAGCCAAGTTGAGGATGTCGAACAGAGCATGAGACCATCCAGAGAGTGAAGGGGTTCTATACCAAGTGAAGAGGGATGACCAGAAGAACCAGGACAATTTAGCTTGGAGATGGGGAAATCACCACAGCTGACCTCACCTCTGAGAAGGGTTGGTGCCGGATCACAGAGGGCCCCAAACAAAGACCAAGGAGTGGCAGCTAAAGGCTTCTGGTCTTCCCCAAGGAGCTAATAAGATCAATTTCTCCTTGAAGGGGTTCAGACTCTTTTTTTCCTTCTTTTTAAAAAAGCAACAATCATTTGAATCACTTGGGAATAAAACTGTTTTCGTGGAGACTTCTGTGGGCGCCTGAGTGGGAGTGAGGACGGCTGCTGTAAGGGAACAGGAGAGCATATGGTGGTCTGTTGTGAATGTGATCTGTTTTTTGTGTTGTTGTTAAACTTCCTCTCTTTAGCATTGGGCCGATTATATAAGAGCTTGAGGGTCCATATGGTTTGTTGCATAAGATGCCAAAGAGAAGGGCTGTTTTCTGTTCCCCTACAGCTAGTCCAATTGTGAGTTTGGAACACGTGTCCACAATACCACATTTGGGCAATAGAATCAGATAGTCCTTGATTGGAATTTCAGTTCTACCACTAGCTAGCTGTGTGACCTTGGGTAAGTCCGCTAACCTCTCTGATGCCTAAACTCTCTGAGACTCAGTTTACTTCTGTGTAAAATGGAGAAAATAGTACCAAGTTCATAGACCTGTTAAGAGGGCACAGGACTAATAGCGCTAACTACAGTTTAATGAGTACTTAAAAATTATAGTACAGCATACTTTACATGTGTTAATTCATTTAGTCCTCAGAGAAACCCCTGAAAGTAGCTGTTGTTATCTTCATGTTTCATATGAAGACACTGAAGAGCACAGTGATGAATGGCTTTCCTAAAGTCACACACCTAGTAAGAAGGAGGAAGCTAAGAGTCACACATCTATTCTTTTACTGCAAAGAAGAGCCGTTGATGCTTTGCCTTACTGTCTCTAGTGCTAGTAGAGTGCTAGACACATAAGAGGTTGACACTAGGCTGTACGCTCTGCGAGGGCAAGGCATTTTGGCTATTTTGTTCCCTACCTTACTCTCAGCACTGAAAACAGCGTCTAGGGTAGAGTAGGCATTCAATAATTATTTTGGGGATAGGATAAATGGATTCTGCATTTACGGCATAGTTGTCAGTTCTGGAGGCCAACACGCTTGGGTTTGAACCTGAGTTCTGCTGTTTGCTAGTTGTGAGCATAGGCAAGTCACATAGCCGGTTCATGCCTCAGCACAGTGTTCTTGCCTGTATATCGGAGTTGATGGTGTTTCCCTCATGATAACTGTCACTTTACTTGTTTTCTTTCAGGCACTCAGATCATCCCTCTGTCCCAGGCTGATTCATTTGCACCCCACCCTATTTAAAACAGAACAAAACCAAAACTACAACAACAATAAGCTTATCTGTGCTTTCTGTGGCTCATACAAGACCTTATCCTTAGTAACACAAATATATGTCAAGACTAATACATTTATCAGGAGACTTTGCATTTCGGCAATTAAGTTTTTGAAGCATGGGGATTTAACCAATGGCATAATTGCTTACTGGCAGAAGTACAGTCCAGCCATAGGAAGTGTTTATCAAGAAGGGTTCTCAGGGACAGTCCTGGTTCAGTAGAGGGAAAAACACCACGATCCATTGGCGATGTCCATACAGGGGTAAGAAGGATTTGTAGGGCTTCTAGTGTCATCCTGAGCTAATCAAATTCTCCCACATTTAACAGTTGGAGAAACTGAGGCCCTGGCAAGGAAAGTAACTTGCTCAAAATCAAGTAAGTAATAGGTGTTAGACTCCGGGTTGGTCTACTTCAGAGTCCAGTGCCCTTACCCTGATCTTCTAATCTACTGGTTCAGGCCAAAGTTTTCTCCAAAAGAAAAGTGAAGGAGAATAACATTTATGGAACACCTGCCCTGATTAGGAGCCCTGGTGGCACAGTGATTAAGAGCTCGGCTGCTAACCAAAAGGTCGGCAGTTCGAATCCACCAGGGTCTCCTTGGAAACCCTACGGGGCAGTTCTACTCTGTCCTGTGGGGTAGCTATGGGTCAGAATCGACTCGATGACAATAGGTTTGGTTTTTTTGATTGCCCTGGATTGGACACCCTCTGAGACACTTCACAGACATTTTCTTTCACCCGCATTACAGTCCTGTGAGGGGGGCAACATTATCCTCATTTTACAGATGAGGAAACAGAGAGGCTCAGAGAAGTAATATAATTTACCTAAGGTCCCAGAGTCAGAGAAGGAAAGTCTCACCTATACCCCGCATACTTCCCCTTCTCTGCACTGATTATCTGAACCCACACTTACGGCTAGATAGTCATCTACCCCACAGACTTGAGGCATCCCTGTTCTCTCATCTGGGTGGTGCAGATGGCTAATGCGCTCAGCTACTAACCAAAAGCTTAGAGGTTCAGGTCCACCCAGAGGCACAAAGGAAGAGAAAAGGACTAGAGATCTACTTCCGAAAAATCAGACTAAAATCCTAGGGAGCACAGCTCTACTCTGACACCCATGGGATTGCCAGAAGCTGTAACCGACTCAGCAGTGATTGTTTGTTTGCTTTTTTTTTTTTTTTTTTACTCTTTCACCTACAGAACTAGCTGTGAAGCCTTGGGCAAGCGACTTAACCACGTCTCTGACAGCCTTAGTTCTCTCAGCCTTAAATAGGGACAATAAGGATAGATTCCTCCTAGAAGGCTGTGAGGATTGAATTCAAGTATGTAAAATGATCAGTGCAGAGCCTGGCTCGTAGTAAGCATTCCTTCAATGATAGTTAAAAACAAACAGACAAACAAATAACAAATCTAACACATGCAGCTGTCACCCTTCCCTTCCCGTCCCGCCCCCCCCCCAGAAGCCTGAGAAGGCAGAGAAGTCGGGGAGCCCACCAAGGGCCGAAGAGGCCAGACCGGGCCTTCCAGCATCTGCGCTCCGTGTCCTGGCACCTGGCCCAGACCTGAGGAGTCCCCACTCCTCTCTCCTGTCAACTCAGCAGAACAAGCTGTTTCAGGGAAGGTGGTTCCCCATGAGAAAATGTTCCCGACGAACTGGAGGCTCTCGCCCTGCACGTCTGCAGCGAACAGCCTGGACAGGGACTGTGCCCCACCCTGCACAAGGCATTCTTTTCAAAGCCAAGTCATAAAAGGTAGTGTGTGGTCTGAACAGCTGTTGTCTTAGAGCTTAGCCCCTTTTGCTGTGTAATGACTTTCAGCCCACTTCGTCTCTCAGTGCCTCAGTCTCATGCCCTTTAAAATAAGGTAGTAAAGTCTGCTTGGAGCCCCAGGGTGGTGCAAAGGGTTAATGTGCTCAACTGCTAACCAAAAGGTTGGCAGTTCGAGTCCACCCAGAGGCACCTCAGAAGAAAGGCCTGGTGATCTACTTAAAAAAAAAAATCAGCCATTGAAAACCCTATGGAGCATAGGTCTACTCTGACGCTATTTGGAAGGAAGGTTGGGAAAGAACATCGGAGACACTGGTGTGTCTACTTCAGTTCCCATGCCCTCCTCGGAACTCTGTTCCCTCCACCTACACCAAAACTGCTCTGGTCAAGGTCACCATTGCTAAATCTAAAAGACACATGTTCTCTGGGTGGCAGTGGGTCTTTGGGAGCACTCTGTCTTTCTCACATTCTCCTCACCACCTTGTTCTTCTCTGAGATGTCCTTTCCCTGTCCCAATTCTTAAATGTTACAATTTCTCTAAGATTTGGTCCCCAACCTCCTTTTTCCTCACTCTACCCCCAGCTTCCTGTACTATCCCCATTTTCAAGACTCAATGCCTAGTCTCTCTCTGGAACTCTCTTCTGAGCTCCAACCATCTCTCCAGCTCCCTATGGATATCTTTGCCTAGCTACCTGGCAGCTACCCCGAATCAACATGCCCCAAAGTGCACTTGGGAACTCTTTGTCCTCACCACCTGACCATCCCCAACTGTTGCCTGCATCTATGTTGACTTGCACCATCATTCACTCAATGAATGTATGATGAGAACCTGCTAGGGTGCCAGGTACTGTTATAGGTGCAAAGGGTACAGCAGTAAATAGAACCCAAAGTCCCTGCTCTCACGGTGTTTACATTCTGCCCACTAAGATGTCCAAGCCAAGGGCCTGGGGCTCATTGCGGCTCCCTTCCCCCTTCCGTCCACATGCAAGTGGACACCAAGTCCTGTTCAGTTATGCTTTTGTTTTCGTAATCTCCCTGCAATTGGTCCCCTTATTTCCAGACCATTCTCATTGCCACGACTTAGTTCAGGAAACTGCTTCTGACTTGGTCTTCCAGCCTCCAGTCTTGCCCCTTCCAATCCACCCCACACTGTAGTCAGACTAATTTCTTAAAAACAGAAACCTGGTTATGCTACTCCTTTATGAAACCTTCTCGTGGCTCCTTCCCAGCACCTAAGGATAAAGTCTAGGCTGCCTAGCTGGGCAGACATGGCACTTCCTGACCTGGCCTGTGCTTGTCTCTCTCACTTCTCTCTCTCCCCTCCCACTGTTGGTTCCCGTCATCTGCAATGTGCGAGCTGGCCTCCTGCCACCATGCCTTGTGCAGGCTTGGAATCTGTCCCACCCCCTTCCTGGATAACTGTCATTTGTCCTTTAAAACGCTCAGGTGCTACCTCCCTGCCCCTCACCCTCACCCCAACACTCCCGTTCTAAGTGCTCTCTCTACCTTTGTGTTTTCAAAGCCCACTCTATTCACATGAGATGGAAACTGGCTGCTTGGTCAGCCCAGCTAGCGTGTGGGTAGCTCTTGGACAAGAACAGATAACTGTCACTTTCTGTCACATCATAGCACACATCGCAGTTAGCAATTACCTTATTTATTACTTGCATACAGTCCCCCATCCTACTAGAATGTAAGCAGCATGGAGGTTGGAACCATGTGGTCTACCTTGTTCAGTGCGGTATTTCTAGTGCCTAACTGCCTGACACATAGTAGATGCTCAATAAATATTGAGAGAATGAATTCACATTTATTTGAATTAATTCAATGATAAATATTTATTAAGACCATTCTAAGTGCTCAGCACTATTTTGGGGACTGGAAATATAATCGTCAACAAGACGGGCAAGGGCCTGCCCTCATTGGGCGTACAGTCCGAGGAGGGAAGACAGACAGTAACCCAGCAAATACACAAATAATCAGGGTAGTGCCAAGTGTTATGAAAGGAAAACAAAAATGTAATATGACTGAATGAATAAATGAAGGGGCAAATGAATGAATGGATGGATGGATGAATAGATAATTTAAAAAAATGGCTTCCCCTTTCTCAGGGAGAAACACCACATTGCGGGTGGGTGGGAAATGGAATGAACACTGGATTTGGAGTAGAAATCAGAAAAGTCTCATTCTGCTCTTTATTGGTGGTGTGCTTACTTACCAGTTGCCCTCAAGTTGATTCCGATTCATAGCGACCCCATGTGTGCCAGAGTATAACTGTGCTCCATATGGTTTTCAATGGCTGAGTTTTCAGAAGTAGATCGGCAGGGCTTTCTTCCTGAGGTGCCTCTATGTGGATCTGAACCACCAACCTTTTGCTTAGCAGCCGAAAGTATTAACCATTTGTACTACCTCTAGCTCCTTAGTATCTCAGTGCCCTCATTTATGAAATGGGGATTATAATAAACTGCTATCTTTATAATCAGTACCCTCTATTCGGTATCCTCTGCCCCAATTTGTCAAAAAATATTTTCTGGAACATAGAGAGGTGCTCTCCATTTTTGTAGAAAACAAGTATTCCTGTTTTTATGATTGAATAATCCTGAAAATGTTATGTTTTTTCATGTTTCTCTCACAGAGCTGTCATATCAAATGAAGCAGCAAATGTGAAAGAACTTGGTGACTTGGTGAAGATCTGTACAATGTTAGAGGCCATTGTACTTGATACTATAATTGCTATAAACAGAGCATTTTAGCCCCACAAGTTATTTGCATTGTTTAGTTGGAGAAAAGTTGCAAGGAACTTTGGCATGAGACAAACCTGGGTTTCAGTTCCAGCTCAGTCGCTTAATATTGAGCTGAGTGATCTTGAACATAAATCATTTCACCTCTCTGTGCCTTAGTTTCCTGATCTGTGATGTGGGAAGAATATTTGTACCTACCTCATAAGCCTATTCTCATGTTTAAACAAAATAATCCATGTCAAGTGCCTGGCATAGGGTTAAGTCCATAGGAATTGCTCAGCTAATGTTAGCTATTAATAGTCATTCTGTCAATCATTGGTGACTATTCATAAATGGACCCATTCATGGTTCAATTTCTCAAGTCAACATTTTTGCCAGGAAAGTTCCCTGAGTCCGTGTCTTTACGCACTAACACCTGTGATTATGCAAAACATCGTCTACAACCAAAATCAACTTTCATACTCAGAATATAAACAAACGGAGAATTCGCCATCCAGTACCCTCTGTTCCAACTGGTCAAAAAATATTTTCTGGATCATGGAGAGAGGTGCCCTCTTCATTTCTGTAGAAAACAAGCATTCCTGGCTTTATGATCAAATAACCCTGAAACTGTTATGTTTTTTCATGTAATCCATTTAAAAGTCCCATAAAGGAGCCCTTGTCAAGAGAAAACACAGCTGGTGCCCAATTAGAGACGTGATCGAGACTAATTGGCCGGCAGAGCTCTTAATTAAGCTGGACCACAAGCTGCAGGAGAGACGGAGGGAGGGCAGGGAAGTGAGGTGGCCCCACACACTTACCCAAAGGCAACAACTGAGATGGGCTGAAGGCTTCTTCAGGAGGCAACACACTGGTGATTCTGGTTACATCTGAATTTAAGCTTTTAAACCTCTGCAGAGGCTGATACGTGATTTGGGCTCACCCCAAAACCTTCTCTCTTTCCTTACTGTGAGAAGACCCAAGATTTTTGCCCTTTATTTAGGCATCAGCTTCTCTCATATTTGTTGTCACTGACTCCTGGGAAGATTCCAGGAAGTGGAAGGAAGAGCATTACTTTTAGGAAGGCCCCCAGTGACAACCTCACTGTACTTCTCTTCTGCATCGCCATCTTCAGACAAGTCCTGTCTTCCTTGCCAACACTACACCCTTGCCCATTTTTGTCCCATTGCTTTGCCTTCTCTGCCCCCTCTTCCTGCTGTGCCCTTTAGGACACTGGTGTTGTGGCAATGCTTTCTGCTGAAAACCACACCATTCAGCTGCCCGTCCCCCAGCCGTCAGTGGAAACTCTATCCCTTGCACTTCCTGTGGAGATGGTTCATTTTTCTATACCCCATATTCCTCAGCACCAAGAAGTGCAGTTAAGGTTCTCTTTATCCCTCCCCACCAAAACAAAACAAAAACCAAACCCATTGTCATCAAGTTGGTTCCGACTCATAGTGACCGTATAGGACAGGGTAGAGCTACTCTACAGGGTTTCCAAGGAACAGGTGATGGATTCAAGGTACCAACCTTTTGGTCAGCAAATGAGCTCTTAACTACTGTGCCACCAGGGTTCAGTGCTACCTAAACCTTAGTCCTTCACTCTTTTGTGACACACACACACACCCCTGGCTACCAGACTTTGCTAGTGACATTTGGTAAGAGGCGTTGTACTTGCTAAGCACTTAATAGACGCTTATAGGTGTCTATTTGAGACACAGTATGATGTAGCGAGAGAGCCCTGGTGGCGCAGTGGTTAAGCACTCAGCTTGCTAACTGAAAGGTCGGCAGTTCTAATCCTACTCCGGGAGAAAAATGTGGCAGTTGGCTTCCATAAGGATCACTGTCTTGGAAACCCTAATGCCCTGTCCTATAGGGTTGCTATAGGTCAGAATCGATTCAATAGCAATGGGTTTTATCATGTAGAGAAGGAGCCCTGGAAACATTATGGTTAAGTGTTTGGCAGCTAACTGAAAGGTTGGTGGTTCGAACCCATACAGCTGCTCCATGGGAGAAAGACCTGGTGATCTGCTTCTGTAAAGATTACAGCGAAGAAAACCTTATGGGGCAGTTCTACTCTGGCACATGGGGTCGCTACGAGTCAGAATCGACTCAATAACACCTAAAAACAACAACAGCATCACGTAGAGCAATGGTTCTCAAAACATGGTCTTGAGACTGGTGCCTGAGGATCACCTGGAAACTTCTTAGCAATGCAAATTAACAAGACCCACCCCAGACCTACTGAATCAGAAACTCTAGGGGAAGGGCCCAGCATTCTGTGCTTCAACAAGCCCTCCAGATTATTCTGAAGCACGCCCTGTTTGAGAACCACTAGTGAAGTATTTAAGAGCCTGGGCTCTAAACTCAGTTGGACTGAGTTCAAATCCCACTCCTGACACATACTAGTGATGCAATCTTGGCTAAGTTTTGTAACTTTTCTGTGCTTCTTTTCCCTCATTTGTAAGACAGGAATAAAAATGATACCTTCTTTGTACGGTGTTGTGAAATTGAAGTATTGTGGTTGCTTGCGTGTTGCTACAATACTGAAAGCTACGCCACCTCTATTTCAAATTCTAGCATAGTCACCCATCGTAGGCAGGTTTCAGTGGAGCTTCCAGACTTAGGCAGGCTACGAAGACAAGTCTGGCAATCTGCTTCTAAAAATTAGCCAGTGAAAAGCCTATGGATCCTAACACAATATTGTCCAGTATAATGCTAGAAGATAAGCCCCCTGGGTTGGAAGGCACTCAAAATACACAGTGGCTGCAAAAAATGGACTTGGGCATACCAATGATTGTGAAGATGACACACGACTGCGGACACCATGAGTCAGAGCTGATTAAGTGGCAACTAAAACAACAATAGCAATACATGGAAACTGTTTAGAATAGAGCGTAGTATATAACAAGCTTTCATGAACTATTACCTATTATTATTAAATAGAAATTTTAAAAGACCCCCCAGTCCTTGGATGCTTGCCTCTCTAATCCTCCTGTTGCTGTTGTCTACGGCTTTTGGATGACTTCTGCACATCTAGTGCTTCTCCATCTTTCCATTGTAGAGGAGAGTAAAAAAAAAAAATTTCTGTTGAGCCGATTCCAACTCATAGCGACCCTAAAGGACAGAGTAGACTGCCCCATAGGGTTTCCAGGGAACACCTGGTGGATTCAAACTGCCAGCCTTTCAGTTAGTAGGCTTAGGTCTTAACCACTACACCACCAGGTTTTCCGTAGAGGAGAATAGACCTCTACAAATATCTTCCCTTGAGGTCTTATATTTTATTTGCCATATTTGACTATCAAAAAACACCATTTTTCACATCCTATTTGCTGGTAAAATTCATACCTTAGGAAGCTTCAATGTACTTAAACCTATGATTTGTTGTATCCTTCTGCAGATCCGCATTCCTCCCAGAAAATAGGAACATGGTTCTATTCTGTCAGTGCCTTTGACTTCCTCAACTTCAGGGACCTTTCTACCTTTAATCCACTCCAGCCATCCACACTCAGAGTCACACCTGTCTCTTATCTGGGCTGGTGACTGCTCCACCCCTAAAATCACAAATACCAAGGTCCCCCTGTCTGACCCATTCTTATCTTTCCAGAACTCTCAACCTACTAGCTCTTGACCTCTTCTTAAATTCCAGGCTCTGGACTCCTCCCTCCAATACTTTCCAGTCTTTCAGAACACCTTTGTTTCTTGATCTTTCTCTTCTCTCTGCCACTTCAATGGGTGGATATCTAACAAGAGTGAAAAATAAACATTTGTGGTTGTAAGCCACTCAGAATTTTTTTTTTTTAATTTAATTTCTGCAATATGACCTAGCTTGTCTGACTAAGGTCCCTACCTGCTAGGGTGGATGTAATGGTGAAAGGAAGCTGTGTAAATAGAGCACCAAGCACAGTGCCTGACCCATACTAATTGCTCTAGAAACATCGACTATTACTCTTATTGTAACTAAACGTGGCTCTTGGCCTGTTCTATCAGCCAATTGAAATAAGATGGATGCCACACCACCAGTTGCAAGGGAAACAGAAAGTGGCAATTTATTGTTTGTGCAAACAAGGAGCAATGTGGGGCCTAGCAGCCAAAAGACAACATGCTCCCTGCCCCAGGGGAGCTTGGAGCTTTTATGCCCTTCAGTCCTCAACAGGAAGGGCTTGGCACCCAAAATCCGACACCCCCATCCCTCCCATGTGCATATTTGGAGATCCAGGTGCTGAGTCATGCTGTAAAGGAAGGGACATTTCACTCTGCAAATGGGCTTCGGTGCAGCTGTGTGCCTGAGCACATCTTCTTCTCCAGTGATGTTCAAGTCTGGGGTCAAGTTCAGGGCCACAGCTCTTCAGGTCCTGCACATGCACCAAGATTCTTGGGTTGTGCGTGCGTGGGATTCTGGAGCCAAATTCAAACCGTGGTTAGCAGTGTGGCTGGGCCAAGTTGCCACAGTTAGAAACTGCAGCTTGGGGGGCTGCAAGGGCAGGGGGGAGAGGAGCTGTGGCACAGCGGGGGAAGCCTCAGTCATGGCTTCATTATCACCAAAAATTATTGAGTTTATGGCACTTCCCTGTACTGTGTCTGCAAATCCCCAGTTGGATCACTCTCCATTCTGTGTAATAGCAGTTCCAAACTTTATCCTTTTCCTCCCACCACCTACACTACCAAACCCTCTGTCATGGTAGGGTAAATAGACGCTATCAGATGGGAACTTTCTTTCTCAGTAACTTTTCTCTAAATGTTTCTGCAGGCTTACCCCTTCTGATCAATTTTCCTTCTGTTTTTATATAAGTACATCCAATACAATATTTAAGTATGTCCTAAGTTGCTGTTAGTTTCCTTTAAGTCAATTCCAACTCATGGTGACCCCGGTGGGCAGAGTACTGAGCCTGTCTTCTGAGGTGCCTCTGAATGAGTTTGAACTGCCAACATTTCAGCTAGTAGTCACGCGTTTAGCTTTTTGCATGACCCAAGGACTTCCCTTGTGCTTTAGAGCAGTTGGATTCTATATCCTGACCACAGGAATTGGAGGGCAAGAGTTGGAGTGACTTCTAAGACTAGAGAGGTTGAGAATTCATTCATTCATTTATTATTTATTCATAAATGCCCAGGTGTCTGAGGCCTAGAGAAAAATGGTTTGCAGATGGGAATGGATAACTAGGCCAGATCAAGCTATTTTTCTTTCCCTGGAATCTTGAGAGCCCCAGTAGGTACCCCCTCTCCCTTCCTGTGCTGTCTCTTGCTGGTTTACCCAGGTTTATCCGGTGGCGAAAACTGGGAAGGTGGGAGAACTGGACTGAAGCTCATGAATCAGGCCATCCTGCCACCAGCCTGGGCATATGGAGGAAAGAAAGGGAAGACCGGACCAAGGATAGTGGGGAGTCTCTGAGGAAAGCCTCAGGAAGGAGCTGAAACACGGTCCCCCCTTCTGGGACCTCCACCCACTCTCTTGGACTCATGAGCAATTGGCAAACAAAGAAAGGTCTGAAAGCTTCTCCCACCTCCAGGCAGGTTCCCCTGGAGCCCCAGATGGACAGACAGTGATGTTTCTTTCTCCTCTCCAGACAGCATCCTCAGCAGCCGCCACTGACTCAGCCTCCCCACCCTCCTCATGGGTGGGGTAGCCTGCAGCCCAGTCCCCAGGGTTCAGCCTGGCTGAAGTTGTAGGTGGCACCAGGGGTAAAGTCACAGACATCTGCAGATATGCAGGCCTGTGATTTTTCCCCAAACCCTGGGACACTAACAGCTCTCTCTCCTTTACCATCAGTCAGCTCCATTTTCCAACTCCAAACCCAAACAGCTGGAAACCTCTCTGTAGGAAGATGAGATGGAAAATCCTTGGAGGCAGAGCAGACCTCAGCAGAAAGGGCTTTAGCGACTGGTTAGCATTTCCTTTGGAGTCCCTGGGTAGTGTCAACGGGTAACATACGCAGCTGCTGACAGAAAAGTTAGACGTTCGAGGCCACCCAGAGACATCTCACGAGAAAGCCCTGATGATCTACTTCTGAAGAATCCGACACTGAAAATCCTATGGAGCACAGTTCTACTCTGACACACACGGGGTCACTATGAGTCTGTATCGACAGTGACTGGTTAGTATTACGTTTGAGGAGAGAATAAACTGCCCACCCATTCCAGGAAGGCCTCCAGCCTGGGAGAAGAGAGCCCTGACTGCAGCATCAGAAGAGCTGAGCGACTCACCTCCAGGACAACTTATCCATTAGGCACAGCAGGCCCACAATTGTTTAGAGGTACATGAAAATATTTTCATTTCTTCTCATATTGGAAGCAAGTGAACTTTCATGTCAAAGAAAATGTTTTACATGTAATATTAATATATTTGCCCTTGTATTAATACAGTTACAAAATATAAAATTTAATTTTATTCATTCATTCAATTTATTTTATTTTGTAAAGAAAGGGACTCATGAAGGCAAAAGTGCCCAGAGTCCATAAAAGCCATAATGCAGTCCTGCTCATATTGTGTCTCTGGATCTCAGGTTTCTCAACTGTAAAATGCAGACCATAATAGTTTCCACACCGCTCCCCCTTTATAGCACCACCAGAGTGCTCAGCCCTTCCCAGGTTCAAAAATCTGGAACACACTCCATGTAGACAGTCTGACATCCAAACTCCTTAGGGTTACGTTTGAGGCCTTTTACCATTTTCCGCTCCACTTTGAGTTTCTACCACCTTCCTCTTGACCTTCCTCTTCAGCCAGAAACACTGTGCCTCTCACTGACGGTTCTGGACTGAGCTGAGCCTTCAGTTCAATTCCAACATATCTTGGCACACACAAGGCCTTTTTGCTTCAAAATATCCTCCTCTTCTCTGCCTGCTGGTCTCATACTCACAGCAGTAGCTACATAATTTGTGGAACCCAGTGCAAAATGAAACAGCAGGCCCCCTTGTTCAAAAATTATGAAGAATTTTAAGACAGCAACAGCAGAGCATTAAACTAAGTTCAGGGCTCTGTGAAGTGTGGGGCTCTCTCTACCTGACTGCACAGGTCACACACCGTGAAGCCAACTTGGCCTACTCATCTTCCAAGGTCAGTTCAAACATCACCTGCTTGAGAAAGGGGCCCTTACTCTCTAAGACAAATTATAGGAAGTCATATTGATTAAGCACTTCTTATGTTTCAGGCACCATGCCCAGCTTATTACATCCAGAGTCTTATTTAATTCTTACAGCCAGCCTCTGAGATGGGTAGAAAGTGAAGCTCAGCAAGCAGGTGGCAGAGCTGGCCTTTCAACCCAGGTCTGCCTGAATCCAGAGTTCATGCTCTTGAACTGTAGCACGCACTGACTCTTCTGACCCCATGGCCTTCTAATCTTGCCTCTGCACTCTCATTTCTGAAAGCCCCAGTTCCTGGCCCTGCCCCGTTAGACTCTGGGCATTCATTCTCTCAGCATCTCTGATCCCTAAGCATCCTGAGAGACAAACGTCCTTCCTCCAGCCCAGATTAGCTGCCAGTCTCCCAGGAGACACGTGTTGAGCTGAGACATTCTACTTCTTGCATACCCGGGACTCATGGGTCAGCCTTCCCACATTCTGTGTCCCCAAGTGCAGTCCATTCAGTCTTCTTAAGGTCTCTTGAGCCTCCTGCCTCACGCCACTGCCAGCATTAGTTCAAGCCCTGTTTATCCTCTGCTAGGCTTCAGTATCATCCTCACTAGCCCTCCTCACTCTCCACTCTATCTGACATCCTGAAGCCAAGCTGTCTTTTTAAAAATATAAGCCTGACTATGTCATCTCCCTCCTTAAACTCCTCCTAAAGTCTGTGGCTCCCCATTGCCTTCAGGTCCCTTAGCCTGGCACAAAAGACTTTGCCCACCTCTTGACTGGAACATTCCTGCATGATCACTAATTAATTAATTACTTGAAATTCTCAAAATGAGTCATGTTCCCGTGACTGTGCACATAATGTTCTCCTGCCCAGAATGCCCTTCCCAGAACTCTTGGAAAACTCCTCCTTAGAAGTCCAGAGCCATTTAGCAACAACTCCTTCACGAAGCCTTCCATAACTCTCAGCCCTTTCAAAGGCTGAGTTATGGACTTCTTCTCTGGGCTCACAGAATTCTCCAAGCTTACCTCTGGCTCAGCATTTAACCTGTATAAATGGTAACTCACTGGACTTGGAACCCTTTGAGAGTAGGGATTCCCTGTGACACTAGACCCTGGCATAAGACCTCTGCAGGACCTGGATAAAATGAATGGTTGAATGGTGATTGGGCCAAGAAACCTCTGTCCCGTTCCACCTGTCTGGCATCAGGGACCCTGTTGACATGTGTCCTGGGTACAGCTACACCTCTGCAGCAGGTTAGAGCAAGGGTATTAAGTGCTCTAGGAGGATGTAAGACAGAAGGGCAGGTTACTGACATTTTGGAAGATTCAGAGGAGACTTGTTGTTGTTAGGTGCCATCAAGTCAGTTCTGATTCATGGTAACCCTATGCACAACAGAGCGAAACACTGCCCAGTCCTGAGCCATCCTTACAATTGTTGTTATGCTTGAGCTCATTGTTGCAGCCACTGTGTCAATCCACCTCGTGGAGGGTTTTCCTCTTTTCCTCTGACCCTGCATTCTGCCTAGCATGATATCCTTCTCCAGGGACTGATCCCTCCGGACAACACGTCCAAAGTATGTAAGATGCAGTCTCGCCATCTTTGCTTCTAAGGAGCATTCTGGTTGTACTTCTTCCAAGACAGATTTGTTCGTTCTTCTGGCAGTCCATGGTATATTCAATATTCTTCACCAACACCACAATTCAAAGGCGTCAATTCTTCTCTGGTCTTCCTTATTCATTGTCCAGCTTTCACATGCATATGATGCGATTGAAAACACCATGGCTTGGGTCAGGCACACCTTAGTCTTCAAGGTGACATCTTTGCTTTTCAACACTTTAAAGAGGTCCTTTGCAGCAGATTTACCCAATGCAATGCTTCTTTTGATTTCTTGACTGCTGTTTCCATGGGTGTTGCTTGTGGATCCAAGTAAAATGAAATCCTTAACAACTTCGATCCTTTCTCCACTTATCATGATGCTGCTTATTGGTCCAGTTGTGAGGATTTTTGTTTTCTGTATGTTGAGGGGCAATCCATACTGAAGGCTGTGGTCTTTGATCTTCATTAGTAAGTGCTTCAAGTCCTCTTCACTTTCAACAAGCAAGATTGTGTCATCTGTGTAACACAGGTTGTTAATGAGTCTTCCTCCAGTCCTGATGGTCCAGCTTCTCGTATTATTTGCTCAGCATACAGATTGAATAGGTATGGTGAAAGAACACAATCCTGACACACACCTGTCCTGACTTTAAACTAATCAGTATCCCCTTGTTCTGTCCAAACAACTGCCTCTTGATCTATATAAATGTTCCTCATGAGCACAATTAAGTGTTCTGGAATTCCCATTCTTTGCCATGTTATCCATAATTTGTTATGATCCACACAGTCGAATGCCTTTGCATAGTCAATAAAACACAGGTAAACATCCTTCTGGTATTCTCTGCTTTCAGCCAGGATCCATCTGACATCAGCGATGATATCCCTGGTTCCATGTCCTCTTCTGAAACGGGCCTGAATTTCTGGCAGTTCCCTGTCGATATACTGCTGCAGCCGTTTTTGAAAGATCTGCAGTAAAACTTTGCTTGCATGTGATATTAATGATATTGTTCTACAATTTCCACATTCGGTTGGATCACCTTTCTTGGGAATAGGCATAAATACGGATCTCTTCCAGTCAGTTGGCCAGGAAGCTGTCCTCCATATTTCTTGGCATAGACGAGGGAGCACCTCCAGCGCTGCATCTGTTTGTTGAAACATCTCAATTGATCTTCCATCAATTCCTGGAGCCTTGTTTTTTGCCAATGCCTTCAGAGCAGCTTGGACTTCTTCCTTCAGTACCATCGGTTCCTGATCCTATGCCACTTCTTGAAATGGTTGAACATCGACTAATTCTTTTTGGTATAAAGACTGTGTATTCCTTCCATCTTCTTTTGATGCCTCCTGTGTTGTTTAATATTTTCCCCATAGAATCCTTCACTACTGCAACTCAAGGCTTAGATTTCCCATATATAGGATAGAGATTAGTGTATTTAGAAAACGAAGCAGATAAGTTTAAAAAAAAAAAAATGAGACAACAATTTCAGCAAAAGGAATAAATTGTACAAAAAGAGGAAATTTAACCATAATATTATATGACTCTGATATGAATAATATTTACACAGTTATAATATGATAACCACTAAATCTAACCAAAAATCATAATGCAGCTAGACTGGGAAATTGGAAGTTGGGACAGATGAAATCAGAGTGTGGGAAAGAGAACAAAATCCTTCCATAGTAGAAAGTCAGTGGGACATATCTTGAATTGAAAAATGAAGAAAGAAGTTGAATGCATTATTTAGAAAAATGAAGTTAAATACTGGATAGTGACTGCCTGTGGGCAGTAAGTTTAGGGGGTAGAGAAAATTGGGGTCAGGGACAAGGCCTTACAGAAATATCTGCCATTTTGAACTATGAACATCATGTTGGTAACACAAAATTATAATTTTAAAAATGTTGCCTCTAAAATCTGGAAGGCATTATGCTGAGTGAAATTGGTCAGTTGCAAAAGGACAGATATTATATGAGACCCTATTATAAGAACTCTAGAAAAATTTTAAACACAGAAGAAAATATTCTTTGATGGCTAAGGGAGTGGGGAGGGAGGGGTGTTCACTAACTAGATAGTAGACAAGAATTATTTTAGATGAAGGGAAGGACAACACAATACAGGGGAAGTCAGCACGACTGGACTAAACCAAAAGCAAAGAAGTTTCCTGAATACAACCAAATGCTTTGAAGGTCAGAGTAGCTGGGACTGGAGTCTGGGGACCATAGTTTCAGGGGATATCTAGGTCGCTTGGCATAACAAAATGTATTAAGAAATTCTTCTGCATCCCGCTTTGGTGAGAGGCATCTGGGGTCTTAAACACTAGAAAGCAGCCATCTAAGAAGCATCAATTGGTCTCAACCCACCTGGAGCAAAGGAGAATGAACACCAAAGACATATGGTAAAGATGAACCCAAGAGACAGAAAGGGCCGCATAAACCAGAGACTCCATCAGTCTGAGACCCGAAGAACTAGATGGTGCCTGGCTACCACCAATCACTGCCCTGACAGGGAACAGAACAGAGAATCCTTGATGGAGCAGGAGAACAGTGGGATACAGATCTCAATTTCTCATAAAAAGACCAGGCTTAATGGTCTGACTGAGACTGGAGGGACCCTGGAGATTATGGTCCCTGGAACCTTTTTTAGTCCAAGAATGGAACCATTCCCAAAGCCAACTCTCCAGAAGGGGATTGGACTGGACTATAAAACAGAAAATGATACTGGTGAGGAGTGAACTTCTTGGCTCAGGTAGACACATGAGACTATGTGGGCAACTCCTGATTGCAGCAGAGATGAAAAGGAAGAGGGGGACAGGAGCTGATTGAATGGACACAGGGAATACAGGGTGGAAACAAGGAATTAGGAGGAGAGCAGCTAGGAGTACCTAGCAAGGTCTGTATAACTTTTTGTATGAAAGACTCAGTTGATTTGTAAACTTTCACTTAAAGCACAATAAATAAAAAAAGAAAAGAAAAAAAACTTGCTTCTGGTTTGAAGGTGAGGGAACTGTCATAAGGCAAGTGTTTCTGTCCAATCAGTCTGACTAATCTCTCTGAAACACCATCTTCAGCAGTTCCTCAGCACTCTTCCCAGCCCAGGAACTGGACTGGGCTGGGCCACTCGCCTTGTCCTCAGTGCCCTGGCCCCACCCTCCCGCCTACGCCACCTTTTGCTCCTCACAGACTGACTCCTCCCATTTTTCCCGCAGGCACGTTTCCCATTTCTGGGCTTCTGTTCTAGTCCTTGGGTGGTGCAAACAGTTAAGTGCTCAGCTATTAACTGAAAGGTTGGCGGTTCAAATCCACCCAGAGGCAGCTTGGAAGAAAAGCCTACTTCTGAAAATTCAGTCATTGGAAATCCTATGTAGCACAGTTCTTCTCTGACTCACATCAGGTCACTGTGAGTTAGAATTGACTCAAGGGCAATTGGATCTTTTCGTGTGTCTGTTTTTGGCTTTTGCTTAGTCTGTGTCCCTGCTTCAGCATTAACATCTTCCTCCCTTCTGCCTTCCCAGCTTTTCCCACTGGCAGAGGTCATCCAGGACAGTGTAATTCCTTTTCCCCAGGACAGCTCTGGAGACACGAAGGAGCTTACACATTGCCCATCTCCCCCAGGTTCTACGAACCTTACATTCTTGACCTCCAGGCCTGAGTCGGAAGGCTTAAGGAGCTGTGTTCTAGGCCCACCTCCACCACTTCACAGCCCAGGAACCTCTCTGAATCTCTTTCCTCTTCTAAAAAATTGAGATGTTTAGGCCTTCTTGCCAGGTTAGTTATTAGAGTTGTTGATCTGACATTTGTGAGAGAGCTCAAGCTTGCCACCCAATTCCCAGTGCCTGTCTCTAGACATTCCCTGTTTAACAGTCACAGCAGCCACAGCTAACCCTTATAGAGTGTGACAATAGGTCAGGCACTGCCCTAAGTCAAGTTTCATCTCCTTTAATTCTTATAAAGTGTAGCATTATCCCCAATTCACAGATGAGGAAACTAAGGCTCATTGAGAGTAACTTGCACATGAACCTATATGCTCATCCCAATGTTAGATCACAAGCAACTCAAAGGCAGACAGAAGCTGTGCCAGGCTCTCTGTCAAAGTGGCTGTGCATTTCCATCAGTGATGAATGAGAGTTCCTGATGCTCCACATCCTTGTCAGCATTTGATGTTATCCATGTTTTCGATTTGAGCCATTCTTATAATTGTGTGGTGGTATCTTGTTGGTGTTTTATTTTAATGATATACGATGTTGAGTATCTTTTTGTGTAGTTGTTTGTCATTTGTATATCTTCTTTGGTGAGGTACCTGTGTAGATATTTTGCCCAAAAGTTGGGTTTTTTGTTTTCTTATTGTTGAGATTTAGGAGTTTTATATGCACATAACAGCTAAAAATTATAAAGTACTTATGCTATTCTAGATGCTATCCTAAGAGTTTTTCATGCCTTACAATAATTCACCTGAGACTGTTATTATTATAACCCCCATTCTGTGAAAACCAAGACACAGAGAGGTTAAGTAACTTGCCAAAGGTCATACAGCCAAATCATGGAGAAGCCAGTACTTGCACCGTGGTGGTCTGGTTTGCTTAATGATCATAGCACATGCCTCTGCATTCTGCTCTGATGTCCCTGGCACTTCTGCATTTCCTCCCACCTGCTCAGGAGGGCATGGAGAAAACTTTCAAAGGGAGGAGAGAAGAAAGGGGCCAGAGCCCTGGAGGCAGGAGCCTAAGTGTGGGCTCCACCCTGGAGAAAAGCACCAGTTTTGGCATCAAGCAAATTTGGTTAAAGTCCTGGCTCTATTGTTTGTTCATTATGTGGCTCTGCACAAGCTATTTCACCTCTCTAATCCTCAGTGTCCTCATCTGTAAAATGGCAATAGTAACAGATCTGGCTCATGGGGTTTTATGGGGATTAAATAAATTAGTAAGCATAAACCACTTAGCGTGAGTGTGGTACTGATGGTGATATAAGCACCTACTTTTTTTTTTTTTTTAGGTAGAAGTGGTAGAAGTTGGTATTGCGCTTGCAGACTTCCTGGAATGATCTTGGGCAACTTCTCTTACTCTCTAAGCCTCAGTGATCCCAGTTATGAAACAGAATTTTTAAAAACAACCCCACACATTTATTGTGAGGATTAAATAAAAACCATGTTTTACATTTATATCTATTTTTAACTCTAGCGTGTTCTCCTAAAGTGTTTAAGACAGCTAACAACAATTACAAGATTATTTTTAATTTGAAAATGAAGAATTTGGGGCACAGACAAAGAGATGGCAAGAAAAAAATGAAAATGAAATAATTTTTTTTAAAGGACCAAGTTGCCCTTGTGTGTATTACCAAAAACAAACAAAAAGTGCCATTGCCATTGAGTCAATCCTGACTCATAGTGACCCTGTAGGACAGAGTAGGACTGCCCCATAGGGTTTCCAAGGAGCAGTTGGTGGATTCAAACTGCCAACCTTTTGGTTAGCAGCCATAGCTCTTAACCACTGTGCCACCAGGATTCCCTGTGTGTATTAGGCACCCAATAAATATTTATCATTATCTTCTGGCTGCAATCTCTGGTTCCAGTGAGTCTCATGATGTAGTTAATTGTAGCCTGACTCAGCATAAGAGGTGAAAGGGACAGTAAAGAACATTGTTCTTAGAGAAGGAAAAGAGTAGATGAGCTTGGAAGGTTCAAGGGCCCACTTCCCTCCTCACAGAAATTCAGATTTTATTTGCTTTACATTTTTTTTTTTTACATATTAGATATTTTTTACATATTAGACTTCTGAGTAAGATTTCACTTGAAGAAAGGTTCAGCTGCTAATAAAAAAAAAAAAGAAATCAAACAAAGAGTGCTGAAACTGAGGCCCTGAGAGGAAAGGAACTATATGCAACTATTTATGTCTTTTGTAAAACTTTTCATATGGAGGAATCCACCAGTCACAAAATAAATCCTTTATCCATTGGTCTCCATTCAGCAAACATTTATTAAGTGCTTACTGTATTTGGGCCATCATACTAGGAACAGCTGTAAGCAAGATATGTTTCTGCCCTCAAGGAACTCAGTCTAGAGGTGGGGTCTGAAGTACATAGACGCAGAGTGAAAGGTGCTATCACAGGCTTCGAGCCATGGACAGGGGAGTCTGCCCAACTGAGGAGTCCAGGACAACTGTACAGGAGAGGAGAGGCTGAGTTGTGCCTCAAAAGAAGAGTGGGGTTTCCTCAGGCAGCCAGTGTGGAGAAAGGTTCTCCCTGTTTTCATTATCTCAGCACGTCCTGTATCTCCCATTCTTACTTGTTAGGACTTGTTTGTCTTCTCCGCCAGACGGTAAGTAATGTGTGGGCAGAAAACTTGCCCCTTCTCCTCCTCCCTCTTCCCTGCTCCTGGAACATGGAAGGGAAGACCAAAGAAAGAGAAAACAGAGGGAATTCCCAGGCAGAAGAAAGAGCACATGCAAAAACCCAGAAGTGGGAAGCAATATGGTCTAAGAACTTTGGGTTGTTCTAGATGGCTCTGGTCTCAGAAGATGACTTGAGTTACCTTAGACGTTGAGTAGCTGGATGTCATCATGCGGTTGATAAGAGATCGTGTGTCCTGATTTTGGATTCAGAAAATAAGGCCCTCTTTCATGGCTGGTAGACACTTTGAATTTTGGTGTTGGCAAAGAATATTGAATATACCACGGACTTCCAGAAGAACGAACAAATCTGTCTTGGAAAAAGTACAACCAGAATGCTCCTTAGAAGCAAAGATAGTGAGACTTCATCTTACATAGTTTGGACACGTTGCCAAGAGGGATCAGTCCCTGGAGAAGGACATCATGCTTGGTAAAGTACAGGGTCAGCAGAAAAGAGGAAGGCCCTAAACGAGATGGATTGACACAGTGGCTGCAACAATGGGCTCAAGCATAACAACGATTTTAAGGATGATGCAGGACCAGGCAGTGTTTCGTTCTGTGGTACATACGGTCATTTTGAGTCGGAACTGACTCAGCAGCACCTAACGTGGTATATAATGAATAGATGTGGTTTCTATTCACTACAACCTTAATGTGTTATAAGATGTGTTACAAGATGCATCTTCCAGCTCTTACCAGGTGGTCCACAATTACTGAGTGTTCACTTTGTGACAAATTTTATATACAGTTAATTGATCGATTGACTCAAACGCAATGGGGTTTTTTTTTTAAAAGGTGTGCTAGATCCGATAAATGTGATAAGACCCACTCTAATTTCAGAGATGCTAAAATAAGCATCTTAAAAGCTATGAGATACTATACACCAATCTCTAATTTTTCCAATAAATTTAGGTGATACCCATTGCGGTCGAATTGATTCCAACTCATAGCAACTCTACAGGACAGAGTAGAACTGCCCCACAGGGCTTCCAAGGAGTGGCTGGTGGATTTAGATTCAAATTGTTGACCTTTTGGTTAGCAGCCGAGCTCTTAACCACTGTGCCACCAGAGCTCCAAATTTAGATGATATCTGTATTTAAATATGAGATATTAATGTTATGCACCTTGCTCTCAACCTCACGATTCATAATTGGTAGAACCACGAGACCCCAAAGACTCTTTCTTCTCCCGATACCACTCTGAGTGAGTACCCAGGAGACTCTTACCATCATCTTCAAAAATCTCTCTAAGATTTCGGTTAATTTTGCTACAATAAGCAAAACTCTGCCTTGTCTTCCTGCTGCCACTCAACCCTGAAATATTTTGCACTGTTATTTGGTTTCCTTTTCCTTGAAATTTTGAGTGAGTAAATAAATTTGCACCTATAATTTCCTGTATTTTGAAATTGGCCAAGAGCTCCCATGTGGCCCATCTCCTAGAGTCCATCACTGGAAAGCCAGAGCTCCAATTTTCCTCATATGCTTGGGTACTGCACAAAGGACTGTTGAGTACTTGGCTTCTTCTTAATCTTTTTTTTTTTTTTTTTTCTGTTTCTGTTGCATTAACAAAAGATGAGTAAGCTTATGCCTCCACAGAGCTGCCTGCTGTCAACAAGGCAGCACTCTCTCTCTCTCTGCCCATGTAGCTGAGCCAGGGCAAGCCAGACCAGGCAGTGGGAGAAACTCAGGTTTGAATTCAATGGGGACCTCTTCTTCTGTTTCTGCTTGGGCTTAGAAGGAAGATAGGCAGATGACAATTAGATAGAAACTAGCACGATAATGGATTCAAGAGACATGTGTTGAGTCTGGCTCGTTCATAGATGTAGTAATTATTCCCCCCAGAAACTCTGGAAGGTAGATATAACAGCTGAGAGGAACCTTGGAGTTATCAAATGTAGACCCTCATGTATCAGAGGAAGAACTGAGGCCCAGAGTTAGTAAGGGGCTCTACTGAGGTTACAAGGCTCATGGTGAGACCAGAATTAAAATCCAGCCCAATGTGCTTCAGACGAATGGCAGATCCTGGAACGAATAGCTAAGCCAGGACTGCATACCCCTGGAGCCCTTCAGCTCCCACTGCTGAGGCCACTTATCTCCCTTTCACGGACTCTCCCTTGTCCAGATCCTTTGGGCTTTCACTCAGTTGTTTGCATCAAGTTCTCCTTATTCCTAGTTTCTCTCTGACCTTGTGCCCTAGGTCTTAAAGTCAGCATTTTACCTCATGAAGACGATCTTGTCATGTCTCTATTCTGGAAACCAGAGCTCTGTTGAAGACCTCCCCTCCCCCATTGCCAACAAGTCAATTCCAGTTTACGGCGAGCCTGTGTGTAAGAGTAGAACTGTACTTCACGGGGTTTTCAATGACTGATTTTTCAGAGGTAGATCACCAGACCCTTCTTCTGAGGAGCCTCTGGATAGACTTGAACTTCCAACCTTTTGGTTAGCAGCAGAGTGTGCTAACCATTTGAATCATGCAGGAATTCTCTGTTGGGAGCCCAGATCCTGCCTTTTCCTCCAGCCAGTTTCCTAGCAGGTCAGAACCTGGTCCCTGCTACCTATTGGTCAGAATGCCCTTCTTTCCTGGCCCTCTCCTATCATCTGCTGTGAGACCTGATGACATCATGCTTTACTTGCCACTGAGAATATCCCCAAACTATCCCTGGTGACACAGTGGTTAAGCGCTTGGCTGCTAACCGAAAGATTGGCAGTTCAAAGGTACCAGCTGCTCTGAGGGAGAAAGATGCGGCAGTCTGTTTCCGTAAAGATTTGCAGCCTTGGAAACCCTATGGGGCAGTTTTACTCTGTCCTATAGGGTCGCTATGAGCTGGAATTTACTTGATGGCAATGAGTTTTGGTTTCTTTTGGAGGATACCCCTGGCAAGTATGCCAGGCTGCCATAATGTTTTCTCCTCCCAGCCTGATGTCTCTGTTGCTATTACAACTGTGCACTTAGGTATCACCTGACCCTCTGACCTGCTCTGCCCTTCCCTGCTGACTGTACCCTAATCCTGATAAACAAGATGGCTTTTCCAGCTTGTTATGTTTAATTTTTGCTTTCTGCTGTTTAAAAACTGTTTTCTTCTTCCAGTCAACCAATGTTTGTTGGACTAAAAAAACCCATTGCTGTTGAGTTGATTCTGACTCATTAGTGACCCTATAGGACAGAGTAGAACGGCCTCCTTAGGGTTTCCAAGGAGAGCCTGGTGGATTCGAATGCCCACCTTTTGGTTAGCAGCCATAGCTCTTAACCACTGTGCCACCAGGGTTTCTGTTTATTGGATTATTGACACCAAAATGCAATGGTTCTCCGACTTGCCTGTGCTTAAAATCAGCTAGAGAGCTTGGTAAACAGTCTTGTGCCCAGTAATTCTGATTTAGTGAGTCTGGGGATGGGGCCAGGGAATTTGCATTTTTGATGAGCTCCTCCCCACCCCACCCCACCCCCGCTCTTGGTGATTCTGAGGCAGATATTAAGTGGACCATGCTTGGAAAAATTATCTGCTTCTGAAGGAAGTGGTAGGCATTGGAGAAGTGAATCAGAATAACAGGAATCTCATGGGCATTTTATGTCACAGTTTATAAGGTAGTATTAGTTCATTTACAACAACCCTTGGATTAAAACAAAGCAAAACAAAACAAATGCAGGCTATAAACTAGTACAGAAAGCAAGGACTTTGGAGTCAGATAATCTGGGCCCTCAATTACCAACTAAGAGACCTTGGAGAAGTCATTCAACTTTTCTAAAACTATGTTTATGTATCTGCTTAGTGGTACTCTAAATTCCTATCTTATAGCACTGTTGTGAGTACTGAATGAAATATTGACTGTAACGTGCCCTTTAAATGTCTAACAAATGTTCGGAGAATCGAGGAACAAATACAGCTAGCATGTTTTGATCGCTCACTATTCGCCAAGAAGTGGGATGATGGCTTTGTATGCATCATCTCTGCTCCTCACAGCCACCCTGTGAGGTAGGGGCACCATTTCCTCCACTTGGGGGCTCAACGAGGTGACGGAACTTGCCCAAGGTCCCTTAACTAATGGCAGAGCTGGAATTCAGGCTGAGATTCCTTTCACTTTAGCATTGGAACTCTTCACCGCTATGTTATTTTATCACTCAAAAACATAACATTGAAAAACTCCTTTGGGATTTGGTGTCCACTCTCTTCCAGCATAGAAGAAATTCCCTGACATCACACTGTAGAAAGGTCACAGGCTTGGGGATGAAGAAAACACAGTCCTGGCTCTGTCGCTAATGCTTGTGTGATTTGGGGCCAGCCAACTCCTGCCAGGATTCTACATCCTGGTGAGGGGGTACACAGTGGGCTGTTGGGAGTATCTGCTGTGATGTCCTAAAGGAAGCAACTGAAGAGTCGAGGCACAGAGATGGAATTTGGCATCTCCTCATTGGCTGACTCAAAATCAGAAGAAACAGCTGCAAACATCCACTAATAATTGGAACCTGGAATGTATGAAGTATGAATCTAGGAAAATTGGGAATCGTCAAAAATGAAATGGAACACATAAACATCGATGTTCTGGGCATTAGTGAGCTGAAATGGACTGGTACTGGCCATTTTGAATCAGACAATCATATAGTCTACTATGCTGGGAAGGACAACCTGAAGAGGAATGGTGTTGCATTCATCGTCAAAAAGAACATTTCAAGATCTATCCTGAAGTACAACTCCGTCAGTGATAGGACAATATCCATATGCTTACTAGGAAGACCAGTTAATATGACTATTACTCAAATTCACTCACCAACCAGTAAGGCCAAAGATAAAGAAACTGAAGATTTTTATCAGCTTCTGCAGTCTGAAATTGATTGAACATGTAATCAGGATGAGTTGATAATTACTGATGATTGGAATGAGAAAGTTGGAAACAAAGTTGGAAAATATAGCCTTGGTGATAGAAATAAGCCAGAGATCAAATGTCAGAATTTTGCAAGACCAACGACTTCTTCATTGCAAATACCTTCTTTCACCAACAGAAATGGCAACTATACACATGAATCTCGTCAGAAGGAACACACAGGAATCAAATTGACTACATCTGTGGAAAGAGAAGATGGAAAAGCTCAATATCATCAGTCAGAACAAGGCCAGGGGCCGACTGCGGAATAGACCATCAATTGCTCATATGCAAGTTCAAGCTGAAACTGAAGAAAATCAGAGCAAGTCCACGAGAGCAAAAATATGACCTTGAGTATATCCCACCTGAATTTGGAGACCATCTCAAGAATAGATTTGACATGTTGAACTCTAGTGACGGAAGACCAGACGAGTTGTGGAATAACATCAAGGCCATCATACATGAGGAAAGCAAGAGGTCATTGAAAAGACAGGAAAGAAAGAAACGACCAAGCTGGATGTCAGAGGAGACTCTGAAACTTGCTCTCGAACATCCAGCAGGTAAAGCAAAAGGAAGAATTGATGAAGTAAAAGACCTGAACAGAAGATTTCAAAGGGCAGCTTGAGAAGCAAAAGTAAAGTATTATAATGACATGTGCAAAGAGCTGGAGATAGAAAACCAAAAGGGAAGAACACACTCGGTGTTTCTCAAGCTGAAAGAGCTTAGAAAAAATTTAAGCTTCAAGTTGCAATAGTGAAGGATTCTAAGGGGAAAATATTAAACGACACAGGAAGCATCAAAAGAAGACGGAAGGAACACAGGGAGTAGTTATACCGAAAAGAGTCGACGTTCAGCCATTTCGAGAAGTAGCATATGATCAGGAACCCATGGTATTGAAGAGAGAAGTCCAAGTTGCACTGAAGGCATTGGTGAAAAACAAGGCTCCAGTAACTGATGGAATATCAACTGAGATGTTTCAACAAACAGATGCAGTGCTGGAAGTACTCACTCGTGTATGCCAAGAAACATGGAAGACAGCTTCCTGGCCAACTGACTGGAAGCAATCCATATTTATGCCTATTCCCAAGAAAGGTGATCCAACCAAATGCAGAAATTATAGAACAATATCATTAATATCACAAGCAAGCAAAATTTTGCTGAAGATCATTCAAAAGTGGGTGCAGCAATGTACTGACAAGGAACCGCCAGATATTCAAGCTGAATTCAGGAGGGAACGTGGAACCAGAGATGTCATTGCTGATGGTCAGATGGATCCTGGCTGAAAGCAGAGAATACCAGAAGGATGTTTACCTGTGTTTTATTCTCTATGCTAAGGAATTCGACTGTGTGGATCATAACAAATTATGGATAACATGGCGAAGAATGGGAATTCCATAACACTTAATTGTGCTCTTGAGGAATGTGTATATAGATCAAGAGGCAGTTGTTCAGACAGAATAAGGGGATGCTGAGTGGTTTAAAGACTCGGAAAGGTGTGTGTCAGGGTTGTATCCTTTTACTATACCTATTCAATCTGTATGCTGAGCAAACAATCTGAGAAGCTGTACTGCATGAAGAAGAACGGGGCATCAGGATTGGAGGAAGACTCATTAACAACCTGTGTTACACAGATGACACAACCTTGCTTGCTGAAAGTGAAGAGGACTTGAGGCACTTACTAACAAAGATCAAAGATCGTAGCCTTCAGTATGGATTGTCCCTCAACATAAAGAAAACAAAGATCCTCACAACTGGACCAATGAGCAACATCATGATAAATAGTGAAAAGATTGAAGTTGTCAAGGATTTCATTTTACTTGGATCCACAGTCAACAGCCATGGAAGCAGAGGTCAAGAAATCAAAAGAAGCATTGCATTGGGTAAATCTGCTGCAAAGGACCTCTTTGAAGTGTTGAAGAGCAAAGATGTCACCTTGAAGACTAAGGTGCACCTGACCCAAGCCATAGTATTTTCAATCACATCATATGCATGTGAAAGCTGGACAATGAATAAGGAAGACCAAAGAAGAATTGACGCCTTTGAATTGTGGTGCTGGCAAAGAATATTGAATATACTATGGACAGCCAAAAGAATGGACAAATCTGTCTCAGAGGAAGTACAACCAGAATGCTCCTTAGAAGCAAGGATGGAGACACTACATCTTACATATTTTGGACATGTTTTCAGGAGGGATCAGTCCCTGCAGAAGGACATCATGCTTGGTAAAGCATAGGGTCAGTGGAAAAGAGGAAGACCCTCAACAAGGTAGATTGACACAGTGGCTGCAACAATGGGCTCAAGCATAGCAATGATTATAAGGACGGCGCAGGACCGGGCAGTGTTTGGTTCTGCAGTGCATAGGGTTGCTATGTGTCAGAACCCACTCGAAGGCACCTCACAACAACAAAATCGGCTGTTGCTGGCCTCTGGACCCACTTGCAGGGGCTCCCCCGGTGTCTTAGTTATCTAGAGATGCTGTAACAGGAATACTACAAACGGTGGCTTTAAAGAACATAAATTTATTTATTCACAGTTCAGGAGGCTGTAAGTCTGAATTCAGAGTTTGGCTCTAGGAGTAGGTCCTTCTTTGTCTCTTTCAGCTTCTAGTAGCTGCCAGCAATCCTTGGCATTCCTGGGCTTGTAGAGTTTCTGCCATGTGTGTCTGTCTTTGTATGATGTCTTTCTATAAACTCAGAAATGATTAGGTTTAGGATCCACCCTACTGTGGCCTGATCTCATACTAAGGAAAGAAAAGCCCCTAGGATTTCAACACATTTTGTGGGGACACAATTCAATCCATAACACCTGGGGAAGTCTACCCAGCCTTTCCTTAGCTGCAACTCTGGGTAACAGGGCATGCTTCCCAGGGAAGTAGTACAGGTGGGAATCCCTGTGCCCTTGGTGGCAGGGGTGACATCTGTATTCAGAAGGGTGGGCACTGCACAGGAAGGGATGACTAGATGTATGATATCTGCCTCCCCTTTTGCTCCCAGGGCCTGCTGTACAGGAAAATCTAAAAAACAAGCACACACTCAACAATAACACAGGGTGACCATGTAGAGCATTGCCTTAGACCTCTACAGGGAGAAGATTTGCTCTTCCTGCTGGTACAGAACCTCAGAAAGAACTAGAGGGCCAGGAACTCAACTAGGTCAGGAGAAGGGAAAACCTCAAACCAGAACTCTTCCTGGCAGTGCAGGGCAGAGGTTAAGAGTGTAAGAGGTTAAGCCAGACACCCTTGGGTTCCGGTCCTTGCTCTGCCACTCGCTAGCTGTGTGACGTTGGACAAGTCATTTCACTGCTGAGACCCCCTTACCTAATTTGTAAAACATGGATAATAATACTTGCCTCACAAGGCTGTGTGAGGAGTGAAGCGAAGATCTGCCACAGGGTAAATGCTCAGTAAGCATGTGTTCCTGTCCAAGTCTGCACTAACCACTCCTGAGGGACTTCATATCTTCCTTCTTCACCTAATCCAGTTCCCCAAACTTTCCTGAGCAGGTGTTAATTGAGCAGGTCCTAATTATCACATAGATTTGGGAGGCGCTGAGTATACAGGAATACATAAGACACAGTACTTACCTCAAGGAGTTCACAGTCTAAAATTCCTAAAATCCTTGTTGACCTCACCACCCATGTAATAACAGCAATAACGATGATGATGATGACAATAAGAATAATGATAATAAACACCTGTGGTATGTACTACACAATTATCACGTGCAGGCTCAGAGCTAGGCACACATACGCATTACTTTTAACATCCGTAACGATCCTTGGGAATACGCATCAATATTCCCATTGATGAGGGAAACTGGGGCTGAGGGTGTGGGGGTGTTTAAGTCACTTGGCAAAGGTCCTACAGCTGGGATTCCAGTCCAGCTTCTTCACATTCTAATCAAGCCTCTCCTCCCCAGGATGCTTCCATTTATTCTTAACCTCTTTCTTCCACTCAGGCACAAAGTTTGCATGTTCCCTGGTGTTTCTGCAGGACCTCATTGAATCCCATAACTACCTCAGGAGGTAGGGGCCTTGATTATTATACCCGTTTTCCAAATGAGGGAACCAAGGACAGATGACCAACTGCAGCTCAGGTAGTAAGTTATAAAGACATCGTTTGTCTTAAGATCAAATAAAAGGCAACTCTGAAATGCCAATTGATGAGAAGGCTTCTGCAGAGGCGAAAAATATGTGCAAACAAAACGAACAGCTTTCTTTATGTTCCTCAAAGTTGCTAAAATTGCCTGCGGGTTTGCACACAAGCAGACGCCGTGTTCACAATGCTGCATGGCTTCTGTTGTTTGGCTCTGGCAAGAAGAGGCCTGGCAGGTATTTCCCACATCTTTGTTCAATACACACACCAGACAAGGTAAGGAATTTCAAGGTATTTCCAGGGTATGGATTTCTGCCAAGTCTCCTTTTATTTTTTGTTAAGTTATAAAGACAGAAAGAAAGGAAAAAAAAAAAAGACACTTCACGGATGATCCCAGATACCTTGAGGTAACCGGTATGGTGGAAAAGGCACTCCTTATGCTTAAAGTTGAAAAACCTTGTGTCCTAACTCAGGTTTTTACATGTAAGCCCTGTGATCTTGGCGAGGTTGCAGCTAACCTCAGTCTTCCCATGTGTAAAATGTTCCATGAAAGCAGGGATCTTTGCTAGTTTTGATTGCTGCTGCATTCTAGTGCCTAGAACAGTGCCTGACATAAGTGCTCAAAAAATAGTAGTGAGGGAATAAATGAATGAACGAATTGCTATCTTGCAGGGTTGTGAGGTTGAAATAAGATAATTGATGTGAAATTGCTTTGCCGATGTTAGTTTACACTGAGTTGGCACCAACTCATAGAGATCCTATGTATAACAGAATGAAACATTCTGTTATGCATAACAGTGGTCCTGCACCATCTTCATGACCATTGTTATATGTGAGCTCATTGTCGTGACTGTTGTGTCAATCCATCCCATTGAGGGGCCCCATCTTTTTGATCAACCTCCTATTTTACCAAACATGATGTCCTTCTCCAGCAATTGGTTTTTCCTGATAATGAGTCCAAGTTAAGTGAGCCAAAGTCTCTTCATCCTTGCTTTCTAAGGAACATCCTGGTTGTATTTCTTCTAAGATTGATTTGTTTGTACTTCTGGCAGCCCGTGGTGTTTTCAGCATTCCTCATCAACACCACAGTTCAAATGCATCAAATCTTCTTCCTGTCTTTGGGAGAACTCATATGCATGTGAGGCAATTAAAAAGACCACGGCTTTTTAAAATTTTCAAGAGATTTTTACAAAATTACAAATTTTTATACAAACATGAGAATTTACCCAAACATGGGTTTGGGTTCCACCAAATATAATTATTCTCTGTCAGTCCATCAATCAGTGAGTATATACTGAGTTTCGTTAGGTCTAGCATTAGGATACAAAGAAATATGAGACCTGGTCCCTTCTTTCAGGGTGCTTACCATCAAGTAGGAAGATACAAAGGTAAATCAAGTACTAAAAGGCAGAGTAGTCAAAGCTGTGACCAGAGTAAGCACAGGATGCCACGGGAATAGTCAGAAGGGAGTGACTAATCCACATGGCGGAGGGGTGGACCAGGGACAGCCCTAACTTAAAATCTACTGCCTGACTTTTCCTAGCAATGTTAGGCCTTTGGGCCACTGGGCTCCCATAGCACACTCTCCTTATCTGTCACATGCTCATTTTTGTTATAATCACTCTCTGAAATACAATTTCCCTTGCTCCATCTTGACTCATTATCCCTGCTGGGCCAAACCCCAACCCTGGTTAAAGGTAACTCTCCACCTTTAACCACACCTGTCCAGTTAATCATGGCCTGAGAAAAACACACAAACACATTAACTACTGCCCAGCAAGAAATTGCAGTCATGCGTCAATTAACGTCCACAATATGTTACGTGAAATAGGGTGTTATGTAATTTGGATGTTGTGCAAACACTAGATTATATGGGATACCTTTTGTTTCACACAGCCCTGGTGGCACAGTGGTTAAGAGCTCAGCTGCTAACAAAAAGATTGGCAGTTCGAATCTACTAGCTGCTCCTTGGCAACCCTATGGGGCAGTTCTACTCTGTCCTTTAGGGTCGCTATGAGTCAGAATCTACTTGATGGCAATGAGTTTAGGCTTTTTTGTTTCTAAATTGATACTTCTTCTTTGCTTCTTGCTGTTGCTATCACTAGCTGCGTTTGGGAGACATGATGCACTTCACGGTAATATTTTCTAAAGGTAATTAAACAGAGAGAGAACACACCAAACTCAAGAGACATGGATACATGAAATTGGATGCTGCTGTCCACGAGTAGAAACATGCACTGTTCTACCGTAAACTTTATTTGTAAGCAAGGAAAGTTCACATTAAAATAACAATAGAAGGTACAGTACAGTATATATATGAGCCAGTTACTTAGGTATTTATTATGACTATCAAGACATATATGTTATAGGTTAGATATATACTGTGCAATTATACACCTGGCAGCACAATCACTTTATATACAAGAGACAAGAGATACACGTACTGGATGCAGGAAGTTGTTGTGTTCTCTACTTTGGGTTATGCCCACTGTGTCCTGATCTCCAACGGGGATTTCTGAATTCTGTTATAACCTTATGGGACCACGGACATATATGCAGTAGGATGTTGCCTGAACAGGTGTTATGCAGTGCATGAGTGTATATTTTTCTGCTCTGGTCAGTCTCCCACTTTCAACTATTTCAGACCTTCTCCTTTATTCTCTAAGCCCCAATACCTCCTTCCATATCCTCATTTGCAGCTATGTCCTTGCTTTCTCCATCACTGATAGAAGACATGAGAAAAGAAGTTCCCCTCACTTCCTGCCATGATGAAGGTGAACACTAGACACTGAGGCAGAGAGTGGGGCCCTGGGGAGGGTGAACCTCATTCTGCACTAGGACAGAAGCTGAGGAGAGCCTTCCAGAGATACTCTTTCATCAGGCAGCTGGAGGAAGGGCATTCCGTACCCAGGTAATGGCCTCCACCCAGTCTTGAAGTGTGAAAGACAGCGTGTACTATTGGTAGCAGTGAGTGTATCTCTTCTGCTGACTCACTAGGCATGTGGCAGGGTGAGGCTGGAAAGGTTTCTGGGAGTCAGATAAAGCTAGAGGTCAGGGAGGGCCTTGTGGAAGGGGCAAAGGCATTTGAGATGGGTACTGAAGGAGGCAGCATCTATGGGCTGGGCAGTCCCCATGGGAGCAGAGTAGAGGCACTATCTTCAGAAGAAAACATCAGCATACATGGTATGGCTTAGAAGGCAGTCACTGAGTCAATGAAGGAGGTCATGGAGAAGGACATACTTGCAGAGGAACACGTTCAGCCCAGCCCCACTGCTGCTACTTCATGCATCCACTTGTTCCACTTTCTGTTGGTTTGGTTATTTATTCATTCATCTAACAAACACTCATGAGATGCTGTGGCAAGGCTCTCTACTGGGCATCACACATGCACACATGAATAAGATGCATCATCTTTCCTCATACTGAATTAAAAAAAGTAGTTGTTGTTGAGTTGATTTCAACTCAGATTAACCTCATGTGTGTCAGAGTAGATCTGTGCTCCAGAGGGCTTTCAATTGCTGATTTTCTGGAAATATATCCCTATAAGCCTTTCTTTTGAAACACCTCTGGGTGGACTTGGACCACCATAACCAGGAATTCCATCAACAACGTATAGATATTATTTAAAGCCTCAATGCTAGATGAGATCACAAGGGAATGAGAGTAGATACAGAACAGGAGAGAATCAAGGGCTGAGCCCTAGGGCCTCCAGTGTTAACTGGTTGGGAAAATGGGGGAGGAATCAGCAAAAGAGACAGAGGAGAAGGTAATAGAGTAGTAGGAGAATCAAGAGACTGGGGTCCTGTAAGCCAAGAGCAGAAAGAGCTTCATGGAGGAAGAAGTGAATGATTGTGATAAATGCTGCTGTCTGGTTTGTTAAGATCCAGACCAAGACTTTGACCACTGGATTTATAGTGAGGGCTTACTGCTGACTTTTAACAAGAGTAGTTTTGGCAGAGGGCTGGTGAGAGTTTGATTGGACTGAATCCAAGAGAGAAGAATGGAAGGACAGAATTTGGAGGAAACAAGTGCAGTCAACACTTTTGAGAAGCTTTGCTGTAAAGAGGAGCAAAGCAATGAAGTGGTAGCTGGAGGAGGATGTGGGCTCAAGAGAGAGTATTGTTTTTTATTTTTTGGTGTTGTTTTGGATGGGAGAAATAACAGTATGTCTGTATGCTGATGAGAATTATCAAATCTAACAGCAAAACTGATGATGCAGGAGAAAAAGAGAAGTGCTGGGGCGATGGCCTTGAGCAAACGAGAGGGAAAGGGATCTGGTGCTCAGCGGAGAAGAAGGTCTTTGCTAGGAGCACAATGCATCTGTAGTAACAGAAGAGAGCAGAGTAGAGGGACAAAGACACAGGGAGGTTATTCTCCATTTAATTGATGGGGAAACTAAGGCTCAGAAATAAAAAGTATCATTGCAGACACCAAAGACCAGAAAACCAAACCCATTGCTGTTGAGTTGATTCTGACTCATAGCGACACTATAGGAGACAGTAGAACTACCCCACAGAGTTTCCAAGGAGCGACTGGTGAATTCAAACTGCCAACCTTTTGATTTGCAGCCAAATGCTTACCCACTGTGCCACCAGGGCCCCATATTGCCAATGGCTTTCCTTTATTCTCATAAAATTTAGGATAGGTGTTCTAATAGAAAACTTAGAACCATACGACACAGCAGTTTCCAAAGTTTTCTGATTGCTCATCACTTTCAGTAAATGACATGAAACATGTTCTCATCGATCATATTTATTTATAAGCATATACATGTTCTACCATTAATCTATATACTAAATCTAGTAAAGGTTAACTTATTTTAGATAAAATTAAATATACATATATTTAAATTAAGTATAAAAATAAATATTAATAAAATTGCTACCTGCACCTAATGAAAATTGCTCCTTGAGCACTTGGAGAACATTCACCCAGACTGTTTATAGGGAACAGTGAAACCCAGAGGGGTCAACCAATTTGCTCAGATGAAATTAGAACAGTGGTTCTCAACCAGGGGTCATTATTCCTTCCAGGGGGCATTGGGCAATGCCTGGAAACATTTTTGGTTGTCACAATGGGGAAGGGAGTGAGTGCTACTGGCACCTAGTGAGTAGAGCCCGGGGATGCAAAACATTCTACAATGCACAGGATAGCCCCACCCCCATCAAAGAATTATTCAAAATGTCAATAGTGCTGAGGTCGAGAAACACTGATCTAGGCCCTAAAACATGTACTGAAACTAGATAATGTGAGAGAGCACGGTCTTTGGGGCCAGATGACCTGTGCTTGAATAGTCTCTACTGCTAGCTGGTAACTACGGTCAAATTACTTAACCTCTGACTTTCGGTTTTTTCAACTGTGAAATGGGTTTAAAAATTCCACAGTGGGGAGGCTGTGGCGTTAAATGAGACCCTTTCTGTGTGAAAGGCCAGAGGTTGATTCTGATCTTGTTCTCCAATGCCCTTCTCCTTGGTGGCCTCAACTTTTTGGTGAAATGGGCACATGTCCCAGGGCAACTGGGAAGGGTAGGCTGAAAGCCATTAAGAGTTTTAGAAGCCACAGAAGTGCTCCAAAGCTAAAGACCCAACCCAGTGGGGCTGAAAATTCCCAAAACCAGGGTTTCGATTATTTCAAGACCTGAGGTGGAATCCAGTTTAGGGTGTGAGTGTTTGTGGACTGGGTACTTTTCAATTTATCCACAAGATTGGAACACAGATTATCTGTCCCCAGAGACCATGCTCTCTCTCATTAACCTGCAGTTCCACTACCTGCTCCAGCCCTACCTTCTCTCTGAAGTTTCCTTGGGAGTCCCTCCTTCCTCCTCCCTCTTTCCCTCCCTTCCTTTCTTCCTTTATGAATGAATTGCAGAATCATGACATACAGATGACACAGTCCTGGCCATCTTTGAGAAACAGACACACAAACATTCGGTTATAATCAGGTACCCTAGGTGTAGAGGAGCACCAAGAAGGAGGTTACCAGTTCTATCTGGGAATGCAGGGAGAGTTTGGAAAAGGCCTCTTGGGATAGATTGCTAGAGTTGCAAGACACTACCCCCTGCCACCCTTGTTCCCAGCCTCATCTCCAACCAGGTTTGATGCCTCTGCTACCAGGTTGTCACCAGATTGTAAGGGTGTGAATGTTTGTGGATTGGGTACTTTTCAATTTATCTTTTTTGTTCCATGATGTATACTCAGCCTAGAACAGTGGCACATTGTTGTTGTTAGGTGCTGTGGAGTTGGTTCCAACCCATAGTGACCCTATGTACAACAGAGTGAAACACTTGTCCGGTCCTGTGCCATCCTCATGATCACTGTTATGCCTAAGCCCTTTGTTGCAGCCACCGTGTCAATCCGTCTTGTTGAGGGTCTTCCTTTTTTTCACTGACATTGTACTTTACCAAGCATGATGTCCTTCTCCCGGACTGATCCGCCCTGATAACCTGTCCAAGGTATGTGAGACAAAGTCTCACTATGCTTCCTTCTAAGGAGCATTCTGGCTGTGCTTCTTCCAAGACAGATTTATTCATTCTTTTGACAGTCCATGGTATATTCAATATTCTTCACCAACACCATAATTCAATGGTGTCAATTCTTCTTCAGTCCTCCTTATTCATTGTCCAGTTTTCCTATGCATATGAAGGGATTGAAAATATCATGGCTTGGGTCAGGTGCACCTGAGCCTTTAAAGTCTGCTTTTTAACACTTTAAAGAGGTCTTTTGCAGCAGGTTTGCCCAATGCCATGCATCATTTGATTTCTTGACTGCTCCTTCCAGGGGTGTTGATTGTGGATCCAAGTAAAATGAAATCCCTGAGATCTTCAATATTTTCTCCATTTATCATGATGTTACTTATTGGTCCAGTTATGAGGGTTTTTGTTTTCTTTCTGTTGAGGTGTAATCCATACTGAAGGCTGTGGTCTTTGATCTTCATTAGTAAGTGCTTCAAGTCCTCTTCGCTTTCAGCAAAGAAGGTTGTGTCATCTGCATAACACAGGTTGTTAAAGAGTCTCCCTCCAATCCCAATGCCCTGTTCTTCTTCATGTAGTCCAGCTTCTCAGACTATTTGCTCAGCATATAAATTGGATAAGTATGATGAAATGATACAACCCTGACACACACCTTTCCTGACTTTAAACTATGCAGTATCCCCTTGTTCTGTTTGAACAACTGCCTCTTGATCTGTGTAAGAGTTCCTCATGAGCACAATGAAGTGTTCTAGAATTCCCATTCTTTGCGATCCGTAATTTGTTATGATCCACACAGTCGAATGCCTTTACATAGTCAATAAAACACAGGTAAACATCTTTCTGGTATTCTCTGCTTTCAGACAGGATCCATCTGACGTCAGCAATGATATTCCTGGTTCCACGTCCTCTTCTGAATCCAGCTTAAATTTCTAGCAGTTCCCTGTCGAAATACTGCTGCAACCATTTTTGAATGATCTCCAGCAAAATTTTACCTGTGTGTGATATTAATGATATCACTTGGAAATTTCTGCATTTGGTTGGATCACCTTTCTTTGGAATCGGCATAAATATGAATCTTTTCCAGTCAGTCAGCCAGGTGGCTGTCTTCCAAATTTCTTGGCATAGACGAGTGAGCGCTTCCAGCGCTGCATGTGTTTGTTGAAACACCTCAACTGGTATTCTGTCAATCCTTGTAGCCTTGTTTTTCACTAATGTCTTTAGTGCAACTTGGACTTCTTCCTTCAGTACCACTGGTTCTTGATGATATACTACCTCCTGAAATGATTGAATGTTGACAATTATTTTTGGTACAGTGACTCTGTATTCTTTCCACCTTACTTTGATGCATCCTGTGTCTTTCAGTATTTTGCCCATAGAATCCTTCACTATTACAACTCGAGGCTTGAATTTTTTCTTAAGTTTTTTTAACTTGAGAAGTGCTGAGCATGTTCTTCCCTTTTGATTTTCTGACTCCAGGCCTTTGCACATGTCATTATAATACTTTACTTTGTCTTCTCAAGCCACCCTTTGGAATCTGCTGTGGAACATGGTAGGCACTAAATCAATATTTTTGGAATGAATAAAGAATATTTTTGAAAGATGGCTAGTAATTTGATGAGTGGACCTGAGAGGGAAGGGAAGGGGAGGAAATGGAAGGGAAGGACATTCCAAGAACAGAGAACAGATTGAGCAAAGGCAGCAGAATGGTGACAATTATGAAGGATACAGGAGGAAATGGTCGGGGGGAGGGATGGTCAAATGGGCAGATAGGGCCATATGGGACTAGTGGTAGAGGGCTGTGTATGTCCATGGAGAGGCATTTGAAGTTTTCTCAGGATTGGAAGGTTTTTAGTGAAGAAAGGATGGATTGAGAAGGAAAGTGCAAGGAGAGAGCATTCATCCCTTCAACAAATACTTATTGAGTATCTACTAAGTGTTAGGCACTGTGACGGCCTCTGGATCTTGAGAAGGTTATTGAAGTAGCCCAGAGGTTCTCAAGGAAATTATTGAGTAAGCCCAGAAGAAAGATTAAAGGGGCCAGAAACAGCGCAGATACAACACAGCTGATGGGCTCACAAGAAAAGTTCTATTTAATAGGCTAACTAACTAAACCAGGGTGGGCGGGATGGCAGGGGTAGAGTGTTAGGGAGAAAATCTAGTCAAAGAGGACTTAGGTTTTAAACCTAAGTGACTGACAGAATGCCAGACTCAACATAGAAGCTGGAGGAAAAAAAGAGCCAGAGTAGAAAGGGCATGTGCTTTGGAGCCTGACAGACCAGGGTTAGTTCCTGGCTCAGGAACTTTCTAACTGTATGACCGTGGGCCAATTCTTTCTATGAGCCTCATTTATTTTTATTAACATCATCACTATTAGTTACCATTTCATTTAATCCTTTTAACAGTCCTAATCAAAACTCATTACCGTAGAGTTGATTCTAACTCAGGGCAAACCTAGAGGATAGAGTAGAATTTCCCCATAAGGTTTCCAAGGCTGTAAATCTTTAAGGAAGCGGACTGCCACATCTTTCTCCTGCAGAGTGGTTGGTGGGTTCAAACTGTTGACTTTTTAGTTAGCAGCCTAGCATCTAACCACTGCACCACCAGAACTTAACAACCTTATACAGGAGATATTACCCCCCTCCTCATTTTACAGATGGGAAAATCAAGGCACAGAAATTTGTGTGATTTGCCCATGATCATATAGCTAGTAAGGGGCTTGTGTGGGGGGATGGTAGGGACAGTTATTGATCTTTGACTCCAACCCATTGTTTTCCTTCTCCACCCAGTTTGAGGAAGGAAGTCTCAGGCCACCATCCTTATCCTGATATATCCAATCTGCCTCTTGGCAACCATCCCTGGGTCTGAGCTAGGACAACTGGGGAGGGGCCTATTGCAGCTGGAAGCCCACATTACTCTGGAAAATTACTTTCTAAGTGCCACTTGGAAACCTTGGTGGCATAGTGGTTAAGGGCTATGGCTGCTAACAAAGAGGTCGGCAGTTCAGATCTGCCAGGTGCTCCTTGGAAACTCTATGGGGCAGTTCTACTCTGTTCTGTAGGGTCGCTATGAGTCGGAATCAACTCAACAGCAGTGGGTTGGGTTAGGTGCCACTTGCCAGGCACCTTACATGTATTACCTCACTTAATTATCTTACCAGGTATGTACTGTTATTGTCCCATTTTACAAATGAGGAAACTGAGGGTTAGAAAGGTTAGGCAACTCGCCCAAGGTCTCAGAGTCATGGAATGGCAAAAAGTAGACCTAAACTCAGACCTTTCTGAACCTAAAGCCTGTGCTCTTTGCCACACAGTTCACCACCTCCCCACATCCCTCACCCCTGCTCCTCAGCCCAGACTCCTCTCCCCTGGCCCTGGCTCCCACCAAGTCTCATCTCTCACTGCCCTGCCTCTTGTCATTTATTCCAAGTGACTTGCTATGCATTTTCATTCCTGTGGGCCTTTGCACATGCTGTTCGTTCTGCCTGGAATACCTTTCCCTTTCTTTCAGGGTCATCAAATGCCTACCCTCTGGGAGCCTTTCCTCTGGTCTCTGCTCATTCTTTACCCCATGTTACTGGGCTCTTCCTCCTTCTAGCTCCTCAGCATTGGGTACGTTTTTCAGTGTATGAGCCTCAGTATGCTCTGGACTCTGGGTGGCCAAGTCTGTTACATTCCAGGCACTGGGCTGGGCTCTAGGGATATGGGGGTAAGCAAGACAAATATGTCTCAGCCTTTATGAGGTGCTGACTGCTTGGGGAGACAGACCAACACTCAGGACCATATTGAGGGCTGAATACCGTGATGAGGAATTACAAGGGCTGGACCACTCCCCAAAGCAGCACCTATCCAGGACACAAGACATCAAGGAGGGCTTTCTGGAACAAACAATTAATAACTAAGGTGGAGTTAGTCAAATCATGAGGGGATTAAAGGGGAAGGCAGTGTCTCAGGCAAAGGGAACAGCCTCTGCAAAGGCCCGGGATGACAGAAAGCTGGGTAAGTTCTGGGTACTGCAAAGATTGTCATGGCTAGAAAACAGAGTGTTCAGAGCCAATGCTGCAAGATTTCTCCCACTTGCCTGTGGGCTCTGGGTGGCTTTGAGGAGGGTCTAGAATGTTGGTTAAGAGACTGCTCTTTGTAGTCAGCAGACCTGAGTTTGACTTCTCCATCCACTCAGGGTATCCTCAGGCAGCTCCTTACCTTCTCTGGGTCTCAGCTCCCTCATCTTTTGTTGTTGTTGTTGCTGCTGTCAAGTAGACTCCAATTTGTGGTCACCTATATACAACCCTGTGGCATAGTGGTTAAATGCTATGGCTGCTAACCAGAAGGTCGGCAGTTTGAATCCACCAGGCGCTCCTTAGAAACTCTATGGGGCAGTCCTACTCTGTCCTATAGGGTCGTTATGAGTCGGAATTGACTTGATGGCAACGGGTTTTTGGTATATACAACAGAACAAAACGTTGCCCAGCCCTGTGTCATCCTCATGATCACCAGCATGTTCATGTCCATAATTGTGGGTATTGAGCCAATCTATCTCACCAAGGGTCTCCCTCATCGTTGCTGGCCCTCTACATCACCAACATGATATTCTCCTGTAGACATTGGGCCCTCTTGATGATGTGTCCAAATCAAGCAAGTTGGACAGTGTTCTGTTGTGATCCATAGGGCTTTCATTGGCTAATTTTTGGCAGTAGATTGCCAGGCTTTTCTTCCTAGTTTTTCTTAGACTAGAAGCTCTGCTGAAACCTGTCCAGCATGGGTGACTCTGCTGGCATTTGAAATACCAGTGGCATAGCTTCCAGCATCTCAGCAACACACAAGCCACCATAGTAAGATAAACTGACAGACAGGTGGTAGCCTCATTTTTCAAATGGAAATAATTATATCCAACACCTTCTAGGGTTTGGGAGAGGATTATATAACTTAACAGAATGAGCACAGTCCCTGGCACACAGGAAGAACACAATCCATGTGTTATTGTTGTCATTATTATCATTGTAATTAATTATTTTTATTATTTGATCTTCATGATCTCTGCCTCTCCCATGAGTGACACCAAGGGGACCCGTTGCTCCCTCCGCCCCCCCCCCCCCGATCATCCTGGAGAAGAAACAGGGAAGATGGATGAGGTTCAGGGTCTTAGCACAACCCCTTTGCCCTCCACAGCTGTGCATGGGCCAAGGTATCAGGTGTCTGTGGCTGTGTGGAATACTCTGGCAGGTGCATGGGACACAGAACCTGGATGCTATGTGAACACTGTGGCCCTGTCAGCCAGGCTCACTTTTCCCCTTAAATGGCATTTTCTCTCTTGGGGAAGAGTTTACCTCCTCAGGGCTGGCTATTCTCATTGTTCTCCTAGGATGCCAGGAAGCCTGCTGTATCGATAATTCTTTTTTTGCAGTCCTCCCCATTTTCTTTCTCCTATTTGCCTGTGGGCTCCCTATGGCTTTGAGGAGAGTCTAGAGTGTTGGTTAAGGGTCTGGCCTTTGGAGCCAGCTGACCTGAGCTTAACTCCTCCATCCACTCAGAGTATCCTCAGGCAAGCTACCTACGTCCTCTGGGCCTCCAGTCCCTTGCCTTTTTTTGTTGTTTCTCTACCCTTCAGTCCCTGGGTAGTACAAATGTTCACTGAAAGGTTGGTGATTTGAGTCCACCCACAGGCACCTCAGGAGAAAGCCCTGATGATCTACTTCTGAAAGGTCATGGCCATCGGAAACACTATAGAGCACAGTTCTACTTTGACACACATGGGGTTGCCATGAGTCAGAATTGACTTGACAGTAAATGGTACACCTGCTCTGAGCCCCAGAGGCTAACGCCTAAGAACTGCATCACCCAGACACCTTTGCCTTCTAAACTCCAGTTGGAGAGGAGGGTGGGCAGAGAGAGAGGTCAGGGTGTCTATCCCTTCCCCCAACCTTCTTCCTGCAGTTCTGGCATTGGCTGCGACCAGTATGGCCAGAGCTCCCGGAAAGCAGCTGCCCTTCCTTGGCTGTAGTTCTCAGGCGTCCGAGAACACATTCCTTCTCTTCCTCTTCAGCCGTAGAGGTGTATGGGCTTCCTGCTTTTGCTAGCCCCAGAGGTCCTCAGCCTCTCCTGCTGGTTTCCTTAACCCTACCTACGCCTTTGAACACTGTCAATTGTTAAATTCTTTTCACCTAAGCCCTTTTGAGTGTCCTATTTATTTCCTGTCATGATTCTGATAGATACTTCCATGGAAGGTCTCCAAAGACCCTCAGGAAGACCCTATCCTAGCCAAGAGCAGGCACTGGTCTGCTCCTCTCCTTGCCCTCTGGTGACCTTGGTCTCTTCCTAGAGGACAGGCAGAGGTCCGGTGTGGGCACCCTTCCTGGAGGGTTGGATGGGAGCAGCCTAGCTCCCAAAAGCCTCCTCTGTTTGCCTGTGAGACTGGGAGGAAGCCAGGGCCCAATCTTGAGGGACTCATAGGTCATGGGGGAGGAATTGGGATTTTATTGTTAGAACAAAGAAAAGTTACATGGCATATTTTTGAACTGGACACTCTGATTTATAATGTTAGAAAATAATTCTAACTTTTGAGAGAAGAGCAGACTCTAGGGGATCAAGTGCAAACCCAGGAAAGAGATTTAGGATTTAGGAGCTGTGATGGTTAATTTTATGTGTCAACTTGGCCAGGCTATTTTGCCCAATTGTGTAGTCAAACATGAATCTAGACTTTGTTATGAAGCAATTAAAACAACACAAAAAACAAACAAACCCATTGCCGTTGAATGACCCTATAGCACAGAGTAGAACTGTCCCTTAGGGTTTCCAAGGAGTAGCTGGTAGACTTGAACTGCTGATCTTTTGGTTAGCAGCTGAGTTTTTAACCACTGTGCCACTAGGGCTCCATGAAGTAGTTACATGTAATTAAATCAAGTGGCCTTAAGTAAAGCAAATTACCCTCCATAATGTGGGTGGACCTCATATAATCAGTTGAAGGGCATAAGAACAAAAAGGGAGTCTCCCCTAGGGTATATTCTGCCTCAGACTATAAATAGACATTTTTCCAGAATTCTGTTTCTCCACTTTTCTTGTCCCCTGACCTACAGATTTTTGGGACAGAAGACTGCAGGAATCTTCAACCTGATGCTTGACCTATGAATTTTGAATTTGCCAGCTGCTCATAATTGCATAAGCTAATTCTCTCTCTCTATAGATGTATATATGGAGAGTCTCAGAGATATGTGCCACCTCTTCCATGAAGCCACCACTGATCACTCCATTTTGAATTAAGCTCTTCCTTCCCTTGGTGTGCAACAAACTTTGTTATTGCAGTGAGCACAGCCAGCTTCTGTGATCCTCTCCTCCTCTCCACGGTGAGTTCCTCATTCATGCCTGGGTCCAAAGCCCACCTGGCACTGGGCCTGACACATAGTAGGATCACTTAATTGGTTGAAACTCTAGTTCAAATGCAAATGCCTTTGGAGGTATAACAGATTATGACATTATCAGCTATTAACGGCGGTCCAATAGCAGATCAGCTTGCATTATCTTCTCAAGCAATGAAGGAAATAAACATCTGCCATATGCTGGATGACTTCCCATATGATGCCTCATTCAACCCACACAACAAGCCTGGGAGTGGACATTATTGCCCCCATTTTACAATGTGGAAACAGAAGCTCAGAGAAGCGGTATAACTTAGAATATGTCGTCCAGCTTGTGAGTGAGAGTCTGGATTCAAACCCAGGCCTCTCTGTCTGAAGAGTTTAATGGAAAAACATTCTGTTACAGAAACTGATTCGAGGCTGCTAAGAGAGCTGGGCACAGAAAGGTAGATTTTAATAATAAAAAAATAATAAGATAAGAAATCAACCATCATAACTACCTTTACACACTTTTCAGACATTAACTATCACCCACTATGCTCTCCTGAAAGAGGCACAGGCTTGTAAGTCAGAAGACCCATACTTGGTCTCAGTTTCTTCACTATCAGCTGTAGGGCCTTGGGCAATCACGTCACAGCTCCTACTCGGTTTAAACATCACTTCTTCTAAGAAGCTGGCTTGAACTTCCCAAGATACACCCCCCTGCGCCCCCCCCCCCCCCCGCCCTGCCATTAAAGCCTCAGGAACTCAGGGCATCTCAAAGTGGCCTGTCTTCTCCTGTGTAGAGGGTTGCAATGGGATAAGGGAATAGACTTGTGTTCACTGGTCCCGAGTGGGAAAGGCCAATGGGTGAAAACTCCAGAGAGACCACTGTGGACTCAGTCTAAGAAAGAACTTTCAAATGGTGAGGATTTCCCCAGGACGCAGCAGGCTGCCTCGGGCATCTGCAAACACAGGATGGCAGAAGCAGCCAATGAGGAGGCTTCACTTTGGATGCGGCCCAGAGAGGCTGGGGCTGGTTCCTTCTGGGCAGGCTCTTTTGGTTCTGAGATTGGAGGTTTTTGTGAAATAACAAAAACCATCATTTATCAATTTCCTAGGTCTTCACATACACGAGCTCATTTAATCCTCACAACAGACCTGCAAGGGAGGTATTTATTATTTAGTTCATGAATGGGGAAGTGAGGCTCAGAGAACTAAGTGTGGGTTTGGACACAGGTATGACTGATCCCAAAATTTATGTTCATATCATCTTCACCCATGTAACAGCATAGCTTAGTTGAATTTTGCTTTCTTCTCATATGCTTCTGTTTTCGCTTCAGTGTCCCTACCTTTTAGATGCAGAGTGATGACAGGCAGGCTAGACCACTGACACAGTCTGCTCTGGGAGCGGGGGAGCTCTGGCCTAGGTGATAGATAGTCCCCCGACTGGACAATCCCTCTGAGCCTTCCTCTGTCTCCTGCTGGAAGTAGTCCACTGTTTACCAGCTGTGACTGAATCTCCGGACACGTTTATGGATCCACATGGCCTGGGAAGGGTAAACAGGTGACATAAACATGGCAGCTACAGCTGAGAGAGAGTTCTAGAAAAGCCTGCAGCTTCAGTTTCAGGTCAGATGAAGGGAAAAAAAAAAAAAAAAGGCAAATTCCAAGCAGGCTGTCTGCTAGGAGTCTCTGAAACATGACCCAGGCCAAAGCTGAAGTTGGCCAAGAGGGAAACTACAGACCGCCAACAGGAGACTAGACTGCAAAAGTCCCCTCAGGTTGTATTTGTTTGCATACGTGTGTGCTTGTGTGGATATACTTTTCAATGTGTGCATATCCTTTTTACTTAGTACGTGTTTAGCTCTGAGACTCTTAAAAAAAAACGATGTAGAAACTGTACTTTAAAATACTTTATCACTGAATGGTATTTGGGGCAATTCCATTTCATTTAAAGTCAGCAAGCATTTACTGACAGCCTATTGTGTGCCAGCATTGTGATATGCGCTGGGGACCCAGGGATGTATAAGGCACTGTCCTCTCCCAAAGCGGCTCAGCACCCACTGTAGGATACAGATATATATATAAACAAGCATCCCAGATTATCGTTGGTGCCCAGTTTCAACTGAATGCCTTAGTTCTTGGAGGAGAAGGAGTCAGGTAAGGCTGTTACCAGTCAGACAAAGGAGGAGGTGAGCATCCCAGACAAACAGAAGAGGCCTGGGGAGAACTCATTTGAAGGTCAGAGACTTGTGACTTCCCGAAGGTCACACAGCTGGAAAGCAGCAGCCTGAGGATCTGAATGGAGGTTTCTCTGATTCCTCTTTGTCCCAGCAAAGAAACCTGCATGTAAAAATTCTGGGATTTGGCTGCAGGGCCGTGTGTGGCTTCTTTAAATCCTCCTCATCCCTTAAGGACCAGTTGAATCTGACCTGCCTAGAAAGGCCACTTTAATACTCATTGCTGAGTTCCTAGAAAATATCTACCTCGATATAGCATTTAATGGAGCAATGGTTTTCTCTTCAACAATATGAACACATCACTCATTCATTTATTTGCAAAACAAGGATTTGTGACTTACTAACTGTATGTCTGAAACCCTGGTGGCCTAGTGGTTAAGAGCTATGGCTGATAACCAAAAAAATGGTTGGCAGTTCGAATCTACCAAGTGCTCCTTGGAAACCCTATGGGGCAGTTCATTGGCAATGGGTTTGGTTTTTGTTTTGACTGTATGTCAGGACTGTGCTTGACAAAGCAGATAGAAAGATGAACAAAACAACCTTTGAGGGCAGAAATGGTTTTAAATTCCTTTTCATCTCTCATAGCTCAAGGATACCTGTAGAGCTGGCCTGGCTTCACTGTACTCCTTTGTTGTTAGGTGCCATCGTGTCAGTTTTGACTCATAGTGACCCTATGAACAACAGAACAAAACACTGCCTGGTCTTGTGCCATTCTTGCAATTGTTGCAAGGTTTGAGCCCATTGTTGCAGCCACTGTGTCAATCCATCTCGTTGAGGGTCTTCCTCTTTTTCACTGGCCTTCTATTTTACCAAACAGGATGTCTTTCTCCAGGGACTGATCTCTCCTGATAACATGTCCAAAGTATATGAGATAAAGTCTCACCATCCTTACTTCTAAGGAGCATTCTGGCAGTACTTCTGCCAAGACAGATTTGTATGTTTTTCTGGCAGTCCATGGCATATTCAATATTCTTCACCAACACCATAATTCAAAGGCATCGCTTCTTCTTTGGTCGTCTTTACTCTTTGTCCAGCTTTCACATGCATACGAGGCAATTGAAAATACCGTGGCTTGGGTCAGGCTCACCTTAGTCCTCACGGTGACATCTTTGCTTTTTAACACTTTAAAGGGATTTTTTCAGCAGATTTGCCCAATGCAGTATGTACATCATTTGATTTTTTGACTGTGCTTCCATGAGTGTACTTTTTTATGAAAGTTCATTAGTTGGATATGAGGCGTTGGTAGCTCAGTGGTAGAATTCTTGCCTTCTACCCAGGTTTGACATCTGGCCAATATACCTCATACCTAGCCATCACCTGTCAGTGGAGGCATGCCTGTTGCTATGATGCTGAACAGGTTTCAGCAGAGCTTCCAGACTCAGACAGATGAGGAAGAAAGGCCTGGCAATCTACTTCCAAAAATCAGCTAATGAAAACCCTATGAATCACAACAGTCTCATCCAAAACCGATCATGGGAATGGCACAGGACCAGGCAGCATTTCATTTGTGCATGGGGTCACCATGAGTCAGGGACGGACTTGATAGCAGCTAACAACATTAGTTATATTAAAAAAACCAGTGCCATTGAGTCGATTGCCACAATAATGCTCGGTAATAAACCATGCAAAATCCAGTTGCTTACAACTACAAGCATTTATTTTTCTTACTCATGGGTTTGAGTGTTACTAAAAACCCAAAAAAACCCCACTGTCGTGGAGTCGACCCTATAGGACAGAGTAGAACTGCCTCATAGGGTTTCCAAGAAACAGCTGGTAGATTTCAACTGCTGACCTTTTGGTTAGTAGCCAAGCTCTTACCCACTGTGCCACCAGGGCTCCTAGGTGGCTACAATTCAGGCTACAGCTTCGTGGGGCTTTGGGTCAAGACCAGGTCACTGCATTTGTTTCATCTGGTAGCCATATGGAAAGGTTGCCTCTGGTATGCTCTTCTCCCAGCAAATGGCAGGAGCACAACGGCACGCATGGAAACAGAAGATGTGAAGATGCCTCTTGAGATCTCGGCTCAGAACTGCCATTCTGTCACTTCCACTCACATTCCGTTGGGCAAAGCAAGTTAGGAGCACAGCCCAATATCAATGGGCAGGGAAATATTTTGCCCACTCTATTGAGAGACTCTGCAGAGTCAAATGGTAAAGGGTATGATTCTAATACACAGAACCCAAACCCTTTGCCACTGAGTCTATTCCAACTGATAGCAACCCGATACGACAGAGTAGAACTGCCCCATAACGTTTCTAAGGCTGTAAATCTTTATGGAAACAGACTACCGCATCTTTCGCCCGCAGAGCATCTGGTGGGTTTGAACTGCCAACCTTTTGCTTAGGTGCCTAATGCTTAACCACCATGCCATCAGGGCTCCATAACATACAGAGAAAATGAAGAATTGGAGAAAGATACTGGGCTTTGGAGGTAGACTTGGTTTCAAGTCTGAGTTAATGGCTTACCCGCTTTGAAGGCTTGGGGAAATCACTTAACCCTTCTGAATCTCTGTTTCCTTATCTGATCTTACCTCTTAAGATTGTAATGAAGGTTTTTTTCCCTCCTCATTTATGGAGTGCTTATTTTATTTATTTTTTTTTTATGTAGTGCCAGCCAGTGAGCTTAGCATTTTATGAAGATTGTCTCATGTAAAGTAGGTATTCTTCTCCCATTTAATGGTTGAGTAAACTGAGATCAAGAGAGCTAAGTGACTTGCCCAGGGACACATGGCTGGATTCAGTGTTTCATCCCAGATGCCACTTCTACTTAATATAAATAATGTGTGCATGGCTGCCACGTTGAAGGCACTTGCTTCATGTAAGCTTCTGTCTTTTTGCCCCTTAAAGTTCACTGGACTTTTACTTTCTGATGGACTTCACCCAGGAGATAACCAGCTGACGTGACTGGCTACCACCACCCAAGTTTCAAAGATCATTGTCACTAGGAAAAAAACAAAAAACAAAAAACCCTAAGAGCTATTATTAGCAGCAATCTGAGGGCGATCACACTTCCCAGTCACGAGTCCGCGAGAGGAAGGACATTTTAAGCAATGCCTGGATGGTGTTGTTGGTGCAATATGTTTGGGGTGGAGGGAAATTTCGTAATCGCCATGCCGGTCAGGTGACACCAAGACCTCTGCTCCCCAGATAGCTTTCCAGTCTGGGGCCAGCTGCTCTGACTTCTCTGGGGAAGGTCAGCTGGCAGCTTATCTCTTCCAAAACTTGATTGATGCAGCATGGAAGATAATGCCAAGAACAAGTCTTCGGACTGAACAGACGTGACTGGAATCAGGGTGGTGCCTTTGCCGGGCTGGGTAGTCTTGGCCCCTGATGATGCTGCTCCGCCTGCCTGGAACACCCCTCGCACCTCCTCAGTACCAGCTCTCTGCCTCAATGACTCTTCATCCTGATAGTTCTGAGCCCTCTGCTCCCTTAACACCTGGGATATCCCCAGACCTTGCGCTTAGTTTACCATAATTGCTTGGTTCCACCACCCATCTGTCAGATTGTTATAATCTGTTGGCTTGTCTAGTGCTATGGTGCTGGAAGCTATGTCACCAGTATTTCAAATACTCATAGTGGATAAGTTTCAGTGGAGCTTCCAGACTAAAATAGACTAGGAAGAAAGGCTTGGCAATCTACTTCTGAAAATTGAAAATACTATAAATCACAATGAATATTGTCCAATATAGTGCTGGAAGATGAGCCCCTAGATTGGAAGGCTCTCAAAATACACGGTGGTTGCAGTAATGGACTCGTACACAACAACGGTCGTGAAGATGGGGCAGGACCTGGCAACGCGTCATTCTTTTGTATGTGAGTTGCAGCTGACTAGATGGTAACTAACAGTGACAACTGGTTGGTTGATTCTCTGACTTTCCTTGATACTAAGGTAAATGCTCTGTGAGGGCAGAGCCTGACCCTTGTCTCCCACTGTAATTTTTGTTCCCAGTATGGTGCCCAGCACATAGTTGGTGTTCTCTAAATATTTATCTAAAAATTCAGTAATAAATTGCTAAAAGCAGCTTATTGTTTTATAACCATTCTGTGATGGATTCGATATTGTCTGTTCTATAGAAACAGACTTGTCTCTAAATCCTTGTGTGCACAAAGTGTGGTTCTCAGACCAGCAACACTTGGGAGCTTGTAAGAAGTGCAGACTCTCGGGGTCCACCCCAGACCTACTGAACCAGGATCTGCATTTTAATTAGATCTCAGGTGAGTCATATGCACATTAGAGTTTGAGAAGCACTACTATAAATGGCTTTAGGCTATTTTTGGAAATCAAATCTAATTGCAAAGAGTCTTACTTGGGATACCCAAAGACCCTACATACCTAACTACCTACCAGTTATGACAAAAGGACTCTGAGCCGTGGTGACCCCAGGTGTGTCAGAGTAGAAATGTGCTCCCTAGCATTTTTTTTTAAATTTTACTTTAGATGGAGGTTTACAGAGCAAATTAGTTTCTCATTAAACAATTAATATACATATTGTTTTGTGACATTGGTTACCAGCCCCACAACATGTCAGCATTCTCCCTTTCCTGACCTGGGGTCCCCATTACCAGCTTTCCTGTCCCCTCCTGCCTCCTCATCCCTGCCCCTGAGCTTGTGTGCCCATTTAGTCTTATTTTGTTTTATGGGCCTCTCTAACCTTTGACTCAAGGGTGAACCCCAGGAGTGACTTCAGTACTGAGTTAAAAGGGTGTCTAGGGGACATATTCTCAGGGTTTCTCCAGTCTCTGTCAGACCAGTAAGTCTGGTCTTCTTTCATGATTTAGAATTTTTTTCCTACATTTTTCTCCAGCTCTATTCAGGACCCTCTAATTGTGACCCCTGTCAGAGCAGTTGGTGGTGGTAGCCAGGCACCATATAATTGTGCCAGACTCAGTCTGGTGGAGGCTGTGGACTAATCTTTCCCTGTGTGTTTAGTTTTCCTCATTCTCCCTTACTCCAGATGGGGTGGAACCAGTGGAGTATCTTAGGTGGCAGCTCACAAGCTTTTAAGACCACAGGCACTACTCACCAAAGTAGGATGTGGAATATTCATAAATTATGTTACGCCAATTGAGCTAGATGTCCCGAGACTGTGGTCCCCAGTCATCAACCCTATTATTCAGTCCTTCAGGGAGTCTGGATGTGTCTATGAAGCTTCCATGACCTTGCTTTGGTCAACCTGTGTTGACTTCCCCAGTATTGTGCACTGTCTTACCCTTCATCAAAGTTACCGCTTATCTATCGTCTAGTTCGTGTTTTTCTCTCTCCCTGCCCCCCTTATAACCATCAAATATTGTTCCTTTCTGTGTGTAAACATTTTCATGAGTTTTTGTAATAGTGGTCTCATATAATATTCGTCCTTTTGTGATTGACTCATTTCACTCAGCATAATTCCCTCGAGATTCATCCATGTTGTGAGATGTTTCACAGATTTATCATTGTTCTTTACTGTTGCATAGTATTCCATCGTGTGTATGTAAGATAGTTTATCAATTCATCTGTTGATGGGCACTTAGGTTGTCTCCATCTTTTTACCATTGTGAATAATGCTACAGTGAACATGGGCGTGCATATGTCTATTTGTGTATCAACTCTTATTTCTCTAGGATATGTTCCTAGGAGTGGGATTGCTGAATCATATGGTATTTCTATTTCTAGCTTTTTAAGGAAGCGCCATAGCATTTTCCAAAATGGTTGCACAATTTTACATTCCTACCAGCAGCGCATAAGAGTTCCAAGCTCCCTGCAGCCTCTCCAACGTTTTTTTTGTGTGTTTGTCAGTAATGTCAGGGTAAGATGATGATACCTCATTGTAGTTTTGATTTGCATTTCTCTAACGGCTAGTGATTACGAGCATTTCCTCACGTGTCTGTTAGCTGCTTGGTTGTCTTCTATGGGTGAAGGGTTTGCTCATATCCTTTGCTTATTTTTTAGTTGGATTATTTGTCTTTTTGTTGTAGAGGTGTTGGATTTTCCTATAGATTTTAGAGATTAGATCATTGTCAGATTTGTCATAGCCAATTTTTTTTTTTCCCCAGTCTCTAGGTCCTCTTTTTACTCTTCTGGTGAAGTCTTTTGATGAGCATTTAAGTGTTTAATTTTTAGAAGATCCCAGTTATCTAGCTTATCTTCTGGTGTTTGTGTATTGTTAGTTATGGTTCATATGCTATTTATGCTGTATATTAGGGCCTTTAGCATTCACCCTATTTTTTGTTCTATGATCTTTATAGTTTTGGGTTTTAATTTAGGTCTTTGATCCATTTGGAATTAGTTTTTGTGTGTGATGTGAGGTATGGGTCCTATTTCATTTTTTTTTTTACATATGGGCATCCTGTTTTGCCAGCACCATTTGTTTAAAAAAACTGTCTTCTCCTCCTTTAATGGACTCTGGGCCTTTGTCGAAGATCAGATGGTTGTAGGTGAATGGATTTTCATCTGGGTTCTCAATTCTGTTCCATTGTTAATGTGTCTGTCGTTGTACCAGTACCAGGCTGTTTTGACTACAGTAGCTGTATGGTAGGTTCTGAGGTCAGGTAGTTTGAGTTCTCCTACTTTATTCTTTTTCTTCAATAGTGCTTTATTATCCAAGGCTTCTTTCCTTTCCATATCAAGTTGATGATTAATTTTTCAATCCCTTCAAAGAATGCTCTTGATATTTGGATCAGGACTACATTATATTTGTAAATTGCTTTGAATGTTGTTGTTGTTGTTAGGTGTCATCGAGTTGGTTCCACAGAATGAAACACTGCCCAGTCCTGTACCATGCTCACAATAGTTTTTATGCTTGAGCCCATTGTTGCAGCCATCGTGTCAGTCCATTTCCCTGAGGATCTTCCTCTTTTTCGCTGACCCTACACTTTACCAAGCATGATGTCCTTCTCCTGGGACTGATCCCTCCTGACAACATGTCCAAAGTATGTAAGACACAGTCTCGCCATCTTTGCTTCTAAGGAGCATTCTAGTTGTACCACAATTCAAAGGTGTCAATTCTTCTTCAGTCTTCCTTGTTCATTGTCCAGCTTCCACATGCGTATTATGCAATTGAAAACACCATGGCTCACATCAGGTGCACCTTAGTATTCAAGGCGACATCTTTGCTTTTCAGCACTTTAATGAGCAAATTTGCCTAATGCAATGGATCTTCTGATTTCTTGGTTGCTGCTTCCAAGGCAGTTGATTGTGGATCCAAGTAAAAGGAAATCCTTTGACAACTTCGATCTTTTCTCCATTTTTCATGGTGTTGCTTATTGGCTCATTTGTGAGGATTTTTGTTTTCTTTCTGTTGAAGTGTAATCCATACTGAAGACTGTGGTCTTTGATCTTCGCCAGCAAGTGCTTCAAGTCCCCTTCACTTGCAGCAAGCAAGGTTGTGTCATCTGCATAACTCAGGTTGTTAATGAGTCTTCCTCCAATCCTGATGCCCTGTTCTTCTTCATATACTCCAACTTCTTGTATTATTTGCTCAGCATACAGATTGAATAGGTATGGTGAAAGAATACAACCCTGATGCACACCTGTCCTGACTTTAAACAAATCAGCATCCCCTTGTTCTGTCCAAACAACTGCCTCTTGATCTATATAAAGGTTCCTCATGAGCACAATTAAGTGTTCTGGAATTCCCATTCTTCGCAATTTTATCCATAATTTGTTACAATCCACACAGTTGAATGCCTTTGCACAATCAGTAAATATCCTGTGTTTTGGACAGAATTGATGATTTCCTAAAGTTGGATCTACCTATCCATGAGCATGGTATGTTTTTCCATTTATGTAGGTCTTATTTAGTTTCTTGCAGTAGTGCTTTGTAGTTTTCTTTACATAGATCCCTTGTTAGATTTATTCCTATTTTATTTTTTTAGGAGTTGTTAGAAATGGTATTGCTTTCCTCATTTCCTTTTCTCAGTTCTCTTCAGTATAGGAATCTAAATGATTTTTGTATGTTTGTCTTATATCCTGCTTACTCTCTGAATATTTCTATTAGTTCCTGTAGTTTTCCCGTGGAGTCCTTTGGGTTCTCTATGTATAATATCATATCATTCATAAATAGGGATACTTTTACTACTTCCATACCAATTTGGATGTCATTTATTTCTTTTTCTTGCCTTATTGCTCTAGTTAGGACTTCTACCACAGTGTTCAATAGGTGTTGTGATAAAAGACATCCTTGTCTGGTTCCTGTTCTCAGGGGGGAATGTTTTCAGGCTCTCTCCATTAAGAATGATGTTGGCTGTTGGTTTTGTATAGATACCCTTTATTATGTTGAGGAATTTCCCTTCTATTCCTATTTTATTGAGTGTTTTTATCAGGAATGGGTGTTGGACTTTTTTGAATGCCTTTTCTGTATTGATTGAGATAATTATGTGATTCTTTTGTTTTATTTATGTGGTGGATTATGTTGATTGATTTTATAATGTTAAATCATTCTTGCATAACTGGTATGAATCCCACTTGGTCATGGTATATTATTTTTTTGATACGTTGCTGAATTCTATTGACTAGAATTTTGTTGAGAATTTTTGCATCTATGTTCTTGAGAGATATTGGTCTGTAATTCTCTTTTTTTGTGGTGTTTTTGCCTGGTTTTGGTATCAGGGTTATGCTGGCTTCATAGAATGAATTAGAAAGTATCCTTTCCTTTTCCATGCTCTGAAATAGTTTGAACAGTACTGGTACAAGCTCTTCTCCGAATGGTTGATAGAATTCTCCACTGAAGCCTTCTGAGCCAGGGAATTTTTGTTGTTGTTGTTGGGAGTTTTTTTTTAATTGACTTTTCAGTCTCTTCTCTTGGTATGGATCTGTTCAGATTTTTTAACTCAATTTGTGTTAGTTTAGATAGGTAGTGTGTTCCTAGAAATTTTTCCATTTCCTCTAGATTTTCAAATTTGTCTGAGTAAAGTTTTTCATAGTACTCCATTATGATACTTTTTATTTCAATTGGGTTTGTTGTAATGTTCCCCCATTTCATTTCTTATTGAGTTATTCGTGTCGTCTCTTGTTTTTCTTTTGTCAGTTTGGCTAATGGTTTGTCTATTTTGTCGATCCTTTCAAAGAACCATATTTGGTTTTATTGGTTCTGTCTATTGTTTTTCTGTTCTTTATTTTATTTATTTCTGCTCTCATCTTTATTATTTTCTTTCTTGTGGTGGTCGTGGGCTACTTTTGAAGTTCTTTTTCTATTTGTTTGAGTTGTATAGCTAATGTTTTGATTTTGTCCCTTTCTCCTTTTTTGACTTGTGGCGTATTGCTGTAAGTTGACCTCTGTACTGCCTTTGCTGTGTCCCAGAGTTTTTGGTGTGATATGTTTTCATTCTCGTTTGATTGTAGGAATTTTTTGATTCCATCTTCTACTTCTTCTATTACTCAGTGGTTTTTAAGCAAGGTGTTATTCAGTTTCCATGTATTTGATCTCTTTTCCTGTTATTAATTTTTACTTTTATGGCATTGTGATCAGAGAAGATGCTTTGTATTATCTCAGTGCTTTGGATTTTGATGAGGGTTGCTTTGTGACCTGAGATGTGGTCTATTCTGGAGAACGTTCCATGTGCATTGGAAAAGAATGTGTGCTTGGTTGCTGTTGGGTGGAGTGTTCTATATATGTCTATGAGGTCAAGTTGGTTGATTGTGGCATTTAGATCTTCTGTATCTCTACTGAGTTTCTTTCTAGATGTTCGGTCCTTTACTGAGAGTGGTGTGTTGAAATCTCCTAGTATTATTATGGAATTGTCAGCCCCTCTTTTCAGAGCTGTTAGAGTTTGTTTTATGTATTTTGGAGTCCTGCACACTGTTTCTCCTAGTATCAATACCTTGCATTCCATTCCTGTGGTGTATTTGTTACAATTGATGAAATAATATTGATACATTATTATTAACTGAAGTCAAAAGCTTAAATTAGGGTTCACTTTTTGTGTTGTGCAGTCCTATAACATATTTTACTTTTTTCATAGTATTATTCAAAATTACTGTGGGCAGTTATTAAGATGCTTTTTTCTCCCTCCCTCTCCTTCTATTAGAGTGGAACTTCCACGATGGCAGAGTCCTTATCCGGTTTGCTGCCCTGTTATCAGGCTACAGCAACACCTGACACATAGCCCCACTAAAATCCACTGCCATTGAGTTGATTCCAACTCATAGTGATCCTATAGGACAGAGTAGAACTACCCCATAGGGTTTCCAAGGCTGTAAATCTTTATGGAAGCAGATTGCCATATCTTTCTCCCCCGGAGCAGCTTGTGGGTTTGAGCTGCTGCCATTTGGTTAGCAGCTGAGCACTTAAACCACTATGCTGCCAGGGCTTCTCTGGGACATAGCAGGGGTGTGATAAATATTTGTTGAAGTTATGAATATTGGATCATGGGTTTGGGAGTAACGGCTGATTGGAAGGAGAATGGGCCTTGCGATCTGATAGACTTGGATTTGAAATCCTGGTACAATTGTACAACCATTAGCAAGCAATTCTCACTTAAGCACCATGTGCCTCAGTTTCCTCATCTATAAAATGCGGATAATAACACAATTCACACACGTGGTAAGAATCACATAAAACAAGATAGAAGACAAAGTCTGGTATAATTCAGATCCTCAGTAAATGTTAATAAGCCCTCCCCCACAGCCTTTGTCTACAATGCCCTACCTTCACCTTTGACTGCCTAGAAGGTATCTATTCATCTTTTAAAGCTCTCAATAAATTTTCCTAGTCCCTCAGAAAGGCTGATACTCTCCATCCTCTGTGCCATAATAGTACCCCACCCAACTCTAATAGAGCCGCATGACAACCTGAGGCAGGCATGTCTTGACACTTGGACAGTGGGGTCTCCTCTCGTTTGGTCAGGTGGGAAACCAATGCAAGCCCTGACACAAGTTCACTGGATATGTAGTAATACTGATAAAGAAGTGTGTTAAAATCGCCCAGGGAACACACTTGCATTTGACCCCACCCTTGTTCTAAGCTCCACAAGGGCAGGAGCAATATTTGTTTTTCTTACTGCCAGGGCGTGGCACTTACACAGCCCATGGGAAGGAGGCATTTTTTCCTTCTTTGATTCCTCTGGGTCTTGGCTAAAAATAGTGACAATGGTAGGTGTAATTTCCTGAACTCTTCGTTGCTTTTCTCCGCCTGAACCAGGTATTTAAAAAAAAGAAAAAGTATATGTGTATGTATAAGTGTGTATGTGTGTATATATATATATATATACACACACACACACATATACGACCAGAAAGGGAGGAAAAACCTACCTCTTCCTCCTGCTTGAATATGTAAAACTCCATAGTTGGGGTCTCAACTTGGGAGAAGGCATCCGATTCCTGAACTCAGAGTGAGTCTGATTTCTGCGTCTCATGACTGCAAAGCCTGCTGTTCATTTCAGAATGCCGTGATATCTTTGAATCACCCTGTTATATCCACATCCTCACCTTCTGTGGAGTGTCCATGGTGATGTAAAACCCCTTTATCCCTTATACCCCCACTCTCTGGGCACAGAACCCCGGCTTGTACATCTATATATCTAGTCTTGGATGGAGTTAGCCTATAGCGATGGGATTGGCAAACCAGTCTCTGAATGTGGTCTGCTTCATAACAGACCTGTTCCCTAAATGGTGTGGGTCAGGCATGGTCCTGAAGCATTTCTTGGACAGTTTGATCCAGGTTGAGTAGGGAGGGGCAATAGATCAGTCCTAATAATTATTTAGAGTCTACCATGTGTAGTCTTCATATAAAAAACTAAACCCTTTGCTGCTGAGTCTATTCTGACTCATGGCAACCCCATGTGTGTCAGAATAGAACTCTTCCATAGGGTTTTGAATGGCTGTAATCTTACAGAAGCAGATCGCCAGGTTTTTATTCCATGACACCACTGTGTGAATTTGAGTTACCAACCCACAGTAACATTTATTATGCTATGTATTTTATGGACCTGGAAGGTGAAGCCCAGAGAAGATAATGACTTCCCTACTGCCCCTCACGTGAGTAAATGGCAGAGCCTGATGCTTTGTCCTCCATCCAGGTCCAAGTTTCGAGCTGAAAAACTCTAGCTTAGATGCTAAGTTGGCTGATAGGTCCTGTTTCATATCCCTCTGGTAAGTGGCAGGGATTCAAACCCAGTCTGACTCACTGCTAAATGCTAAGCTATGTAGCTGCTCCCATCTCTTTTGGTAATTACTGGGGAACCGACTTGCCTGAGATCACAGAGGAGAGGCTGTGCTGGACCAGGGCAGCTCTCCCACCTCCTGCTCCAATGTTTCTCCCTGAGACCACATCTCTACTCTTCCTCTACATTGACATGGAAAAGAGCTTCTAGAATTGGTCACAAGGCTGAATCTCGATCCCCTTGAGAGTCAGGCTTCTTGTGAAGGACAGTGAGTAAACTTGGGGAGACATCTCACCCCTTCGGAAGCACCGTCTCTGTGTTTAGTCTGGTCTGTCTCAGGAACAAGATGATGACATGGAGGATTGTCTTGGTCAGTTTCTGTCATAGGTAGGCCAGTTGATCATTTTTTTCCTCCTGCCAGAGTGTCTTCGTAGCTAAAGCCCAGGCATAGACACTGGAAGAAGAAAGAAATTATGTACAACTCAAGCTGTAGAAAAGGAACAGTCAATGGGATGAGGTGGCTTCCATAGGAATCCAGATTGAAAAGTCCCTTCAGTCTCTAAAATCAGGCAGCCACAGGTTCTTAGGAAGCCTGAGAATTCGGTTGAATGGCTGGAAAGAAGTCTGGGCTCAAATGGTGTTCTGCCTCTTCCCAGCTGTGTGACCTTTATCTCCCTGAGCCCTGGTTTCTTCTCCTGCAGTGTAATATTAATGATACTGACTTCGTGGAATTTTTGTGATTTTAAAATGATATAATATGTGTGATACGTCTGGGTCAGAGGAGACAAGGAATAAAGAGCAGTGTATGTGTGCATGAGTGTGTGTGCATTCTCTTATGTCCTAATTTTATAAACACAGAAACAAGAGCTAGAGGCAGAAATTATGATGTACACAGACACTTAAGAGTTAATAGCAGGGTCAGGACTTGAACCTTTGTCTCTAGCCACCCTGGCCAGTGTTCTTCATTTCATATTACAACAGTGAGGATACAATTTGTTAACTATATCCCCCAAATCCAGCCCTTGACACAGCACACACACACAAAAATAATTTTGAGGCAGCGTAAAGGAAATATACTAAAAAGAAATTGTTCTTCAAGCATCCAGAAAGCCCTTTTAAGTAGCAGCATTCTTGTATGGGCAATAAGATTGTGGCCATATTTGATCCTTTCCAGTCAAGGGAGGGTAAAAACAGTAATGTCCTTGCACCTGCCTCCACTCCCAAGATCCAAAGATTTCAGACAGGTGTGGTCCAAGAGAAAGTCAAGAGCAGCATGCAGGAACATCATATGTGGGCTCTAGAGCCAGCTGGAACAACCATTATCCATGAGATAATGACTGTGAATGGACCTTATGAACTGTAAGTTAACTTCAGTTACTTTACTCTTATTATAAAGGAATATTCCAGAAGTGATTTTATCCCTCAAGGCACACAGCCTTTTTACTGGCCTCTGAGGCTGCTTTACAGGATGGGCTTCTTAGAAAGGCACTGGTAATTTGAGCATAGTCAACATTCATTGATAAGGAACCGGAGACAGGGCCACGGGATTCTTCAGTACCTCCTGAACCATCAATAAAAGGCTCAAACACAGCTCCTGTTGGCTCACTGATCTTCAGCTCTTTGCACAATGACACCTTCTCAGGATAGCCTTCTCAGGTCACTCAAATTCAAATTGCAACCCCTCTTGCCAACATGCCCTATCCCCATGCCCTGATTCATTGTTCATCTTAGCACTTAATGTCACTATATATTTTATTTATTTTGTTATTGTCTGTGTCCTCCACTATTTATTTAATAATACTCACATAGCACTTAATATCCTCTACATGGACTCTCTGGGTGATACAAACAGTTAATGTGCTTGGCTGCTAACCAAAAGGTTGGTAGTTAGAGTCCATCCAGAGTTGCCTTGGAAGAAAGCCGTGGTAATCTACTTCCAAAACCTCAGCCACTGAAAACTCTACGGAGCACAGTTCTACTGTGACGTGCATGAGGTCACCGTGAGTCAAAACTGACTTGATGGCAACTGGTTTATCCTCTAAATGCTTTACCAGTATCAGCTCATTCAATCCTCCGTAATATAGTATATCAAAGGGATGTACTATTATTTGCCCCTCTGTACAGATGAAGACACTGAGGTACAGACAGGTTAGGTAATGTGTCCAGAGTCACAGAGCTCACAGTTAAGATCTGATCCCAGGAGTCTTGTTCCCGGGTCTTTGCTCACACCCACAACACTGTTTCTCCTAGGGGATGAGAATTACACAAGGGCAGGGGGGTTGCCTGTTTGAATCACTGCTGTATTCCCAGCCCCCAGAACAGTGCCTGGCACATCATGGTGCTTAATAACAATTTGTCGAAAAAGTAAATAAATGAGTGGTTAAATGAAACTTATCAGATTCCAAATCTTTGAAAGGTCATCATTCATAGACAGTGTAGACAGTCATTCTCCAGCATCCAACCACTGGATTCAAAGAAGACAGTGAGAGCATGGGCTTTGATGTCAGAAAAGAACAGGGGGCAAAATCCTGACTTGGCCAGTCACATATAGTACCTATGAGCTGCAGGGGGGAAGTGATGGCTCAGTGGTAGAATTTTTGCCTTCCCTGAGAGAGATGCAGGTTTGATTCCCGGCCAATGTGCTTCATGAACAGCCACCACCCAATTGTCAGTGGAGGCTTGTGCATTGCTGTTGTGCTGAACAGGTTTCAGCAGAGCTCTTGGACAAAGGTGGGCTAGAAAGAAAGGCCTGGTGACCTACTTCCGAAAGTCAGTCAGTGAAAACCCTATGGATCACAAGAGTCTGATCCACAACGAATCATAGGGATGGCACAGGATCAGGCAGAGTGTCATTCTGTTGTTCATGGAGTCACCATGAGTCGGGGGCAGAATTGTTGGCAGCTAGAAACCCTGGTAGCATAGTGATTAAGAGCTACAGTTGCTATCAAAAAAGGTCGGCAGTTCGAATTCACCAGACGCTCCCTGGAAACCCTATGGGGCAGTTCTACCCTGTCCTATAGGGTCACTATGAGTCAGAATCGACTTGACAGCAACGGGTTTTTGTTTGGGTCAGCAACAACAACATGACCTGTGTGACCTTAACAAATTCACCTAACATTCTGAGGTTTGGTTGCCTCATCTTTAAAATGGAGAAAATAGTGGACTCCGTGTAGGATTACATATTAAGATCAAGGTTAAATTGTAGGTAAAGGGTTATGCACAAAGCAGGTGCTCAGGAAAATTCAGTTTCCTCCTGCACTGGGAAGAGATGGAGGAAAGCGAAGTGAAACTCCATCTTCTTTTTGCTGAGCGAGCTGTTTTATTTTCAGAAAGACATATTAGGGTCAGGATAGGGGACAGCAAAGGGGACCAGGAGATGGGGAATTAAAATTGGAATGACTTCAGTCACAGCAGCAATGTATTTATTTTGATTCACAGATAAAGCCATGTTGACGTCACTTTTTTCTCTTCTGCTACCTTATTAAATTTGGTTGCCTATAACATAAAACTTTGGCTCTTCAGAAGTGGTTTCCACCATGTTATTGAGGAGGCAGGAGGATTTCAATCTATCTTCCACCAGAAAACAAAGTCTGCTTTAAATTAGGGAGAACAAAATTTGCACATTTGACATTCGAGTTTCTAGTTCTTCCTAATTTGTAGGCTGAACTTTTAAAACTCCAAATATTTGTCTTACTTTTAAGACTGTTTTCTTCAAGTCTCAGAGATTTTACTGTGAAATGAACTAAGCGTCCCAGGCTTAAGCTAAGTTGTGTTGTGGTGCTCGGGAGTTGTTTGTGCTTTCTGGGTTTGGCAAATGCCTTGATGTTAGATTGCACTGGAAACTCTGCCACAAAATGGCCACTGGACAGAGGTCTCCCCTTTTACAGAAGGAAGTCCAAGGTCCAAGAGCCTCCAACACGTGCCTGTTCCCTTTCCCAGGCCCCTTCTGCTGCTCACAACATGAATCTTGCATGGCAGCTACGTTGAATTGCATCTAAATCTCTGAGCCAGCTCTCAGGCTTCACTTGTGCTATTCCCTCTTTTTGAGATACCCTTCCCTCACCTGAGCTCAGAGATCTCCTACTTAACACTTCAAGACTCAATATGGTTTCCCTTCTGAAACAACACCTCTGTGGGGCCTGTGGTTTGTGGCTCTGTGTTCTTTCCTAGCAATTCTGCTCCCTCTTATTATCTTCAAATTTCTTGGTTTTCTTCTGTGAGCTCCTTCAGAGTAGGGCCTGTGTTATTCATTTAAACACCTTTAGGCCCTTGAATAGGGTCTGGTCTATAGCAAATACTCAGGGAATGATAGAGTTAAAGAGAAGCACCCAAGTTTGTTTTTGTTTTTGTTTTTAAACAATTTTCTCTTTTTTTTAAATTGTGGTGAAAATATACATAACAAAACACACCATCTCGGTAATTTCTGTATCTATAATTCAGGGACATTGATGACTTTCTTCAAGTTGTGTACTCATTCTTTCTATCCTTTTCCAAATCATTCTACCACCATTGACACAAACTCAATGCTCCCTAAGCAAAAACTCCCCCTTTCCCTCCTCCCTCCCATCCCTGGTAACCACAAATAATCTTTGGTTTCTCCATATTTGCTCATTCGATATAAGTATTTGTGCTTTGCCACTGACTTATTTCAAGTCAAGGTTTTCAAGGTTCATCCATGTAATGGTACATGTCATAACTTCATTTCTCTTACTGGCTGAGTAGTATTCCATAGTGTATATATACCACATTTTACTTATCCTTTCTTCTGTTGGTGGACGTTTTGGCTCTTTCCACCTTTTGGCTATTGTAAAAAGCACTGCAATGAACATTGGTGTGCAGGTTTCCGTTTGCGTTCCTGCTTTCACTTCTGGGTATATACCTAGGATTGGGATTGCTGGGTCATATGGTAATTCTATGGTCAGTTTTTTGAGGAACTGCCAAACAGTTTTCACAGTGGGTGTACCATGTCACATTTCCACCAGCAATCTAAACTTAAGCTTTATGCTCAGATCAACAAGAACCTGGGTCCCTAACAGAAAGAGCAATAGGATGAGGGGTGTGTGGACTGTTCCTTAGGAGACCCCTTAGGACCTGGAACAATCTGGTCCAGCCCCCTTTATTCTGTTCCTGAGGAAACAGGACTTAAGGACACCCCTGAGGCTGCCTACAGTGCTGGCAGAGCCGAGGTCTCCTGACTCTCAGCCCAGTGCTCTGTCCATGATACCAGGATGTCCCCATTCTCTCATGAGGCTGAGCTGCAGCAAACACATGGCTGGTGGAGTGGGGAAAGCCATCCAGGGATAAGTCACCAGGGTTGAGCAAAAATCACCAGAGCGAGACCTGCTGGCCTTGTTGCAGCTGCCTGGTGGACTGGAGGATGCTGACAGAAAGAGAGCCACAGGGAGGGGCTCTGGGATGGGGAGACTTGGGCTGTTCGGGTCAGACCCTCTGGCCTGAGTCAGCACAGGAACCAGGAGAAAGTGCTACAAAGCTGCCCCCAATCAAAGTCTTCTAGCTCCTTGGAGCTGGGCATATGGCCAGACACTAAGAAAAGGGGACAATGCAAAACTCTCTAGTAGGAGGAAGTGGTTTGAATTTCCTACTTGAAGGCGGATGTTTAATTTAAATAGAATTCAGTAGAATTAAAGGAAAGGGGAAGCACCCTGAGCCCTCTGCTTCCACATTAAAATCTGCTTCTTGCAGAGCGAAGGACTCAGAAACAGCTTCCCAGGAAACCACAGAGGGAGTATGTTACCAAAGAATCTCAGCGAGGGAAGGAATGCGTATAGCAGAAGAACTTTCCACTTTGGTAGCCTCTACTCTAGGCTGGGTACTACTGACCTTCTCCCCAAGGCAGGGGCTTCAATCCTGGCAGAAACTTTGTATTTTCAGAGGTTCAATGATCAGCCAAAGAATGCACAGCAAGGCAAAGCTTGAACTCAGGCTTACTCTATCAGACAGCTGTGTCAAAATGTGCTCCTAAAGCCCACTGATGTTTGCTGGACTCTGTGAGCTACTGTTGTTAAGTGTCTTCAAGTCATAGCAACCCTATATACAGCAGTGTGAAACACTGCATGACCCTGCACCATCCTCATAATCATAGCTGTGCTTGAGAACATTGTTGCGACCACTGTGTCAATCCATCTCATCAAGGGTCTTCTCCTTTTTTGCTGACCCTCTACTTTACTAAGCGTGATGTCCTTCTCCAGGGACTGGTCCCCCCTGATAACATGTCCAAAGTATGTGAGACATAGTCTCTCCATCTCTTGCTTCTAAGGAGCATTCTGGCTGTACTTTTTCCAAGAGAGATTTGTTCATTTTTCTGACATCCCATGGTATATTCAATATTCTTCTTGACTGCCTTAATTCAAAGGCACCACTTCTCCTTAGCTCTTCTTTATTCATTGTCCAGCTTTCGCATGCATACGAGGCAATTGAAAATTACTGTCTGTTAACTAGCACTTACCTGGTCAGTCCCCTTTCCTGCTTTGCAAAGCTCAGTTTTGTACGGCTAACCTTCAGTAGAACACAGGGGCTGGTTTTATGGATCAAAGTGATGTTTTGGAGTTGCTTCGGTTCTAACTGAAGGAGGTCAGTTGAACCATTTGGAGTCCCTGGGTTGTGCAAATGGTTAACACCAGGACTTTGAACCCTTGATGAAAATTTGCATTTCTAACAAGTTCCCTGGAGATGCTAATGCTGCTGCTTAGGGACCAATTTTGACAGCCACTAGTAGAGCAGTGGTTCTCAAAATTTACTATACATAAGGATCACCTGGGGATCTTGTTCAAATGTAGATTCTGATTTCAGTATATCTGGGATGGAAATGCAAATTCTCAGCAGAGGTTCCAAGGTAACAAACTGGTTCAAAGTCCTGGTTAACATATTTGGCTGTTAACCAAAATGTTGGAGGTTCAATCTCACTCAGAGGTGGCTTGGGAAAAAAGTCCTGGAGATTTACTTCCAAAATATCAGACATTGCAAACACTATGGGGCTGCTATGAGAAGGGGTTGACTTGGCGGCAACTGTTGTTTTGTTTTCTGGTTTTCTCACTGCTGACTCAAGGATCTTTCCACGTATTAGCTCACTTAATTCTCACACCAAACCAGCGAGGTAGGTTTTATCCTCCCCAAATTTGAGATCAGGAAACTGAGACTCGTGACCCTGTCCCCATTGCCTTCAAATTGAATCTGACCCATAGCAACCCTACAGGACAGAGCAGAACTGCTCTGTAGGGTTTCCAAGGCTGTAATCTTTACCGAAGCAGACTGCCATATCTTTCTTCCACAGAGTGACTGGTGAGTTCAAACCACTGACCTTTTGGTTAGCAACCAAGTGCTTTAACCGCTGTACCACCAGAGCTCCTTGGGACTAACGAAGGGAAGTAATTTGCTTAGTATAAGTTGTTTGATTATTTTTTTTTTAAATAAAGGGATTTACTGAGCATGGTGTAGGCAAGATGGTTTGTGGCAGTTCTGTACAAGAAGGATCACATTTGTCTGTGTTTCTAAATCAGATGAATCCAGCTTGCCATTCCCCATTCCCCAGTTTGGCAGGAAATTCCATCTCTGTTACGTGTGGGTGGAGGTTACCCCAACCCTGGGGGTCTTATGAGGAATGGAGTATTTGGAAGAGGGACTCTCTCTGGTCTTCAGCTCCAAGATGTCCCAACTCCCGGGGTGATGTTAGTGAAGCTTAAGCTTGGGAGGCCTCACTGCCCAGGCCCCGTCTGAGAAGAGACCCAGACAGGTGGCCACACGTCAGATATTATTATAAAATTTGCAACCGATGAAGACTGCTGTCTCTTTCCACTTCCACATCCCCTCCATCACACTTCCTCTTCTGTTGCGTGACATTGGAGTGGTGTGGATATTTAGTGTTTGCAATTTTGTTTTCTTAGAGAAAGCTCCCCAAATTGTATAAGCTTCGGGCCCCATAAAACCTAGGTTCATTCCTGATGGGGCTATTGAAAGGTGGGTTCTCCCATGTAGAGGCTCTGGGACCTTTCCTTGTAGCCCCTAGCATCTCTGTTCTCAAAACTTTAAGCTTTTTCATTTATCCTTTTAAAGGTTCTGCTCCTTCCTGGGACCAAGAACTAAATACACATCCAAAACAACCCAAAGCCACTGTTTATTTTTTTCTTAATACCCTGCCCTGTTGCATGTTGCTGTTAGTTGTCATTGAGCTGGTTCTCATTCCCGGTGACCACATGTACAACAGAACAAAACTTTGCCCAGTTCTGCACCATCTTCACGATTATTGATATGCTTGAGTCAATTGTTACAGCCACTTTGTATTTTGAGTGTCTTCCAGCCTAGGAAGTTCATCTTCAAGCACTATGTCAAAGAATATTCTGTTGTGATCCATAGAATTTTCACTGACTAATTTTCGGGAGAAGATTGCCAGGCCTTTCTTTCTAGTCTACTTGGCCTGGGAGTGTCATTGAATCTTGTCCACCGTGGGTGACCCTGCTGGTATTTGAAAAATTGACGGCATAGCTTCCAGCATCATAGTAACATGCAAGCCGCCACAGTACAACAAACTGACAAATGAGTAGTGGTGCGATACTTACTGGGAGCTTTTAAGGCACCATCTCGCAACAATACTAAGAACAAAAAAGCAAACTTGTTGCGGTCGAGTTGATTCTGACTCATAGCAACCCTATAGGACAGAGTAGAACTGCCCATAGCGTTTCCAAGCAGTGCCTGGTGGATTCGAACTGCCAATCTTTTGGTTAGCTGCCAAAGTCTTAACCACTATGCCACCAGGGTTTCCCAATGATACCAAGAGGCAGTTGTTATTATCATCATTTCACCCATTGTTTCAGCAGAGGACACTGAGGCTAGAAGGAAGAAGCTCAAGGAGAAGCACACACAGCTGGAGAGGACCTGAGCTATAGCTGTAGCTTTGCCAATTGTGTCTGACTCCACTACCCGGGAGTTTTCTTCCCCGACAATTGAAGGGGTGGGGGACCTCCTCCGGGAAGAAGTGGTGTTTGAGTTTAACCTTAACAAACAGTAAGGTTTCTGCTGGGTCACCTGGCATGGAGAAGTTGTGATTGAAAAGGACCCAGAAGTATAGATGCTTTTGCGAACAGGGTGTCACAGCGGAAGAATGGCGGAAAGGTCAGTGGTGAAACAGCAGGCAGAGTGGATGTAGTTGTTTTTATCCTCCTAGATGAAGTTCAAAGCAAAGGTCCCTGATATCCCCTGAAGAGAGAACATCCAGGTTGTTTTCTTTCCCAGAGCAGTGTAAACAGGATTATTGGCCCCTGCGGTGACCTCAGTTGTGTACACTGGCTGCAGCCCGGCTGGCGCTGGGAGAGAGAGCCGAGATTAGTAGCCACCCAGGGCTCTGGACTTGGGTCCCTAAGGAAACGCCTCTATTGGGACAACCTGTCTTGGGGCTATCGGAATATATATCTCAGTTTAGAAAATATGTAGAGCCTTTGACCCAGCAATTCCACATCTAGGAATACAAGAAGGAGAAATAGTTGCTGATATGTGTGAAGATACATGAATAAGGATGTTCAAAGCAGCATTGCCTGTAATAGAGAAAAATTGAAAGCAACTTAAATATCTAGCAATTGGGATAAGGAAACTTATAGTGTGTCTATATGATGTCACCTTGAAGACTAAGGTGCGCCTGATCCAAGCCATGGCGTTTTCAATTGCCTTACATGCATGTGAAAGCCAGACCATGAATAAGGAAGACCACCAAATGGACACCTTTGAATTATGGTGTTGGCAAAGAATATTGAGAATACCATGGACTGCCAGGAGAACAAACAAATCTGCCTTGGAAGAAGTACGACCAGAATGCTCCTTAGAAGTGATTACGGCGAGACTCCATCTCACCTACTTTGGACATGTTATCAGGAGGAACCAGTCCCTGGAGAAGGACATCATGCTTGGTAAAGTAGAGGGCCAGTGAAAAAGAGGAAGACCCTCAAGGAGATGGGCTGACACAGTGGCTGCAACAATCAGCTCAAGCATAACAATGATTGTGAGGACGGCACAGGACCAGGCAGTGTTTTGTTCTGTTGTACATAGGGTCACTATGAGTCGGAGCAGACTCGCCGGTGCCTAACAACAACAACATATGATGGACAAATATTAGCTATTAATGATCATGTGGTAAAGGAATATTTATTGATACAAAATATGCATGATATTTTGCTATGTGAAAAAAAGGCTATAAAACAGTATGTCCTATCTGCTCTCAACTGTGTAACTACATATGACACCGACATTGGTTGAACACTTGGTATGTGTCAAGCATGGGTCTATGCATTTTAAATATCGTAGTACATTTACTCGTGTAACGCCCTTATGAAAAAGATATTTTTATTATCCTATTTAACACATAAGGATACTGAGACACTGTGTGTCGTTAACTTAGCCAAGGGCAAACAGTAGTAACTTGGTAGAACCTGAATGTAAACAAGGCAGTCTGGCTCCAGAGCCCATAAACATAAACCACTAAACTAGGTTTCTCACTCTCTTTCTCAGAAGATTTACACTGAAATGCTAGCCATGTTTTAAGTAATCCCCTCCTAGGACAAGATTACCATATACCAGTTATTTCCACGATGAGAGTGCATGTCACAGCCAGCATAGACATTGGGGCTCGTGCCTCTTTGAATCCTGCACAGGGCCAGACAAAGCAATCCTGCAATTCATTTACTCAACACGATGTTGAGTAAGTACCAGCTACGTGCAGGTCCCGTTCTAGGTGTCTGAGGATTCAGCAGAGAACAAGGCAAGGGGCATAAAGCCCATTCTCTCATAAAACTTGCATTGTAGTGTGGAAAACAGAGAGTTATCCAGTAACTAAATAGTCAAGAATAGTATTAGTTGGAGCTCAGTGGACTGTAGAGATTGGTAGTTAGAATGGAACCATAGTAGTCTTGGTTAGTAGAATGGACCAGGGGCTTAGGGAACGAATGGTCACAGAAGGTTTCTCTAAGAGGAGGCATTTCAGCTAAGACTCGAATGTCCAGGAGGAGCAAGAATGGGAGGCTGAAGGAGGGGCATTTCAGAAAAAGATCAGCTAGTAGAAATACCTGGAGGTAGGAAATGGGGTAAGACCAAAAAAACAGTTGTTGTCGAGTTGATTCCAACTCATAGTGACCCTATAGGACAGAGTAGAACTGCCCCATAGAGTTTATAAGGAGCACCTGGTAGTTTTGAACTGCTGACCTTTCAGTTAGCTGGTGTAGCACTTAACCATTATGCCACCAGGGTTTCCAGGACCAGGGTGGGGAATGTTAAAAGAACAGAAAGGAGGGTGGCATAGCTTAGCTTTGATGAGAGGCTGATGGTAGGGAATGAAGTCCAAGAGATGGACAGGGGCTGGATCATGAAGGACATCTTTTTTTTTTTCCCCCATCATTGCATTCCATTTAATGAAGAGACAAATCATTATGCCGTGTTGTGTCTTTCTTTTTAGCAGAAGCCCTGATAACAGCAATGCTGAAAAGCAATCAGTGAAATTGCTCACTAACACATTAAGAAGTATGTGGATATTTCACACAAGGTATATTTTTTAGCTTGAAGTCCATCAGAACATGCGGGACTTCTTAAGCAAGGGGTTTGGATTTTATTCTAAATGCAAGGGAAGCCATTGGAGAGTTTAAAGCCCTAGAGTTGCATACTCTTATTTATGTTTTTGAAGATTATTCAATCATCACATCTGCAATTTACTCTCAAATGGTTCAGAAAAAAAAAATGTATATATATAATTATATAAAAATATATGTACATATGTATGGTATATATATATATATATTTATATATATATAGTAGTCCTACCTTATCTGAGGAGATACAGTCCAAGACACAACCTTCCCCCCACCATGGGTGCTTGAAATTGTGGCTAATACAGAACCTTATATATACTATGTTTTGTCCTATACATAAATACCTATGAAAACCAAAAAACCTGTTGCTGTTGGGTCAGTTCCACAACCCTATAGGACAGAGTAGAACTGCCCCATAGGGTTTCCAAGGAGCAGCTGGATTTGAACTGCTAACCTTTTGGTTAGCAGTCAAGCTCTTAATCACTACGCCACCAGGGCACACACCTATGATAAAGTTTAACCTATAAATTAGGCACAGCAAGAGATTAACAACAGTAATAATACAAAAGAACAATTGTAACAATATACTGTAATAAAAATTATGTGACTGTGGTCCCTGGATGGGATGAAGCTAGATGGCGTGAGATTTCATGACAATATTTGTTTAACACTTTTGGACCTTGGTTGACCGCAGGTCACTGAAACCACAGAAAGCAGAAATGTAGAAAGTGAAACTGCGGATAAGGGAGGACTACTGTTTGTTGGACTGTATTTATACTCACAGGGAGAGAGGAAAGAATGATTAAGCAAACATGGTAAAATGGTGACATCTGAAGAGTCTGGGTGAAGAAGGCAAAATTTTTTTTGAATAATTGTTGTAACATTTCTGTAAGTCAAAATTATTTTAAAATATGTTAAAAATGATCACTCTAAGTAGAGTGAAAGTGGGTGAGGAAATCAAGGGTTGGCTGGATGTTGGTGACTTTGGCCAAAGTAGGTGAAGTTGGGGAAGGGAGGTTTGAGAGCTGAAGTAAGCATTCTCTTTTTACCCTGTTAAATTGAAATGCCTCATAGTCACAGTTTACAAAGTACTGTACTCCTGTGATTTAGTTAGGATGAGGATGACCTTCCTTTTTTAATAATGAAGAAACTGAGGTCAAGGGTAGAGAAATTGTTGTGAAGTTCTCATGGTGAACAAGCAAGTAGTTTTAGGGGCCAAAGTCAAATCTTCTGAACCCACAAAACACAACCTTCCCCCAGGCTGACGCATAGAAGGCATGTCATGCGTATTTCCTGCTGCTTCTCTAAGACTGTACAGAGGCTGAATAGGCTGGGAAAAAATTGGTCCACGGAGGGAGCACATAAATTCCATCTTATTAGATTGTGTAAGGGTGGTTGAGACAACACTCTTTCTTAGAAACTGCCAAGTCCCCAGCAACCCATGAGCCAGTTTAATCCCTAAGAGATATAAGGCTATGGGCTGCAACATTACTTCTCTGTACGCTGTCATTATTTCACTTTTATTAACTTGTGATAATTATTAAAAATGTAGGTAAAACCACCTGTCCCCACCCAAAAGATGTTCTAAGAATTAGTATCCAAAGGAGATAGTGCAAATGAAAGGATTTTGTGGTCTTCAGTGCTGTGCAGGCCAGAACTCCTGATTTTGTCTGGAGGCCACATCCATAGTCTCCAGGAAGGAGTGCAAGTGTTTCAAGGTGTGTCTGGAGGTCATGTCCTGTGACTGGTTCCACCTCTACCAATTTGGAGACAAATTTTAAACTCCAAGAGGTAAAGAAAACAGGAGTTTTGAGAAAAAGAGTTGACTTTTATTACCAAACTAAGGCCCTGTTGCCTCAGTTAGCTCCCCCGCCTCCCAGCAGCCCCCAAGGCAGCCCTGTTATCCCAGTTTTGCAGAAGAGGAAACTAAGGCTTAAACAATTAAAACAACTTATCCCAGGTCCCACACCAGACAGGGAACCCACAGTTTAGTAGCAAAACCCATGCCCTTTCCACTGTGCTACACAGTCAGATTGAGTCTCACTGAACCCAAAGGTGAAGGCTAACCAATCGCAGGGGTGCACCCTCCCCTAAGATGAGTTACCTTGGAATCCATCTGGCTTGCAGGTCCTCGCTACCTTAAATCAACGATCTGCATTATTTCACTGGGATGGTATTCACACTTGATTTATGTTGGCACAGAGCAAGCTATAAATTGTGCCCATGGACCCACTGAAGCCTTTTCTCACATTGAAGATGTTTACAGAAACAGGAGACATGGCCTCAACATGAGCATACTGGTCTTCTCTATGTCAACATCATCATAAATCGGTGTATCCAGGATCTTCCACTTGAGCTGTTTCCATAGACACTCAACAAGCCCATGAGGTAGGTCGTTATTACCAAGAAGGAGCAAAGAGGCCATCCCTCATGTTTCAAATTGAAGCTGACAAGAGTCCCACTCAACTGGGGACCATTTAAAAAACGACACTGGTTGTTTTGTCCCCCCACCCCAAATCCTACCTACTGTCTATTGCTAGCCTGATCTTTTTGGATGTCCCTCCCTTATTTGCAACTTTGAGTTGCAAGCTCCTGGCCTGGGCATCTACAGTTGTAGAGCTGTTCTCTGTTCTTGGAAAAGGGGGCCCACCTAGTGGACTTAAAACACTTTCACTCTCACTGTTCTTTCCAGTTTGCAAAGCTGTCCCACCATTTATCACACTGGACTCTCACAAGGGTCCCATGAGGGGGCTGTGCTTAGTATCTCCATTTTGCAGATGGGAAGACTGAGGCATGAGGAAGGAAGGGCTTATTATTTAGCTTTGAATCTCTCACAAGCTTGGCACCAAACTTTGCCCTTCTCAAGAAACTTGAGTGGTAGTAGAGTAGATTATTACCATCATAGGTGTCAATGTGTATGTCCACGAGAGGCCTAGCAGAAAACAGATGACACACTAATAAAGGGTTCAAACTAAATGGAACTTGGTAAAGAAACTGTTACAGAGGTGTGGGCAGGGTTAGGCGACTAGAAACAGTGGGAAGCCATTGCTGTCGTTGGGTGCCATTGAGTCTATTCTGACTTACATCATCCCCATGCGACAGAGTAGAACTGCCCCATAGGCTTTTCTAGGCTGAAATTTTTATGAGAGCAGATAGCCAGGTCTTTCTCCAGCAGAGCCTCTGGGTGGGTTTGAACCACCAACCTTTTGGTTAGCAGCCAAGCCCTTAACCATTGCTCCACCTACCACTCCGCAAGTCTGAAAGTGGAGGAGGGGAGTAAGTAGCTCAATCTCTCCTCTCAGACTCTGATCTCCAGCTGGGGCCTCCCATAGGCTGAACTCAAATGAAAAGCACATAAGAATCTAATTTAAATACGATGACAGTATAAGCTGTGGATGAGTTCGGCAGATTGATTCATTCAGTCATTCACTCAACAAATATTCATCAAATATCTACAAAGTACCAGGAACTAAGTGGGTGTTGTGAATACAAAGGTAAATAAGATCCAGTCGCTGGTCCCCAAGTGGCTGACGGTGTGACGTTGAAGGTAGACCCGACTGGGTTTTCCACTATGTAGCTACTCCACTACACAATGTACTCTACAAGCTGGACATCGCCCTTTGAACACAGTACTGTATCAGCACAGAAGAGGATGGTCCCTCATTCAACCAGGGAGGTGGGAAAAGAACCATAGAGGAGGTAAACTTGCTGGCCCTTGAAGGATATAAGAGTTTGCAGAGAGTTGGAGCAGAAGGTCATTCCAAGATGAGGGACATGCAAAGACCCAAAGGTGTGGAAATGGGATGATCCCTTTGGAAGGAAAGGCTAGGAGATAGATGTAAAACCCTATCTAGTTAGAATCACCCTTTACCGATAATGCCTCACATCGCCAAGGTCTGTGTTTTGGGGACTGACTTATATCCGAGGTTACAATAGTACAAAGGCAAAAATAGGATTCTAGAGTCTCAAGTTCAAGCTCCAGTGCCAGCACCTGCTCCCCATGTGACCCTAGGCAAGTCAACCAATCCTTCCAAGATGCTGCTTTTTGTCTAGTCAATAAATCCAGCACTGTGTGTGCCTGTCCTGTTCCAAGCCCCAGAGCTAAAAGGATGCATGGTGCTGGCCTTGGGAGCCTATAATAGAGGAAAGGGCAGACCCTACCTGCACTGAATTTTCCTGTGCATATAGAGCCTCCCAGGGCTTTACACAAAGTACCCTGGGCACACAAAAGTTAATATACTGCCCTGCACACTTCCCAGGGATGTGGAGTTTGAAGAAATCATAGAAGATTAAATGCTTGTAAGCTGTTACTATTATTGGGTGGTGGTTGTAACTGCTGACATGTTATGTAAGGGTTCTTTCATTTTAGGTATTCTCACTGCATTCCCTGATCACCCCTACCTTTGCACCTTGGCTCACACTACGTCCACCTCATGCTGTTCTGGATATTTAAATCCTACTCATCTTCAAGGTCAATGTCTGGATCCACCTTCTCCAGGAATCCTTCCCAGAGCATCCCAGGCCACAGAGATATCACCCTCCTCTCCACTTGTCACATCTACGGTCTCATCAGGCATTTATCCATCAGTCAAGGGCAATTTGGGGCCATGTCTAGGATTGCTGCCCTGTCTGGAGCTGTCTGAGTAGGAGAATGCCAAGGTTGGATAGGAACTTAGAAGGCCAATATCAAGCCCCCAGGCTCATCCCTCCATGCCTGCCCAACACTGCAGCCAGAACGATTGTCCTAAAACACAGGTTTGAGCATACCTCTCCCCTACTTAAACCATGGTGACTATGTAAGTTATTGCCCAAATGTGGATACTTTTGAGGGGAAAGGGAGTGCTATTATTATAATGCTAGAACCAAAACGAGAAAAACTCAATGCTACCGAGTCAATTCCCACTCATAGAGACCCTTTAGGACAGAGTAGAATGGCTCCCAAGAGTGGATTACCCAATAAGCAAAGTAAGCACAGGTTTACTTGTGCATACTTACAAATCTGTAGTGACCTATTTCTCATGGGTTTCACCACATCAAGGGAAAACTGGATATTTGATAGGTAACTTACAATCTATACCTCAGTGGTGATGGGACTATAAAAAACATACGTTTTGGAATTATAACTGAACTGGTCTCCTCCTAGCTGTAGGTGTAGTTACAAGTGATTTAAACCTTTAGTTTCTACACATTTGAAATATATAATAGTCCCCTACCTCTTCATTGGGAACTAACATGTAGAAAGCACCTAGCATAGCATCAGGCACATAAAATGGCAACATACTGGTGCCTCTTTCTCCCAAGTTAATGAATAATTTAGTTATAACTTAACAACATCACTTCCCCTCGTCCTGTTGAAAAAGAAGAAGAAGAAGAAAAAAAGCCCCCAAGACCAGTTCTCATCATGTTATTGGAGCTCCTTTTGGTAGATACTTGTCCAGCATTCCGCTAATTTCCTGAGACTGCTTTACTGGGGAAGAAAGATTTGTCATGACACTTTCCAGAGGCTTCTCCTTGAATTCAGCGGGTGGCAGACACTCAAAACCAAAACAACCCTCAGAGCATTTTTGAAATAAAAACTTTTCTTCTTCATTTTCTGTCATTCAGGAGATCTGATCCAGGATCTAAATAGTGCCACACACTCCCTGGACATCACCCTACCACCACAATCTCTAGAAAGTCCTCTCTGCCCTGCTGTGCTGCTCAAACTCTCAGACAGCTTATGTTTATTGAGTAAGGCTCTTTGTGAGGTGCTGGGTCTATAAAGATATGTACATTATGGTCCCACCCAACTGTTATGTATACCACCCATCTGTCAGTTTGTTGTACTGAGATGACTTGCATATTTCTATGATGCTGGAAGATATTATACGTGACTGGCATTTCAAATACCAGCAGAGTCATCCATGGTGGACAGGTTTCAGTGGAGTTTCTAGACTAAGACAGGCTAGGAAGAAAGGTCAATTGTCTCACATAGTGCTGGAAAATGTGCCTTCTAGGTTGGAAGGCACTCAAAATACACAGTGGCTGCCAAAATGGACTCAAAAAACATACCAATGAAGATGGCACAGGACTTGGCAATTTTTTTTCTGTTGTACATGGGGTCACCATGGATCAGAAACAACTCAAGGCAACTAACAACAATAAGTTATGGTCTCTGATTTCAAGGAACCACAGTATACTGTGGGAGACCAATATATAGACAGATAATTTCACTAATATTAGTTGAGTGCTATGTAAAAGCTAGGCATTACCTACAGAAGAGCACCTAATCCAGCTTGGGGCTGGGAAGTCACTGAGGTCTTCCCAAAGGCAGTGATACTTAGGCTGAATCTTAAAGGTTGAGTTGGAGTCTCCTTAGGTGAAGAGGGCAAGGGAAGGGGCAGGGTATCCCAGGAAAGAGAACACCATAGATAAAGTCTTGCTAGAATGACATAGCTTGGAGTATGCTGGAAGCTGCAAATAGTTTGGTGATGGTTGGGTTATAAAAGAAGAGACAGGGAGATTTCTTTATTGGAAGGAGCAATCCAAGTTTCAATGATTTACCACAACACACCTCTCATCGTGAATAGGCTATTCTAAAAAGCAGTGAACTCCCCAGCAGAGCAAATATTCAAGCAGTGGTGGATGGTGGGAGGTGTGATTACTTTGTAATTGATAATTGCTAGAGTTACTTCCAGTTTTAGGATTCTATGATTCAGGATGCTCACAGAGCATGTTTTTCATAGGTGTGTTTGTCTAAAAGCATCTGGGCTTTTCTTAAGTTTCTTCGACTTTTCTTAGGAGGTCGTGGTTCTCTTTAAATAGAAAAACATACAAGAATAAAAAATGATCAATTTTTGAACACCTACACTGTACTAGACAGGCACTTTCCCATGCCATCTTCTTTAAGCCACATAAATAAATGTAAGAATATTAGCCTATTTCTAAAGAAGAAACAGGCTCACAAGATTAAGTGGTATGTCTAAGGTTACACAGCTAGTGAGTGAAGGAATGGGGACTTGAATCTAAGATCACCTGACTCTAAGGTCTACACAAGCTCTTATACTACCCAGTGTCCTGACTCAGTTAACTGGAGCTTTGTTTTACTCCCTTTTGTCTCTTCCTTTCTCAGTTTTTAATCTCTGTACTCCTCGGGAACTTTCTCTGCTGCCTAACCTTGAACTTGAGACTGGCTGATAATTCCAAGAGACACCTCTGAACTTGCTGAAGTCAGGCTCTTCCCAGGAGAATAGGTCTTTGTATGATGGTTCACCTTTTTATTAGTAAGTTATTGCCACAGGTGATTTATGACACCTACATACTATTGAAGGTTAGACCTGGAAGGGATCTTAGTCTACTGTAAATGAACCCCATTGCTTTATAAGTGAGGACACTGAGGCTCAGAGCAGGGCAGTAGGCTGCATGTGGTCACTCAGGAAGTTAGTGGAATTCAATGTAACTTCCTGAGAATGTTGTGTCTGGATTCACCATGTCTCTCCTTCTAATGAATTATTGGCTCCAGGAAGAGATGCAACAAGCCAGGCATAAGCCTAGACCTGCAGACTTGGGCAGGAGTTGCTGTGTTAGCCCAGAGACTGGTGTAAAAACAGTAAAAAAAAAAAGCGGGAGAGGAGCATCAGATTTCTGCTGACTTGGGATCATCGTCAGAGGGATGGCTGTCCCGCAGTGGGAAGCCCTGGACTGAAGGAATGGGTGGGAAGAAGAGGGTTTTGCAGAGAATCCTACGTCTCCAGGAGGGAAGGGAGCTTATACAATCTTCTTATTCTACAAGGGAGGAAACTGAGGCTCAGAGAAGAAAAGTGACTTGCTCAAGGTCATAAAGCAACTGAGTGGCAGAGCCAGGATTCAAACCCAGGTCTTAAGAACATGGAAGGGCTGTGGGTCAAAAATTAGAGCACCAAACATTTAGGTTCAGCCTTGGTTCTGCCCCTTTCTAGCTGTATGTCTTTATCAAGCAGGGTAATGTCAGAGCCTCAGCCTCCTTGACTGTAAAATGAGGTCAGTTGTCTATACTTACTCAGTGTTCTGAGAATTCAATGAGGCTATAACTTAGGCAGCGTCTGCCACACAGTAACTACTCATTTCCAGACCAGAGCCTTCACCCCCCAACCCGTCAAAGCCTTGGTAATGTTAAGAAGAGGCAGGGGAAAGAGGGAGTTGTCACCGGTTATTTTAAATATAAAGGTGTGAGGGAGTCAGTGTGCAAAGATGCCTGGTGTGCCGCGAGAAAAAGGAGCAACTCAGAGTGGCTGGAGCACAGGTGTGAGCCGAAAGTGGACTGTAGGGTGGAGGAGCCAGCAATGGTCTGGGCCTGGCCAGTGTTTTGTTATTGCTTGCTTGCTTAATTGTTTGTCATGCTGAGTAGTTTACACTTAATCCTATATCCACTGCCCTTGAGTTGAGTAGAACTGCCCCACAGGGTTTCCGAGGCTGTATATCTTTAGGGAAGCAGATTGCCACATCTTTCGCCCATGAAGTAGCTGATGGGTTCAAATCGCAGACCTTTGGGTTAGCGGCCAAACACTTAACCACTGCACCACCAGGGTTTCTAATGGCTCCTTAAATATGTCCATATCCCAATTCCGGGAGTCTGTGCTGATGTTGGAGCCCTGGTGGTGCAGTGGTATTACCTTACATCACAAAAAGGACTTTGTAGATATGATTATGTTGAGAATCTACTTGTCAAGGCTTGTCTTATCCCTTTGTTTATGGTGGCTTTTGTTGTATAGATGTTTTTAATTTCCTTCAGAAACGGGGACCTGATACACTGATGAACGAGAAGAGAGACACTCAAAAGATGCCCTGAAGGCAACAGAAATGGTGGGGTTTGGTAAATCTTCCTACCTCCTTGTCCCTTGCAGAACAGGCTGTCTAACTTGCAGTGGCACTTAACTCTCCTGGTCTGTGCATGTGTAAATTCCCCCCAGAGTCTGTATTTTCTTGAAGGTAGAGTCACAGTTGCCTTGGCATCTTCCACAGCCCCTAACTGAGGGCCTCTGAGGCTGCAGCATTTGATATCTGAACCAAAACAAACCAGACCCATTGCTGTCAATCCCAACTCAGAGTTTGGATCCTAGAGGACAGAGTAGAACTGCCCCATACAGTTTCCTAGGAGCAGCTGGTGGATTCGAACTGCTGACCTTTTGGTTAGCAGCCATAGCTCTTAACCATTGCACCACCAGCGCTCCATTTGATATCTAGACACCAGGAACTGGTGATGGTTGGAGATACAATCTTCACTAGTGGGGCCTGGAAATGAGAAAAATTTCAACAGTTGAGTGAATTTTCATAATGTTAAGTTTAGTCAGTTGAACAAACTTTCCTTTATAATGTATGTGGTTGTTGTTTTTTTTTTTTTCTAAAGGGTATGTGGTTAATTTTTTTTTTTAATGCAAGAATAGTGGTATTAGATGGCAAAATAATTGCTGCTTGATGTTCTTATTTTGCCAAATTAAAAGTTGGCAACACTCTGTTGGTTTCTCAACATTATTTTTATATTTTTCTGCTCAGTTAAATTTAAAAAATATCTGGGAACAACTGTTACAGAGAAAAGAGCATAGGCTTTGGAGTCTAAAAACATGTATTTTCTGTTCTGTTACATATATTAGCTTTATAACAAAGAGCAAGTCATTTAACTTCTGTGAATCTTGCTTTTTCACTAAAATGGGGTAATTATACTCATTTCAGGGAGAGTGTTCAGATTAAATGAGATAACACCTCTAAGGAGCTTAGTTTCACATATAGTACACTTCAGGTTTATTTTGCTGCCCTCTCCCTTGCTGCAGTCCCTGGATGGTGAAAACAGTTAATGGACTCACCTACTAAGTAAAAGGTTGAAGGTTTGAGTCTACCCAGAGGCACTTAGGAGGAAAGCCTTGGTGATCTACTTCCAAAAACTCAGCCATTGGAAATCCCATGGAACACAGGTCTACTCTGACACACAGGGGGCTGCCATGAGTCAGAATCAGCTCCATGGCAACCGGATACTGGAGGAGAGGGACCGGGTTTTATTTGCATGCCCTGTCAATCATCCAGTTCAGTCCTGAATCAGAATAGGTGCTCAAAAAACATCTGTTAAATGAAAGAGCTAATAAATGAATGAGGAGAAAGGGCCATGAGAGTGTCCAAGGCAAAAACCTTCCATAGAAACAACAAATATACTGCCCTCCTCTGAGAAACCACTAAGAGGCCTGCTTGACTACAGCGGGGTGAGTGAAGGAAGAGTAGTGGAATGAGATCCGAGGGGTAGCCAGGCAGCAGACAGTGCAGCTTTGCAGGACTTGGTATTTTATTTTACCTGGATATGATGGTGGGTGATGGGAAGGGAGAAGTGAAAAAGAAATGAGTGAATGGATGAAGCTAAGGAAGGATGGAGCCCTAGAAACCCTGAGCAGTGTCGCTGCTGTGGGCCTGTAGCAGAGCTTCTGTGTCCACCCCCTCCCTAAGCATACCCCTATTCCTATGACCGGGTTGGTCAGAGAAGCATGCAGGCATAGCCTGGGGACACACAGCATTCTCAGAACTGCCCTTTGACCCTTGAATGTCCTGATGGTGATTCTGCCTGGACAGGGGGAACTGTGTGCCTTCCCCAGAGACAGCTGGGGCTCCGACACTAATGTGGATCACTGCTCTTGGTTTCTAACATGGGAGGAGGAAATGTGGAGGAAGTGCGAAGGGTGGAGGAGCTGCTTCTTTAATCACACAATTAGAGACTGGCTGGCTGCTCTGGGCAGGGAGCCCCCCAAACAAGGCCTACAGGGATGTCGCCCTGCTTGGTGGCCCAATCGTGCTCTGGGGTGGGGGTGGGGGGCTTGAACTTTCTGGACTTAACTTCGTAGCTGTTTATGTCCTTGAGAAGAGGCCTATGGTATACTTCACATGAAAGACCAAACCAGATTCCAGAAACTCTCTCTGAATCCTCGTATCACTCACTATTTCACTCATTCATTCATTGATCATTGATTGAATACCTACTATGTGCCAATATGGAGTTTTAGGCTCTAGGTATATACTCATAGACCACACCCTTATGTTACTCACAGAACCAGTGGGGGAATCAGGCAAATAAACCTTGAATTATATACAGTGAGTTAAGTACTATGATACACTGGTACTAAATAAATAAATAAGCTGATATTTATTGAATGAATAAGGAAGATAGAAGAAGAATTGATGTCTTTGAATTGTGGTGTTGGTGAAGAATATTGAATATACCATGGACTGCCAAAAGAACAAACAAATCTGTTTTGGAAGAAGTACAACCAGAATGCTCCTTAGAAGCAAGGATGGCCAGACCACATCTTACATACTTTGGCCGTATTGTCAGGAGAGATCAGTCCCTGGAGAAGGACATCATGCTTGGTAAAGTACAGGGTCAGTGGAAAAGGGGAAGACCCTCAATGAGATTGATTGACACAGTGGCCACATCAATGGGCTCAAACATAACAACGATTGTGGGCATGGCGCAGGACCAGGCAGTGTTTTGTTCTGTTGTACATAGGGTCACTATGAATTGGAACCTACTCCACAGTACCTAACAACATTTATTGAGTGCTTACTATATGCCAGGCACCATTCTAAGTGATTTGCATGTATTAACTCATTTCCCTTTTAGGAAATCCCTGTGAGGTAGGTACTATTATAACCCCATTTTACAGATGATTTACTGAGGCTCAGAGAGGGTAAGTGGTAAGGGCACATGCTGCAGCCTGGCCATCTGGCTCCACAGCCTCACTCCTAACTGAGACACTCTGCTGCCTCTGTATGAAAGCATGGAGGAGGGTGGCCTAGGTACATGTCCCAAAGGAGGCCTGGGTGTTAGAGGATGACAAAGAGTTAGCCAAGCGGAAAAAGATGGGGGTGGAAGATTGGCAAGGACTGTCTAGGCAAATAGGACTGCAAGTGCAAAGCATGGGAAGACATAAGCATTCTAGAAATAGAAACTGCGAGTAGAGGAGAGGCAGGAGAGGGTCAGAGGAGAAGGCCTGGGACAGAACTGGGAGTGTCTCATTTCTTTGAATGCTGGGCAACCAATGTAGGATTTTAGGCCTGAAGTGATATGGTTGTAGCATTGATTGCTTTTACAATTTTTGCAGAAGTTTTGTCAATTTTGGGGTGGGCTAACACTAGCCAGTATATGTAAATCACAAGGACTTCTCTTTGACTAATCTGTTTATTCTCCATTTGCACCCTCTTGCCACACAGATCCATTCTCTGGTCAGTGCTGTGTCCTGGGAGGCTGACCCTTATGATTGCATTAAGAGGGCTCTGCTGTCTTCCAAAGGGGCTTGGTCAATGGCGGGCATCATCAGGAGATCAGCCAGTGGGAGGAGAGAGAGGTTGGGATATCCCCAGCCCCCGCTTTTGTGTCAGGGTCTGGTAGTGGCTGTTTTTGTACAACTCTAGCTCTTGCCAGTGGCCCTACCCCCATGGTTCCACCTCTGACTGGGCACCAGCAACACCTTGCCCTCCTCTTGTCCCTTTAGGCCTAGGAGTGCTAACAGCTCCCCACTGTGGCAGTTCTCTGGTTGCCTCAACATCCCTTACTTGTTTCCTCTGCCCTATCCCCACCCCTATAAATTGTCCTTTTGTTAAATTCACTTCAGGATCCCAGCAGAGTGAGCCTTCATTTTCCTGCTGATAATTATTTATGCTGAGAACTTGACTGATAACAATTACCACTTATGGGACAGTTGTTGAACAGATGGACTGCTAACTGAAAAGCTGGCGGTTCAAAACCACCAGTGGTGCCTCGGGAGAAACATGTGGCAGTCTGCTTCCTTAGAGATTTACAGCCTTGGAAACCCTATGGGGTCACTATGAGTCTGGATCAACTCGATGGCAGTGGGATTGGTTTTTTGGTTTACTATGTGCTCAGGGCTTTATATGAATTTTTAAAAAAGTTTAACCATTTAATTATCACCACAGCTCCATGAATTATGGACTATTTATTTCCATTTTCAAAAGGAGGAAACTTAGGTGCATAGATATTAACTAACTTGTTCAAGATAATGTAACCTCTTGCCCAGAATCACACAGCTAGTCAAGAGCGAAGTCAGAATTTGAACCCAGGTCTCTGGATTCCAAAACTCATCCTCTTTCCACTGTTCTGTGTCACGTAATAAATCCTTGTCAATGCTTAATTTGTCAGAGTCTGGAAAACTAGTAAGTGTACATCATGCCAGTTGCCAACTTACAGTGATAACATGTGTGTCAGGGTAGAACCGTGCTCAACAGGGCTTTCAATGGCTGATTTTTCTGAAGTAGATCTCCAGGCCTTTCTTCCAAGGAGCCTCTGGGTAGATTCAAACCACCAATCTTCCAGTTAGCAGCTCAGTATATTAACCATTTGTATTACCCAAAATTTCTAGGGGAAGTGCAAATAAGGTACTGCCTGGAGCAGTTATGTGTCTGTTGAGGAATGGTGAGTCTTAAGTAAGACTTCCGGACATTACCATTCCTGTTTTGATGTTGAACACTATGATGGGTGATTCCCCAGAATATCCCTCGCTGGACAGAAGCTGTCTTCACAATGGGCAGTTCCTCTGTGGAGGGAAACTTAGGCCTTAATGAGTTCAGAATAAGAGGAAACTCATCCCTCCAAGACCCACAGCAGAAAGCATAAGGGTTTTTTTTATAGTGAAGAATTTTATTATTTTGTTTAAGTCACTAGCAGGCTCCTGCACCAAGGCTTAGGAAAAGGCATACACTCGTGGCCAGTAGTCAAGGGAAACCACCTTGTTTTCTTGGCAGTGCTGCGGCTCAAACAGCCTTTCCCAAAAGCAATATGTAGGGGAAGGAAAGGTGAAACCAATAAGAGGTTTAAAATGCTGTGGTTTGCTTTTTACTTTTATTGGTATCTTTGGGGCTGGAGAAGGCAGTGGGCTGGACCCTTCAACTGGCCAAAGATGTGGTGTCCCTTGGACTGGGAGTTCCTGGAGTTGCCCTCACTTGACTCACGTCTTCTCCTAACTCCCACACTCCTGGAACTGTTCATCCATGCTCATCAGCAAAAGACAGTTAATAACCAAACCCAAAACCAAACCAGTTCCAACTCATGGAGGCTTCACGTATGTTACAGTAGAACTGAGCTCCATGGGGTTTTCAATGGCTGATTTTTTGGATGTGAGTTGCCAGGGCTTTCTTGCAAGTTGCCTTTCGGTGGGTTCAACTGCGAACGTTTTGGTTAGTATCAAGCCATTTCCTCCACCCAGGTACTCCCAACATAGTTAGAGATGCTAAAAAAGACAAGGCTACAGATTCTCCTCTAGAGCTTCCAGAGTGAGTACAGCTCTACTGATACTTTGATTTCAGTCCAGTGATACTGATTTTGGACTTTTGGCCTCCAGAACTGTAAGAGAATAAACGTGCATTGTTTTAAGTCAACAAATTTGTCATAATTTGTTATGGCAGCCATGGGAAACTAATACAGCAGGTAAGGGAAAGAAGCAGCAGAAAGGTGAGGTGCATAACTAATGTGGGGTGCTTGAAATAACATCATCCCCCTGTGTGTCTCTCTCCATGTCTGTTCTCCTCTTTTATAGGACACCTCTCAGATGGGCTTAGGACCTCATGACGTTGTTGTTAGGTGCCATCAAGTTGGTCCCAGCTCATAGCGACCCATGTACAACAGAACAAAACAGAAACTGTAATCCGTCTCATAGAGGGTCTTCATTTCTTTCACTGACCCTCTACTTTACCAAGCATGATGTCCTTCTCCAGGGACTGGTCCCTCCTGATAACATGTCCAAAGTGTGTGACACCCTCGCTTCTAAGGAGCATTCTGGCTATACTTCTTCCAAGACAGATTTATTCATTTTTCTGGCAGTTCCTGGTATATTCAACATTCTTCACCAACACCGTAATTCAAATGTATCAATTCTTCTTCAGTCTTCCTTATTCATTGTCCAGCTTTCACATGCATATGTGGTGACTGGAAATACCATGGCTTGGCTCAGGCACACCTTAGTTCTTAAGGTGATGTCTTTGCTTTTTAACACTTTGGTCTTTTGCAGATTTGTCCAATGCAATATGGCACTTGATTTCTTGACTGCTGCTTCCCTGGGCATTGATCGTGGATCCAAGTAAAATGAAATCCTTGACAACTTCAATATTTTCTCTGTTTATCATGATGTTGCTTATTGGTCCAGTTGTGAGGATTTTCATTTTCTTATATGCTGAGGTACAATCCATATTGAAGTCTGTGGTCTTTGATCCCTTGTTAACCTAACTGATAATGTCGCAAAAAAAAAAAAATCTTATTTTCCAAATAAGGTCACATTCACAGGTTCAAAAATTAGCGTTTAACATGTCTTTTTTGGGGGAAACACAATTCAATCCATAACAGAAGCTAATTAATTTTTGAAAAATTTCATCCTCTGTGTCTTTCACCAGTTAGATTCTGGGGGCATGAACTTCGTGTTAGAAAACCAAAATAGCTTAATAGTTAAGAGAAATGAAGCTAGAGACAGAGCTAAGTTTGTATCCTACTCCCACCATATACTGGCTATGGAAAGAGCCCTGGTGGTGCAATGGTTAAGCACTCAGCTGTTAACTGAAAGGTCTGTGGTTCAAATCCACCAGCCACTCTGTGGGAGGAAATACTTGATGATCTGATCCTGTAAAAATTACAGCCTAGGAAACTCTGTAGGGCAGTTCTACTCTGTCCTGTAGGGTTACTATGAGTCGGAATCAACTCAACAGCACACAGCAACAGTACCAACACTGGCTGTGTGGTATTGGGCCAGTCATGTAAACTTCTGAGCCTCAGTTTCCTCATCTTAATATGGAATGATAAATGGTATCTACATGATAAAGTGTTTTGAGGATTATATTAGACAGTATCATAGCTGGCGTATAAACCAAAACCAATCTCACTGCTGACGAGTCAATTCTGACTCATAGCAATCCTATAGGACAGAGTAGAACTATTGCATAGTGTTTCCAAGGCTGTAATCTTTACAGAAGCAGATTGCCACATCTTTCTCCCAGGGAGTGGATTAGAGTTCGAACTACTAATCTTTCAGTTAGCAGCCAAGTGCTTTAAAAACTGTGCCACCAGGGTTCTAGCTGGCATATAGTAGGTACTTAGCTGAAGTCCAATGAATTAAATTCCCTTGCTCCAGCTTCTATTAAAAAATAGAAAAAAAAAAAATTCTGAAGTTCTAAAACAATGACTTTTATCCTGCCTGACATTTATACCCACTTTAAGAGGCCCAGAGCCCTGGCCGCACAGTGGTTAAGAATTTCCCTGCTAACCAAAAGATTGGCAATTCAAATCCATCAGCTGTTCCTTGGAAAACCTATCAGGCAGTTCTATTCTGTCCTATAGCATCGCTATGAGTTGAAATTGACTCCACGGCAATGGGTTTGGTTTGTTTTTTTTGGTTAAGAGGCCCAGGGTTTTCAGTTGCTCTGGAACTGACCCCACCCTGGTCCAGCCATCTCACTTGTGACGTTTCCAGGAGCTTCACTTAACAGGAAATAGGACATCTTTCTCCCAGAAACCTGAGGGGTTAGCCTAGAGAAAAATCCCTTAGCCAGGAGGCGTTTCGGTTTGTGACCTTTTACAGGCAAATTTACTCAAGAAGAGACCAAGGGATCTCCCCTTCCCAAGCACACAGAGCTGTGGGAATTTCCTCCTGGGCCTTCCACAGCCGGCCTGTGCCGTGCCTGACTGATCTTGCAGTTTCTGTCAGTGCTGAAACCGCTGTGGAAAGTTCAGCTTGAGAAGAAGAGGGAACTAGGGTGTTTTGATTTTCTTTTTCCTTTTTTTTTTGAAAGTTGAACAACCCTGAGACTTGATTTCAGAAATCTTAACCTAAACCAAATGTTTTTTTTTTTTTTTTTTTCTGACTGGGTGATCGTTCTGTGGAGAACACAGGGCATTTTGACTTTGTGAAGACAGCGACACTGGGCAGGAGCCAGATCTCCTCAGAAATCAAACAGTACAGGTTCACACACCACCAGGGACTACTGGAATGTTGCTTTACTTTTTATTCTGGATTTATAGACCAAGTCCTCCTCCCCCAGCCCCTGGCACTTGATTTATTATTGTGCAGACCCGGTGGCTTTTCTCCAACTTTATATCTTTCTTCAGAAGTAAACAAGGATTTTACAACTCAATAACCTCCCCCAAAGTTTGTTTGTTCTTCTCTCCCTTACAGTGTGGGCCATGTTTGTTCCCTGGGAAAGTCTCTTCTCTAATTATTTTCACATTTCAACAGCTTTTGTTTCTTCTTTTTCTGAGGTTTATAAAAAAAAAATGCTGATGGCGGATTTGCTTCAGGCTAAATTGTACTGTAAACAGTTCCTCTTAGGCACTTGGGAGTCAGAGAAGAGGAGCCATGTTGCCTTTTCTCATTGTGTACCAGGCCAGAGGGAAATGTGAAATTCCTGAAACACTCCTTTGGATGGCTGGAGGAAAAATATGTAAATTGATAAAACAGGGAAAATCTGCTAATCTGTTGTAAAAGGAGCCTTTGACAACCTTGTGTATGCAAGAGTCAGCTGATATAAAGGCTGCCTTGAAGACTGAAATTTTCCAGGTACTTTCATTTTAGGTTGGGATCTTTCTGCCTTCCAGCAGAGATTAAAATTCGGTGCATTTTAAGGAAATAGGATTTTTTAAGGCTACTTACTGGAAACCCTGGTGGCATAGTGGTTAAGTGCTATGGCTGCTAACCAAGAGGTCGGCAGTTTGAATCTGCCAGGTACTCCTTGGAAACTCTGGGGCGCAGTTCTACTCCGTCCTATAGGGTTGCTATGAGTTGGAATCGACTCGACGGCAGGTTTGGGTTTGGCTTTTTAAAGCTACTTACTATATTCAAGCAAAATCTTGTCCAGAGTCCCTGAGTATTGTAAACAGTTAACGCGCTTGGTTGCTAGCCAAAGTTGGAGATTTGAGTTCACCCAGTGGTGCCTTGGAGGAAAAGCCTAGCGATCTGAAAAATCAGCCAATGAAAACCCTATGGAGAACAGTTTTACTCCGACACACATGAGGTCGCCACTAGTCGACAATTACTCGATGGTAACCGGTTTAATGGCTGGTTCTGTTCGAAAGGTATGAACCTAACCTTGATATTTGCATATCCAGCTTGAAAGCTGAAGAGTCTCTTTCTGATCACAGCGATCACGGGTTCTGGGAGAAACTGTTGTTTGTTTCTCTAAGTGCCTTGCTTGTTTCTGTACAACCTCTCCCTACATCCCTCTGAGGGCTCTGGGATCTCATATCCATGTGTCCTGCTGCCTTTACTTGAAGTCTCAGACTTGACCTGAAACATCACATCTAGTGCCCCCCAGAAACCTCAAACCCACCTTGTCCAAAATGAAATTTGTAATTCCTTGAATCCTTCACTCCAGTTCATGGCGTGGTCATCCACTAAGCCCCAGTGCAGGAAGCCCAGTCATCAGAATTCCCCACTCTAATATGATCAGGCCTTGAGTCCTGTGTGTTCTACCTGCCAATATCTGTTGAATCTGTCAGCTTCTCTCCTTTCCCACAGCCAATTTCCTCCTTCAAACTCTTACTGCCTCTCACCTAGACCACTGCTCTGTCTCCTTGTTGGTCTGTCTTCAGTCTCAGTTCTTCCGCCTGTATCCCCCTGTTTTAGTCAGGATTCTCCAGAGAAACAGAACCAATACAAAGAATATAGATATCGCTATTAAAAAAAAAAGTTGACCTCCAGTTGATCTTGACTCATGATGACACTTTGTGTGTCAGAATAGAAATGTGCTCCATAGGGTTTTCAGTGGCTAATTTTTCAGAAGCAGATTACAGGCCTTTTTTTCAAGAAACCTCTGAATAAACTTGAACCACCAACGTTTCAGTGAGCAGCGAGCATGTTTGCATCACCCAGGGATTCCAGATAGATAGATAGGTAGAGATTTATTAAGGAATTGGCTCACGCAATTGTAGGGGCCGGCAAGGACAAAATCCGTTGGTCAGGCCATAGGATGGAAGCTTCAGCAACCTTTTGTCTGAAATCTGTAGGCCAGGTGGCAGACTGGAAATTCTGGCAGGATGTCTATTTACAGTCTTAAGGCAAATTCCTTCTCCCTTGGGAAAACTCAATCTTCACTCTTCAGGCCTTCAACCGATTGGATGAGGCCCACCCACATTATGGACGGTAACCTGCTTTACTTGTTAAATGTTAATAATATGTAAATATCTCCATAGCAACATCTAGTGTCTGACCAAACAACTGAGCACCAAGCCTAGCCAAAAAAAAAAAAAAAAGCCAAGGTGACACATAAAATTTACCATCACATCCCTCCTCCTCCTATTTAAAAATAATTACCTCTGGAGCTATGAGAGAGTTCTTTCTACCAATCTGACCATGGAATCATGCTACTTTCCTGCTTCGAAATCATCTAGGTCTCCCTCTCCTCATGGTCCACATGAGCTGGTTCAAGCCCTGGGGCATGGCACTCTCCAGGCTCCTCTGCAGCTCAGTGCCCACATGTACCGCCCAACCACATGGCTGCCAACTTCCCCCCAATTCATACCCTGCTCTTCCATGCTTTATGCTGCTCCTTCGGTTTGGAATGCTCTTCTGCCCTTTCCCTGGCTGGCAAAAATTCACTTACCCTTGAAGGCTTGCTTCAAACCTCAGCTCCTCTGTGAAATCTTCCTGAATCCCCCTAAGCAGTGTTTGTTACTCCCTCAGTGTTTCCAAAGCAGCTTGTAAACATTTTTAATGCTTTATTTTAGCCTTGGCCTGTCTCCACCCACACTCCCCTGCCCTTACCAGGACAATGAGTGTCGGGGCATGGTCTGACCCTTTCCTACCTTTATATCCTTTTCACTTGCAGAAAGTCTGGCCTGTGAAGTGGCACAGGTGATGGATGTGGGGAGATGTTACCGAGCCCATTTCAGAGGAGACTCACCCCAGTATGCACTCATGGTGATGAGGGCGAAGTGAAAATATGGCTTTCAGCATTCCTTGAAAGATCACAGGCAAAGCTTAGGTCCAGGTGTAGGAGAGACTGACTCTGAATGAGACAAGGCAAGGGATGCTTTCATAGGCTGCAAATTGTGTGACCTTCAGAGTTCCCTTTTCAGACTAAAGGGGAAATCATATTGGGTAGCTCCTAATTTCAGGTAGCGTGCATTGTTCGGGACCCCCTGCTGCCATATACTTCTGCCATCTTGTACTCTCTGGGTTCCAAGTCCAAATTTTCCATATCCTTCGTGGCATAAAGAATTGAACTGGGGCCACCTTGGCTCAGGATCTGTCTCCCCTAACTCTGCTACTGCTCTGACTTGGCTTCTATTGCACATGAGGAATTCCCAGTATTCCTAAAGGATGATCCACTTTTGCCTGTTGGCACATGTTTTGTTTAGGAATAGGATAGGAAAGAGGCTAAGAGTTTGAGGTCAGTGTTCCCCTCTGCTAAGACTTGAATGAGACAGTAAGAGTTCTAGGACCCGAGAGGCCTGAACTCCAGAACTTGATTTATTCATTCAACTCACTTTTCAGAGAATCCACTGTGTGCCAGAAATTGGAGCTAGGTACTGAGGAGACAAAGATGAATTAAACAGCATTTTTGCCCTGAAGAGCTCTCAACTCAGTGTGAGGAATTCCCTTCAGGTGCCTGCCTAGCTCCTCCCCGAGACTGAGGACTAGGAAACCTCCTTGCTCAAAGCCATGGCACAGATGCAGACATGGCTGGGGTAGGGGTTGAGAAGACATAGGAAAGAAAGAAAATGGCCAGGCCCTGGAAGAGCTGAGTCCTGCCACCATCTGGGACCTTATTCTCTCTGGGTCCCAGTTTCCTTGCCTGAAAAATAAGGTTAATCACCCTTGCTCTGTTTTCAACAAAGAATATGAGTGCCTTCTGTGTAGAACCCTGAGTCAAGGCTAGGGATGCATCCAGCACAGTGTCTAGCACATAGTAGGTGTTCGATAAATATTGGATGAATAAATAAATGGTTTCTCCTCTCAGAATTATTGGAGCCATTTAGAGAATACCTACTGTACTTTATTTATCACAAAATGCTGCCTACAGTAACAGCTAGCCTGACCAGGCAGCATGAGCTAAGGACTCTGTGGGGCAGATGGTTGACTTTTCCTCTCCACTGCAGGAAGAGAGGTTTCTATTCAGGGATGCTAAGGAAGGCTTTGTGGTGGGGGCAAGGGGGAGCTCAGAGCCACTCTTGGGTAGGATTGGGCTATGAATGAAGGGTCAGCCCTGCATTCTTGAACCTTCCCTCCTGGCTTCTTGAGGGACAGAGAAGTTTCGGAGGAGGGTCTCCTATCTTAGTCTCCTTCTTCAGAGGATGGCAAGGAGAAGCACAGAGATGGTACATCTGGAGGCAAGACCTTTTCTTGGGAATCTGTGCCTATGGAGAGGAGGTCCTTGTGGTAGGACTCGTTAGTCCTGCTTCTGCTTCTGTTTCTGGATCTTTCACCATATCTTTCTTCCTCTGGGTCTTGTATGCCTCTGTCTTTTTCTTGTTGTCATGATGTCTTTTATCCCTACCCACCTCCGCCCTTGCTCTGGTGCAGGTGCGTGTCCATCTCTGTCACCTGACTTCTCTCTCCCTTTCTTGTTCTCTCTTTCCTTTCAAAATGAAACAACTTTGAGGTTGAGGGTGCTTTAACCTGGAAATTCTATGATTGTAAGCCTCTTGAGGGCAGGGATCCACATCTGTTTGTTCACCACAGCATACCTAGCTTCTGGCATGGTGTCTGCACTCAGTGTTGTTATTATTGTTGTGTGCCATAGAGTTGATCTTGACTCATTGCAACCCAATATGACAGAGTAGAACTGCCCCATAAGGTTTCCTAGGCTGTAATCTTTATAGGAGCAGATGGTCAGGTCTTTTCTCCCAAGGAGTGACTGATGGGTTCAAACTGCTGACCTTTCAGTTAGCATCCGGGTGCTTAACCACTGTCAGGGCTCCTTCTGCATTCAGTAAAAACCAAAACCAAACCCATGGCTGTAGAGCTGATTCCAACTCATGGCAACCCTATATAAGACAGAGTAGAACTGCCCCATAGGGTTTCCAAGGCTTTAACCTTTATGGAAGCAGACTGTCACATCTTTCCCCTGCAGAGTGGCTTGTGGGTTCAAAATGCCTACCCATTAGCAGCTTCTGCTCTCAGTAGGGGCCCCAAAATATTCCTGAATGAACGTTTGCTTGGGAAGACTAAGGGAGTCAGGACAGGGCAGATAACACTAAGTAAGGGAACTACAGTTTGGGTCTGGCTTCAGTCTAGGTTTTACGGGAAAGTGGTGAAAACACCCCTTGAGATTTTTAGATTTTCCAGCCCAGCTCCCTGAGTAAGGAAGCAGGATTTCTGAGTAGAAGTTTCTTTCAGAAATAAAGATGCTGTGTCTAGAAGCACTTTCCCTGGGTGTTATCTCTTAGTAATGCAAAGACATGGGGAGATGAAAGCCCTAAACAATGCCTGATGTCAAAGGTGCCTGTGATGCCAAGTCCCTGTCCTTAAGGACCTGACCTTACTTACCTCCTAAACATCTTCACTGCAATAGAGGTCCCCATCCATGTCCTACCTCTGGCTAGCAGTAGGAGCCTGCACAAGACACCCGCTCCTTGGGCTCTGTCCCATCAGTACAGTGAAACTACACAATCCCTAAAGGCTATGCCAGGGTCTACTGTTCTTGACCTTCGTGATATTCGGTAAGGGATGAGCTGGGGATTTAAACAGGATTCCATGTCAGGGACTGCTACCATCACAGGAAAGATGAGAAACTAGAGTTAGATTGACCCACTCTTGCTGGCAGCCATGGATGTGTCTCTGAGCTGCATGTTCGCTCACACAGGCCCTTCTAGAAGGGCTATCTGGCCAAGGCAGGACAGAAATACCTTCACCGTGAGTGTGATCACCAGGCATACGTAAGTAGAGAGCATAGAAATCCAGGTCTCTGCAGCACAAGTGTCCATATGGGGAATAAACCAAATATTTCACAACTTCAATTGTCAGGAATATATTACTCGGTTGCCTGCTTTATGCCTACTTCTTATATCCCCCTTTCTTATTTTCTGTTTAACTTTGAGTTATGTCTCCCATCTCTCAACAGACACCAACATGCATGTGATTACAACTAATGAGACGAAACAGTATATATTCCCTGAACCATATATATACACAAATACAACATGGATGCTCAACATACAGACACATATGTCATACACACAGACTCATAGTGTAGGTAAATATAGAAAGTCTATGTGTTCTACACACATGAATATCCACCTGTAAATTCAAAAATTCTATTTTTGATCTCACCTTAGCATTTGGGGATACACAAAATATTAGGTGGAATGGCCTCTCAAAGAAGTTCCTATCCTAATCCCTGGAACCTGTGAGAATGTTATGTTATATGGCAAGGGGAAACGTAAATTGTAGGAGGAATAGTTGTTAGGTGCCATCAAGTTGGTTCTGACTCATAGTGACCCCACGTACAACAGAACAAAACACTGCCTGGTCCTGTATCATTATCACAATCATTGCTATGTTTGAGCCCATTGTTGCAGCCACTGTGTCAATCCATCTCATCAAGGGTCTTCCTTTTTTTTACTGACCCTCCACTTTACCAAACATGATGTCCTTCTCCAGGGAATGGTCCTTTCTAATAACATGTCCAAAGAACGTGAGATGAAATCTCGCCAAACTTGCTCGCCAAAATCCAAGACAGATTTCTTCATTCTTCTGGCAATCCAAGAATATATTCAATATTCTTTGCCAACATCATAATTCCAAGACATCAATTCTTCTTCAATCTTCTTTATTCATTGTTCAGCTTTCACAGTTGACTGAAAATAGCATAACTTGGGTCAGACGCACCTTAGTCCTTAAAGTGACATCATTACATTTTGACACTTTAGAGAGGTCTTTTGCAACGAATTTGCCCAGTGCAATACATCATTTGATTTCTTGACTGCCATTCCATGGGTGTTGATTGTGGATCCAGGTAAAATGAATCCTTGTCAACTTCAATATTTTCTCCATTTATTATGAGGCTGTTTATTGCTCCAGCTGTTTGAATTTTTGTTTTCTTTATGTTGAGGTGTAAGCCATACTGAAGGCTGTAGTCTCTGATACTCATCAGTAAATGCTTCAAGTCCTTTTTGCTTTCAGCAAGCAAGGTTGTATCATCTACATGTCACAGGTTGTTAATGAGCCTTCCTCCAATCCTGATACCAAGTTCCTCTTCCTATAGTCCAACTTCTCAGATTATTTGCTCAGCATACAGATTAAATAAATATGGTGAAAGGATACAACCCTGATACACAAATTTCCTGATTTTAAACCACTCAATATCCCCTTGTTCTGTTCAAAGGACTGCCTCTTGTTTTATGTCAGGTTCCTCATGACCACAATTAAGTGTTCTGGACTCCCCATTCTTTGCAATGGTATCCATAATTTGCTATGATCCACGTGGTCGAATGCCTTGCATAATCAACAAAACACAGGTAAACATCTTTCTGAAACCCTCTGCTTTCAGCTAAGATCCTTCTGACATCAGCAATGATATCCCTTGTTTCATGTCCTCTTCTGAACTGCTTGAATCTGGTCAGGCAGTTCCTTGTCGATGTACTACTGCAACTGCTTCTGAATTATCATCAGCCAAATCTTACTTGCATATGATATTAATGATATTGTTCAATAATTTCTACATTCTTTTAGATCATATTTCTTTGGGATGGGCACAAATATGAATCTTTTCCAGCCAGTTGGCCAGGTTGCTGTCTTCCAAATTTCTTGGCATAGACAAGTGAGCACTTCCAGTGTTGCATCTGTTTGTTAAAGCATCTCAATTAGTATTCTATCTATCATGGATTGAATTATGTCTCCCCAGATTGTGTGTATTAATTTGGTTAGGCTATGATTCCCAGTATTCTGTGGTTGTCCTCCCTTTTATGATTGTAATTTTATGTTAGAGAGGATTAGGGTGAGATTATAACACCCTTATCATGTCACATCCCTGATCCAATATGAAGGGAGTTTAGCTGGGATGTGGCCTGCACCACCTTTAAAGAGATAAAAGGAAAGGGAAGATAGCAGAGAGTGGGGACCTCATACCACCAAGAAAGAAGTGCTGGGAGCAGAGTATGTCCTTTGGAACCAGAGTCCCTGCGTGAAGAAGCTCCTAGTCCAGGGGAACGTTGATGAGAAGGCCAACAGAGAAAGAAAGACTTCCTGTGGAGCTGACACCCTGAATTTGGACTTTTAGCCTGCTTTACTGTGAGAAAATAAAATTCTCTTTGTTAAAGCCATCCACTTATGGTATTTCTGTTATAGCAGCACTAGATGACCAAGACAGAAATTTGGTACTGAGAGTAGGGTGCTGCTTTAACAGATACCTAAAATGTGGAAGTGGTTATGAAACTGTGAATGGATAGAGGCATAGCAGTGACAGAGGACCAGCAGCAGCAGAACAGGAGACCAGCACCAAACAGCACTGGAGCTGACCCATGGAGCAAGGGAGCTAAGTGCCTGTGTGCAGGAGGCTTGGAATGAGGTGCCTCCAGGCACTTCTTGGTGTTGCTATAGAGCTTTGGAACACTTGTCCCAGCAGGGCAGATGCGGGCATGAGGCCCAAATAGCTGAGAGGCCAAGAAAACAGGAAACAGAAGCTGAAAAGACAAGGAACACAAGAAGCCAAGCTGCCTCAGTCTCAAAAGGTATAGCGAGAACCTCTGGGGTTTCAAAGGGTGAAACCATGGCCTCTGGTGTTTCTAAGTATGGAGTTGCCACTCAGATAGACTAGAAGAATGACGTGCCTAAAGCCAAGGGGACAGAGTTGCTGTCCCAATGTGTCTGGAAGGCGAGCTGAAGCCCAGGGCCATGGGGCCTCCTCTCAGAATCTGGAGAGTATGGCCAATACCTAGAGTCTAGAGGGCAGGGCCTTCCTGCGGAGCTGACACCCTGAATTTGGACTCTTAGCCTACTTTACTGTGAGAAAATAAACTTCAAGTCATCCACTTGTGGTATTTCTGTTATAGCAGCACTAGATGACCAAGACACCGTCAATTCCTGGAGCCTTGTTTTTTGCCAAGGCCTTCAGTGCAGCTTGGACTTCTTCCGTCAATGTCATCGGTTCTTGATCTTACGTTACCTCCTGAAGTAGTTGAATGTTGACCATATCCCATGTTCTGATTATTAGTGGATGTTTGCAGTTATTTCTCCTCATCTTGAGTTGTACCACGTCAGCAAATGAAGGTATACAAAGCTTTACTCCATCCATAACATCTTAGGCTGGATTCTCTAGAGATGTAAAACCAGTAAAATGTATAGAGAAAGATTTATATCAAGGAAATGGCTCAAGTGGTTGTAGAGGGGGGAAACTCCCAAGTCCATGGGTCAGGCTGAAGTCTTCTCCTGACTCACATAGCTACAGGGGCTGGCAAATCCAAGGTCAGCTGGTCAGACAACAGGTCTCTGGGTCACAGGCTGTGGAAGCCAATGAATCCCAAGATCGGCAGGTAAGCCGCTGGCTCCAGTCCCAAGAACCAAAGGCCAGGTGAACAGGAACCAGCTTCAGGACCCAGATTGAGCAAAAGGTAGTGAGCTTTGCCAGAAAGTCCACTTATATTGGATGCAAGCCACACCCTGAAGGAAACTTCCTTTCACCTGATTGGCTGCTCATAACAGATCTCTTCATGGAGCTGATTACATTATGTCAGATCTCATTATGGAGGTGATTACATCATTACAAAGCTGCCTAACTACATCATAACTGCCAAACCACTGAGAATCATAGCTCAGCCCAGTTGATACACAACCTTAACCATAGTACACATCATTAAGGCCGATTCTACTATGAGGAGACAGCTCTTCCCCAGTCGTATCTGAGTGCCTTCCAAACTGAGGGGCTCATCTTCCAGCACTATATCAGACAAAGTTCCACTGCTATTCGTAAGGTTTTCACTAGCCAATTTTTTCAAAAGTAGACCATCAGGTCCTTCTTCCTAATCTGCCTTAGTCTAGAAGCTCCGCTGAATCCCATCCACTATGAGTGACCCTGCTGGCATTAGAAACACCAGTGGCCTAGCTTCCAGCATCATAGCAACATGCAAGCCACCACAGTATGAAGAACTGACAGATGAGTGGTGGTAAATGAAATTAACTCTGCTAATCCTTTGACTTTACGATAGGGACAGTATCCTGGATTATCCTGGTAGGCCCCATATAATCATAAGAGTTCTTAAAAAAATGAAAGAAGGGGATAAAAGAGTTAATATCAGTGTGATGAAATGTGACAAAGACTCGACTAGCCATTGCTGGCTTTAAAGATTGAAGAGGGCCACAAGGCAAGGAATGCAGGCAACCTCTAGAAGCTGGAAAATATAAGAAAATAGATTCTTCCCTAGACTTCCAGAAAGGAACACAATCTTCTAACACCTTGATTTTAGCCCAGTGAAACCTGTGTTGGCTTTCTGACCTCCAGAACTGTAAGATCATAAATTTGTGTTGTTTGAAACCACTAAGTTTTCTGCAACTTTTTTACAGCAGCAATAGGAAACTAATACCCACAGAAACATAATCCCTACCCTCATCGATCCTGTAGTCTAACAGAGGAGACAGGAATATAATCAGGGTGCTAGAACACAGTGTGAAAAACAAAGATGTAATAGATGTAATAGGACCAGCCCAGACTACTAGGGGTGCACACAGGAGAAATCCCAACCCAGACTTGGGTATGGAGAGAAAGTTTCCTCCTGGGAATTCCATGAGGGCAGTGACCGATGGTGACCTATGTCGGCAACACCTCCCACTGTGCCTGGCACACACCAGGTACCTAATAAATATTCGTTGGAAGAAAGAAGGAGGGAGGGAGAAGGGGAAGAAAAATGAAAGAAAGGTGAAAACTGGGATGTAGTAGACAAATAGGGTTTAAGAAGATGGGGGAAAGTGCTTTAGGCAGAAGCGACAGCATGGGCATAGTCCCGAAGGCTATTTAGAGAACTAAGTAAAGTTAAGTTTGGCTAGGACACAGAGTGCCGTATGGGGAATCAGGAAAGATGAGTCAGGCAGGGTACAGATCATGAGGGGCCTTATCAGCTATAATTAGACGTTTGGCCTGTGTCCTATGTACATTTGACTCTCTCTTCCTTTCTGTCTCTCTCTCCCTGCCCCTTTTCTTTTGGTTTATACTTTAACGTCTTTTAATACAATGTATTTGTTTGATCTCAGTTATGTCAAATAAGTCTTATTGAAGTATCTCACTTTATCTTCCAGTTCATACCTCAGTCATTCTCTCCATTCTCCCTGTGCTTTGCAACTGCATCAATGATCATTTTGTGTATGCGGGGTGGTCCAGTAGACAAAGAGTCCTGAAAACATACTCATAGCCAGCTGGGTTTGTGTCCATGCTCCTCCATTTACCAGCTGGTATTTAACCTCTTTAATCCTTAGTTTCTCAATTTGTAAAATGTGACCAGAATAATGTCTTCTTCATGGACTTGCTATGAGAATCAAATGAAAGCACTTTGCAATGTGCCAGGTGTATACCAAGTAAGTCAGTGGCAGTTTTCTATCAAAATCATGACTCTTTGTGTAGTTATTATCATAACTATAACTATTGTGCCGGAGCATTTCCATTTTCCCTTCCAGACCCACTTCCACTCTTCTGCACCCCACTCTGCAACCTCCACACAGGAGGTTGACCTGTGTGGACCATACCAATGAACTCCCTTGCCAACTGCCTTCAAACTAGGCCCTGGCTGTCAGGGGCATCAACAGAAGATCCCGGTCATGGAAGGAGAGTGAGGTTGGGGTGTATGTTCTTCCTGGCTTCCCTTCCTCTTTTCTGGTTTGTTGGGGCTTGGCTGCCTTACTCTACCAAAGGTGGCCTCCTATCAAGTAGCTCTCTTCCTACAACTACCCCTTTTTGGTTCCAGGAATAGTTCCCTCTTCTTGCCCCATTAGACCTAGGGATGGTAATGGCTCCCCACTCCTGAAGTCCCAGGGTTTCCTTCGCATCTACATAATGATCGGAATCGACTCGACGGCAGTGGGTTTGATTTGGTTTTAGTGGTCCTTTCATTAAATGCTCCCCAAATAAACCAGTTTGAGTGTGCCTTCTATTTCTCATTAGAACCTCGACTGAGATAACTTTTTTCAGGTATTGTGTCTGCTTGCTAAGCAAGTCAACATGACCCCATCCTGCCCCTCTTGTCAGCTGTGGAACATTCACAAAACATTCACAAAAAAACAAACAAACAAACAACAACAAAAAAAAACGCATCATCACAAGACCATTTCTTTTTCATTCTGCAAGAAACTCTGAAAGTATCAAGGAAATTTGTAAGTTTAATGTACAGTGTGGTCATACTTCATACTAGAAACTGAAACCAAAACTCAAGTGACCCAGGCAGAAAATTGGGGTGCTATTTTTTTTTTATGGGTTTCCTGCAGCCAAGGAGCATGCGTCAGAGTGGCAGGGTTGGCTCGAGGCCTCAAGGGGAAGTAAGTCAGTGGATCTGGGGACCACTCTAGTTACCCTGCTGTCTGGATCTGCCTTCCTCTTTTCCCTCCTGTGACGCCTCTTTTAAGCTCTGATAGAAGGTTAAGTGGTGTAGTGGTTAAGTGCTATGGCTGCTGACCAAACGGTCAGCAGTTCGAATCTGCCAGCTGCTCCTTGGAAACTCTATGTGGCAGTTCTACTGTGTCCTATAGGGTCGCTATGAGTCAGAATTAACTCCACGGCACTGGGTTTTTTTTTTTTAGAAGGTGAAGAGCCGGGAGTGGAAGAACTGGTAGTGATGTCCAAGAATGCCATAAGTTGGTTTATTTGTTTATAATAAATATTTTAAGATGTTATTAATATGGAACAGAAATCAGGAAGATTCAGAAAAATGAAATAATTATAGCAAGTCAAAATCCAGGTCACAGAGGAACACAAATCTGCGGACCATAAAGGACCCCCATGGTTTCTATCCATCTGATTCTGTGCTGCCTCATGGCCAAAGTCAATCACAGAGTTAGACCACAGAACCCCTTCACACAGATTGTCTTCTCATAGGACTGTATCTAGCAAAGAAAGCTTTGGGAAAAGTTAATGTATGCCTTTGAGCCTAGTCAGAATCATTTAGACCTGAACACTCTTCAAAGCAGGGGTTACCAGTTGTCTGCTAGAACTGTAGAAAAGATTTCAATTATGTATCATGGAATATCTACTTTTGAGCAACAGAAACCTGCCCATAAATTTTCCAGGTTGAATTAGGTGCAAATCGCGTGACTAAAACCTGTTGCCTTGAGTTGATTCTGACTCATAGTGACCCTATAGGACAGAGTAGCCCCATAGGGTTTCCAAGGAGTGGCTGGTGGATTTGAACAGCTGACCTTTTGGATAGTAGTCATAGCTCTTAACCACTACACCACCAGGGCTCCATGTGATTAAAGTTGCCAGAAAATAATAATAATAATCGAGCCATTGTAAGGCTTACGGGACATGAGGAAATTGCATTTTTGTAATCTTCAGCTCCAAATAGAGTTTTGTTGTTGGATAATATCAAGTTGCCTTTGACTTTGAGTAGCCCCATGTGACAGAGTAGAATTGTCCCACAGGGTTAGTAGGCTGTAACCTTTATGGAAGCAAATTGCCGGGTCTTCCTCACTCGGAGCAGCTGGGTGAGCCAAACGCTCAACTATTATACGACCAGGGCTCCTTGGAAATAGAGTTTTAGAAACATTGATATCAAATCACCCTTGCAGCCAATAATTAGATAGAAGATCACTTGCCCATTGAAATAATAACTTCCACCAAAGAGAAGATTCTTTCCCCCATTCGCTATGGAAATGTGAGGTGGGACACATTTGTGAATTATCATCTAGTCACCATAGCAGGACACAGCGCTGGCTGGTCTTTGTAGCCCTGGAGTCTATCGCGGAGCTGGACACATAACAGGCAAATATGTGATGGTGATGCTCACAGAAGATTGTAGCTCTTAAAATAAAATACTTTAAAAAAAAAAAAAAAGACAGCTGGGATGGTGGAATCTTGTTGGACAAGATTTAAAAATCAGGGAGTGAGTCCATTTTACCTTCCCCTGCTGCAGTGGAATTGATTTGTGTTTGAGGCACGTGAAAGCTAAGTGCTTGGCTCTGGTATAGGGAGTGAGTCAGCCCTGTGTCCTACAGTTTGACAAAAGTCAGCCTTCCCCCAAATCACTGCAGAGGCAGCCAGTCTTCCAGTGTTTGGAACTTGGGCCAGGATTTCAACCTGGACGCGGCCGTGTTTCCTGTACGTCCGCCTAAAGGCCCAAAGAAGGAAACTTCCTTATTTTCCAGAGTGCATCTAGATCTAGAGCGTCCCCACTTTGGAAGCCCTGGGCCTGGGTAGTGGAAAATGAGACTCCTTTCTCCCCCTCGTGTTTTTTGAGGTTCAGAAAAGCAGGTGCAAATCACAACCGAATTTGAAAACCCAAAAAAGGCTGAAGTGAATCAACTTAACAACAACAACAAAAGCCTACGATAGCAAAACCCGGAGAAAAACTTCAGCTGTCGTACCTCCAAGCAATCATCAACTCCCTGGTGGATTTCAAAACCCCCTCTGGACCTCGCGTTGATTGAATCCCCATGACCTAGCCTCATGTGAGGGCTGAGTGGGCTGTTCTTGAGCCAAATGTCTGTGGTTGTGGGTAAATATGCTGATATCCTAGCAACTTGCAAAAGCCACAGTACCTTAGACAAGGTCTTGTTTTTGCATTTTGTTAACAGGAGAGCAGGCTTGAGATGGGGGCCTGGGGATATTTTGAGCCAAGCAAAGAAGTTTTTGTAAACACACAAACTCACTTCCTTTTGGTCATCCTTGGCTGCCCTTTGGAGGTTGGAGTCATCTTCACGTTTAGCCTCCCAGTGTCCTGATATTTGAAGTTGGATCTCTTTTTTAAAATGTAGAAACCAATATAATTCTGTTATGGATTGAATTGTGTCTCCCCCCCACCAAATATGTGTTATAAATGCTAACCCCTATTTGACTCAATGGCACTGGGTTTTGGGGTTATATGCTTATGAGTCAGAATCTACTCGACAGCAACAGTTTTTTTGTTTGTTTGGTTTTTTATACCTGTGGATGTAAGGTATAGGGTTTAGGGTGGGAGTAAGGTTTTCCTTGCTAGGTTAATGAGGCCACATCAGTGTAGGGTATAGCTGCTTGAACAGAAATACCACAAGTGGGTGGCTTTAATGAACAGAAATCCATTTTCTCATAGATCAGGAGGCTAGAAGTCTGAACTCAGGGCCAGGGCCCTAGGAAAAGGCTCTTTCCACTCTGGAGGAAAATCCTTGTCTCAGCTTCTCTAGTGATCTTCTCAGCATTCCTTGGAGATTTCCACTTGGCCTCTATCTTTCTCCCATTTGTGCTTCCTTGCTTCTGTGACTAATTGAAAATACCATGCCTTGAGTCACACATATCTTAGTCCTCAAAGTGACATCTTTGCTTTTTAACACTTTAAAGAGGTCTTTTGAACTTGATAGTGTCATATTTAATCCTCTGACATAAATCAGCTGTCTCTTCCTCCCTGCATCACTCTCTGCAGCAGCCAAGAGGGACAGAGGGGCATCCCCCACAGCGCAGACACGTTAGTGCAGCCATCTCCAGCTGATATACTTTGACAGCACCAGCTCTGCTGGCATCTTCTCAGTACTAGTGTTTCAGAGCTGACACCTAACACAGCTGTGAGGAAATACCAATGATGGATTGAAGGTATGGGGCAATGAATTAGTGATGGGCAGATGGAAAAGCAGATGCCTTTGAAATAAAACTAGTCAATGTGGCCAGATGAGGATGGAGGCACCTACTTTATAATAAAATGGAACCTATCCTGCCACATCCTTGAACGTTTAAATACTCAGTGGCTCCCCATTGCTTACAGGAAAAATACCAAACTTTTTAGTCAGTCTAAGGGGCAACTGATGTGATGGAAAGAGCACTTGATGAAAAGCCAGGAGCCATAGATTCTTAATGCAGTTCTGTTACCCACTAGCTGGGTGGCCTGGGCAAGTTACCCTGTTCTCTGGGATTATTTTTCTCCATCTTTAATATGATCATGGGAGCCCTGGTGGTGCAACAGCTAAGTGCTGGTCTGCTCACTGAAAGGATGGAGGTTTGAACTCGCTCTGTGTCTCCCTGGGAGAAAGACCTGGCATTCTGCTTCCATAAAGATTACAGCCTAGAAAACCCTATGGAGCTCTTCTACTCTGTCACATGGAATCTCCATGAGTAGAAAATTGCCTCTATGGCACCTAACAATATGATCATACATAGATGATGTATCAGCATTTGAATAAATGAGCCAGGTGTGAAAGAGCACTCTAAAACTGAGGCGCTTGGCATAACTAAAATGACTAACGCAGGTGTGGATTGGACTCCATTTTGTTTTAAACCCCTGCTGCTGTTTGTAAAGTTTGAGTACCACTTTCGGGTAAACAGGTCTTGTTTTGCAAACAAATGTAGCTATTGTTCCTTGACCATGATTCCAGGAAATGAGTGCCAATTGTTCTGGTGGGGGGGTGGGGGGGGTATGCTTGCCCTCAGGAAGAATGCATTTGAAAATAGATTAACTGATATGTTTGTATTACAGTCACACTAGCCTCCTTGTATAAAAACTGTGCATTCCTTTATGAACATCAGAGCACTTTGTAGTTTTATTCAGTGCTGCCCAATTCAAGTTGTATTCCTCAATAAAACTCTATCATTTCTCTCCACACAGAGTTAGTGTTTTTTATACTTTTAACACAGGGGAAATTCATGCATCATTCAAAAATTATGTGCTGAGGTTACAGAGTTGAGCAAGATGGACCAGCCCCCTACTTTGGAGCTTGCAATCTTGGGGAGGGGGGGCTGGGATGGGGGGGCCAGAACATAAAGACAATAAAATAGATTGTCAATTATGGATACTTGCTATGCTAAATACAAAGCTGTGGTCTGCGGTAGAGATTGACTTAGGTCCTCGTTTGTGTTGGATGGTCAAAGAAAATGACTTGGAAGTAAGGTTGATACCAGAAGATAGATCATGCCATAGGTTGAGCTGGGGAGAAACAATCCAGGATAAAAGGTAAAAAGGCCCCATAGGCAAAGGTGAGCTTGGCGTTCAAAGAACTAAACACATATTTACTGAATATTTCTCTGCTAGATTCCAGGGATGCAAAGACTAATGAGAAAACCAGTCTCCACCCTTACTGAATTTTTAAGGAAGTGGGAGACACTGACAATTAAACAGGTGATTGTAGTATGGTGAGATAAGCACTCTGATGAGCAGTGTATTAGTTTCCCAGGGCTGCCGTAAAAAAGTACCACAAAGTGGGTGGCTTAAAATAATAGAAATGTATTCAAGGCGTCAGCAGGACCACACTCTCTCCGAAGGCTTTAGGGGAAGATCCCTCCTTACCTCTCTTTTAGCTTCTGATGGTTCCTGCCAATCTTTAGTATTCCTTGCTTGTAGATTCATTACTCTGATCTCTGCCTCCCTCTTTATATGGCTGTCTTCTTTCTCTCTGTGTTTATATCTCTCTCTCCTTTTTTTAATAAGGACACCAATCAGTTTGAATTAGGACCCACCTTACTTTAGTATGATCTCATGTTAACTGATAACATTTTCAAAGATCCTAGTTCCAAATACGGTTGTATTCACAGGTATTGAAGGTTAGGGCTTCAGCATATCTTTTTGGGGGACATAATTCAATTTATAACAAGCAGAAACTCAGAATGCTTCTGGAAAAATGAGATAGAAACATCTTACCTATTCCATAAGGTTTGGGGAAGGCTTCCCTGATGTGATGCCATCTAAGCTGATATCAGAACAAGCAAAATCATTGCCAGCATGGGAATTGCACAGTGGTTAAGAGCTCAGCTACCAACCAAAAGGTGGGCAGTTCAAATCCACCAGCCACTCCTTGGAAACTCTAAAGGGCAGCTCTACTCTGTCCTACAGGGTCACTATGAGTCAGAATTGACTCAATGGCAACAAGTTTTTATTTTAATTGTCTAACTATGCTTGTCCACTCTTTGGCCATGACTGGGATTATTCTGGACACTAAGTGGCTTTGTAGAAATTTTTATCCATTTGGAGGAAACCCAGGACATTGCATGAAACTCATTAAAGCATTCAATAAATGGTTCCTGCTGTCACATTACCACTTACCACCAAACCCCATTGCTGTCGAGTTGATTCCAACCCACAGCAACCCTATAGGACAGAGTAGAACTGCCCCATAGGATTTCCAAGAGGCAGCTGGTGGATTCAAACTGCCAACATTTTGGTTAGCAGCCAAACACTTAACCACTGCGCCACCAGGCCTCCAACCTTAGCACAGCAGTTCTCAAACCGAAGTGCCCATCAGAATCCCCTAGAGGGCTTTTTGAGACACAGATTGCCGGGCCCCACCTCCTGGGTTTCTGATTCTGGAAGATAGGGTGGGACCTGAGAATTTGCATTTCTAACAAGTTCCCAATTGATGTAGATGTTGCTGGTTTGGAGATCACAACTTTGAGAACCACAGATTTATAGGGAGTGCTTAACTCTCTGGGTATGACTTTTAGGGTCATGGAAGTGTTTTCCAATTCTCCTCAAAGGTGGTGGGAGTACAAGAGACAGCAAAGCTGGGGACAGAAGCTGCAGTCAGTACGGGGTGTCTGGAGCCCTCCAGAAGAGACCCTCTCTCGCGTGGTTTCCTCTGCAGAGTTTTTGCAGCCAGTGGACCCCAAAGAACAGCACCTACCCTCACTTTGGCATTTGGGTTCTAACATGTGAGCGAACATTTTAGAATTTTTTTCTTATTTTTTGAGAAAAAGGTGAGGGACTTTGCCAAGACAAATACACAAGCCCTAAACATATTACCAGCTTCTTCTCTTGGATAGTGTATCCTTCATCCTTTTTTCCACAGTTATGTGGCTCTCAAAGCCTGTATCGATCCTCTACTGGGTCGCACTCTTCAAAAGCCTCTTTGACGACCTTTGTACTCTAGAAAACATCCAGACAAATTCACACGAAGACATGTGAGGTGCATCACACTGAATGAAGTTCCACCTTTGCAGTTACATGACTTTGGGTCTGAATATCAGGCCAGTCACATAGCACTGGCCCTTAGTGGGAGTTAAACAACCTCTGTGAGCTGATTTTGTGGAAGTAGATCACCAGGCCTTTCTTCCAATGTGCCTCTGGGTGGACTTGAACCTCCAACCCTTTTGTTAGCAGCTGAGCCTGTTAACTATTTGCGCTACCCAGGGACTCCAACCTTTGTCTTAAACCAAAAAAAACCAAACCCATTGCCATCGAGTTGATTCCAACTCATAGTGACCCTACAGGACAGGGTAGAACTGCCTCATAGAGTTTTCAAGGAGCACCTGGTGGGTTCGAACTGCCGACCCTTTGGTTAGCAGCTGTAGCACTCAGCCTCTATGCCACCAGGATTTCTGCCCTTGCTTTGGAGAAGCCTTATTATCTTTGTGACTAGCTTCCCTCCATGCCTGGCTTGACTCTCCAGGGCCTGACTCAGGAGCCACTTAGCAAAGGTGACCCTGAGAGAACAACATAACATCTGTTCTGGGCCTTCGCAAAAGACATGCCTCACATTCCTCCCCTCAAAGCAAAATTGATCGGCCTTGACCTGGGGCTGTACCAGGGAGAAGTAACCCTTGGGGGACTGAGATGCCATTCGGTACCCAGATGGGGTCAGTCACCACATGGTCCTCAGCAGCCCCAGGAATGAGAGTTATTTGCCTCCCCTATTAATCATTCAGAAGAGTTATGAATATCTTAGATCAAATTGACAGCTTGCACCTTGGCAGAGAAAGGGGCCTAAGAATTGACTCATAAAATGTCCATGTAGTTTTGTTCCTAGGAGACAGAACCAGAGGTCCCTAGAGCTAGGGAGAGGAAATTGGGGGTGGGGGGGAGGTTAGAAGGCAGGAGGGTGTTATTTCATTCAATCTCAGATCCGATTCTTGAACTCTAAGCTGAGAAGTCTTCTGTCAGTCATCCTGAGTAGGAATACTACTCCAAAGGCAGCTCATTTCGCTGTTGGATGACAATGACTATTACAAATAGCTTTTTTTAAGGATGAGCCAAAATATATCTTTTTGACAAATTCATATATTGTTAGCCAGTTTGGGTGTACAACAAATCAATTTTTCATCCAAATCATTGTCCTTAAAACATTTGAAAATGTTGTCACATCTCTTACGAATCTCCTCTTCCCATCATAAAGAGTCCCTAGATCCTTCAGCCCATCCATGTGAGAAGTTTTCCAGGCACCCCATTCCTGGCCACCCTCTCCTGGAATCAGAGTATCAGTGGCCTTCACACAGAGCGGTGCCAGACTGCATGTGATGGTGCAAGCATGGAGAGCAGATCCATCACCTCAACATGCAGATGCCATTGACTGATGACAACACAAGGGCAGAGTGCAGTTCTCCAGATTCTCAGGCACCTGGAGTAGATGAAGAAAATACCAATAAATTAGTGACAGAGGACTAAGCTTTTGCAACATGCCTGGAATTTCCTATGTATCTACTGTTCCTCAGGGCTCTCATGGGAAACGCATCAAACCAAAGCCAGCACACCCATAGATGAAGATAGGCTGAGTAAAGAGATGTGGTGTCGGCTGATCCAAACCAATTAAAATTACATGGTCAATGTTTTAAAAATAGATAAGTAGTGTCACAATGTATCTCTTCCAGTCGGTTGGCCAGGCACCTGTCTTCCAAATTTCTTGGTTTAGACAAGCGAGCACTTCCAACTTTTCGCACATTTGTTAAAACATCTCAGTTGGTATTTCATCAATTCCTGGAGTCTTGTTTTTCACTCATTCCTTCAGTGCAGCTAGGACTTCTTCCTTCAGTACCACTGGTTCTTGATTATATGCTGTCTCTTGAAATGACTGAACATTGACCAGTTCTTTTTGGTAAAGAGACTGTGTATTCCTTCCATCTTCTTTTGATGCTTCCTGTGTCGTTCAATTTTTTGCCCATAGAATTCCTCAATATTGCAAACAAAGGCTTGAATTTTTCTTCAGTTCTTTCAGCATGAGAAATGCTGAACATGTTCTTCCCCTTTGCCTTTATAACTCCAGGTCTCTGTACATTTCTTTATAATACTTTACTTAGTCTTCTCCAGCCACCCTTTGAAATCTTCTGTATAGCTCTTTACTTCATCATTTCTTCTATTTGCTTTAGCTACTCTACACTTTAGAGCAAATTTCAGAGTTTTTTCTGACATCCATTTTAGACTTTCTTTCCTGTCTTTTTAATGACCTTTTGCTTTCTTCATGTATTATGTCTATGACGTCATCCCACGACTCTTCAGTCATTAGTGTTCAATGAGTCAAATCTATACTTGAGACAGTGTCTACATTTAGGTAGGATATACTCAAGTTCATACTTTGGCTCTCATGGACTTGTTTCAATTTTTTTGAGCTTCAACTTGAACTCCCATATAAGCAACTGATGGTCTCTTCCACAGTTGGACCCTGGCTGGCCTTGTTGTGACTGATAATATTGAGCTTTTCCATCATCTCTTTCCACAGAGGTATTTGATTTGATTCCTGTTTAATCCATCCAATGAGGTTCATGGGTAGTCACCATTTGTGTTGTTGAAAAAAGGTATTTCCAATGAATAGGTTGTTGGTCTTGCAAAATTCCATTGTGCCACCTCCAGCACCATTTCTATCACTAAGACCATATCTTCCATCTAGTGATTCTTTTTCTTTGTTTTTCCAAATTTCACATTCCAATCACCAGTAGTTACTGATGCATCTTGGAAGTTGGTAAAAATCCTCAATTTCTTCATCTTTGGCATCAGTGGTTGGTGTGTATGTTTGAATAATAGTATTAGCTTGTTTTCTTTGCAAGTGTATGGCTATTATCTTATCACCGACAGTGTTGTACTTCAGAGTAGATCTTGAAATGTTCTTTTTGACAATGAATGTAATACCATCCCTCTTCAGTTTGTCAATCTCCACACAGTAGGCAATATAATTGTCTGATTCAAAATGGCCAATACCAGTCCATTTCAGCTCACTATGCCTAGGATATTGATCTTTATGTGTTCCATTTCATTTCTGACAACTTCCAATTTTCCTAGATTCATACTTTGTACATTCTGTGTTCTGATTATTAGTGGATGTTTGCAGCTGTTTCTTCTCATTTTGAGTCATACTGCATCAGCAAATGAAAGTCTTGAAAGCTTTACTCCATCACCGTCATTAAGGTCAACTCTACGTTGAGGAAGCGGCTCTTCCTCAGTTGTATTTTGAGTGCCATCCAACCTGAGAGGCTCATCTTCTGGCACTATATCAGACAATGTTCCACTGCTATTCATGAGATTTCACTGGCCAATTTTTTTAGAAGTAGATTGCCAGGTTTTCTTCTAGTCTTTCTTAGTCTGGAAGCTCTGCTGAAACATGTCCAGTATGTATAACCATATTGGTATTTGAAATACTCATCTATGCCTACAAATTTGGAAGACTGCTACCTGGCCAGCCAACTGAAGAGATCCATAGTTTTGCCCATTTAAAAAAAAAGAGATCCAACAGAATGTGTAAATTATCAAACAATATCATTAATATTACATGCAAGTAAAATTTTGCTAAAGAAAATTCAAAACTCATCGCAGCAGTATGTTGACAGGAACTGCCAAAATCCAAGCTGGATTTAAAAGAGCACCTAGAACGAGAGCTATCACTGCTGACATCAGATGGATGTTCGCTGAAAGAAGAGAATACCAGAAAGATGTTTACCTGTGTTTTATTGACTATGCAAAAACATTCATCTGTGTGGATAATAACAAATTATAGATAATCTTGCAAGGAATAGGAATTCTGGTACATTTAATTGTGATCATGTGGAAACTGTACAGAGACCAAAAGGCAGTCCTTCAAACAGAACAAGGGGATACTGAGTGGTTTAAAATCAGGAAAGGTGTGCGTCAGAGTTGTAACATCTCACGATACTTAATCTGTATGCTGAGCAAATAATCCGAGAAGCTGGACTCTATGAAGAAGAACGGGGCAACAGTATTGGAGCAAGACTCATTAACAACCTGCAATATGCGGATGACATAACCTCCAAAGACTACAACCTTCAATATGAATTACATCTTAGCAAAAAGAGAACAAAAACCCTCACAGCTGGATCAATAAGCAATATCATGATGTTGTTGTTGTTGTTGTTAGGTGCCGTTGAGTCAGTTCCAACTCATAGGAACTCTATCCACAACAGAACGAAACACTGCCCAGTCCTGAGCCATCCTTACAATCGTTTTTACGCTTGAGCTCATTGATGCAGCCACTGTGTCAATCCACCTCATTGAGGGTCTTACTCTTTTCCACTGACCCTGTACTCTGCCAAGGTTGCTGTCCTTCTCCAGGGACTAAACCCTCTTGACAACATGTCCAAAGTATGTAAGACTCAGTCTCACCAACCTTGCTTCTAAGAAGCATTCTGGTTGGAGTTCTTCTAAGACAGATTTGTTAGTTCTTTTGGCAGCCCACAGTATATTCAATATTCTTCGCCAACACCACAATTCAAAGGTGTCAATTCTTCTTCGGTCTTCCTTATTCATCGTCCAGCATTCACATGCGTATGATGCGATTGAAAATACCATGGCTTGGGTCAGGTGCACCTTAGTCTTCAAGGTGACATCTTTGCTTTTCAACACTTTAAAGAGGTCCTTTGCAGCAGATTTACCCAATGCAATGCACCGTTTGATTTCTTGACTGCTGCTTCCATGGCTGTTGATTGTGGATCCAAGTAAAATGAAATCCTTGACAACTTCAATCTTTTCTCCGTTTACCATGATGTTGCTTATTGGTCTAGTTGTGAGGATTTTTGTTTTCTTTATGTTGAGGTGCAATCCATACTGAAGGCTGCGGTCTTTGATCTTCATTAGTAAGTGCTTCAAGTCCTCTTCAGTTTCAGCAAGCAAGGTTGTGTCATCTGTGTAACACAGGTTGTTAATGAGTCTTCCTCCAATCCTGAAGCCCCATTCTTCTTCATATAGTCCAGCTTCTCGTATTATTTGTTCAGCATACAGATTAAATAGGTATGGTGAAAGAATACAACCCTGACGCACACCTCTCCTGACTTTAAACCAATCACTATACCCTTGTTCTGTCCGAACAACTGCCACTTGATCTATGTAAAGTTTCCTCATGAGCACAATTAAGTGTTCTGGAATTCCCATTCTTCGCAATGTTATCCATAATTTGTTAAGATCCACACAGTTGAATGCCTTTGCATAGTCCATAAAACACAGGTAAACATCTTTCTGGTATGTTCTGCTTTCAGCCAGGATTCATCTGACATCAGCAATGATATCTCTGGTTCCACTTCCTCTTCTGAAACCAGCCTGAAATTCTGGCAGTTCTCTGTTGACATACTGTTGCAGCTGTTTTTGAATGATCTTCAGCAAAATTTTGCTTGTATGTGATATTAATGATATTGTTCTGTAATTTCCACATTTGGTTGGATCACCTTTCTTGGGAATAGGCATAAATATGCATCTCTTCCAGTCAGTTGGCTAGGAAGCTGTCTTCCATATTTCTTGGTATAGATGAGTGAACACCTCCACTGCTGCATCTGTTTGTTGAAACATCTCAATTGATATTCCATCAATTCCTGGAGCCTTGTTTTTCACCAGTGCCTTCAGAGCAGCTTGGTCTTCTTCCTTCAGTACCATTGGTTCCTGATCATATGCACCTCTTGAAATGGTTGGACATCGACTAATTCTTCTTGATATAATGACTCTGTGTATTCCTTCCATCTTCTTCTGATGCTTCTGGCATCATTTAATATTTTCCCCATAGAATCCTTCACTATTGCAACTTGAGGCTTGAATTTTTTCTTCAGTTCTTTCAGCTTGAGAAACACTGAACGTATTCTTCCCTTTTGGTTTTCCATCTCCAGCTCTTTGCACATGTCATTATAATACTTTACTTTGTCTTCTCGAGACGCCCTTTGAAATCTTCGGTTCTTTTACTTCATCAATTCTTCCTTTAGCTTTAGCTGCTCGAGGTTTGAGGGCAAGTTTGAGTCTCCTCTGACATCCATCTTGGTCTTTTCTTTCTTTCCTGTCTTTTCAATGACCTCTCTTGCTTTCTTCATGTATGATGTCCTTGATCTCATTCCACAGCTCATCTGGTCTTCGTTCACTAGTGTTCAATGCATCAAATCTATTCTTCAGATGGTGTCAGGTGGGATATACTCAAGGTCATATTTTGGCTCTTGTGGACTTGCACTGATTTTCTTCAGTTTCAGCTTGAACTTGCATATGACCAATTGATGGTCTATTCCACAGTCAGCCCCTGGCCTTGTTCTTACTGATGATATTGAGCTTTTCCATTGTCTGTTTCCACAGATGTAGTCAGTTTGATTTCTGTGTGTTCCATCTGGGAGGTCCATGTGTATAGTCACTGTTTATGTTGGTGAAAGAAGGTATTTACAATCAAGAAGTCTTTGGTCTTGCAAAATTCTATCATTTGATCTCTGGCATTGTGTCTATCACCAAGGCCATATTTGCCAACTACTGATTCTTCTTCTTTGTTTCCAACTTTCTCATTCCAATCGCCAGTAATTATCAATGCATCTTGATTGCGTGCTTGATCAATTTCAGACTGCAGCAGCTGATAAAAATCTTCTATTTCTTCATCTTTGGCCCTAGTGGTTGGTGTGTAAATTTGAATAATAGTAGTATTAATTGGTCTTCCTTGTAGGCGTATGGATATTATCCTATCACTGACTGAGTTGTACTTCAGGATAGATCTTGAAAAGTTCTTTTTGACTATGAGTGCAACACCATTCCTCTTCAACTTGTCATTCCTAGCATAGTAGACTATATGATTGTCCAATTCAAAATGCCCAGTACCAGTCCATTTCAGCTCACTAATGCCTAGGATATCGATGTTTATGCATTCCATTTCATTTTTGATGATTTCCAATTTTCCTAGATTCATACTTCATACATTCTAGGATCCGATTATTAATGGATGTTTGCACCTGTTTCTTCTTATTTTGAGTCAGGCCACATCAGCAAATGAAGGTCCCAAAAGCTTTACTCCATCCATGTTATTAAGGTCGGCTCTACTTTGAGGAGGCAGCTCTTCCCCAGTCATCTTTTGAGTGCCTTCCAACCTGGGGGACTCATCTTCCAGCACTATATCAGACAGTGTTCCGCTGCTATTCATAAGGTTTTCACTGGCTAATACTTTTCAGAAGTAGACTGCTGGGTCCTTCTTCCTAGTCTGTCTTAGTCTGGAAGCTCAGCTGAAACCTCTCCTCCATGAGTGACCCCGTTGGTATCTGAATACCAGTGGCATAGCTTCCAGCATCACAGCAACATACAAGCTCCCACAGTACAACAAACTGACAGACATGGGGAGAACATCATGATAAACTGAGAAAATACTGACGTTTGAGTCAAGAATTTGATTTTACTTAAATCCACAATCAATGCCCATGGAAGCAGCAGTCATGACATCAAACAACATATTGCATTGGGCAAATGTGCTGAAAAAGACCTCTTTAAGGCATTAAAAAGCAAAGATGTCACCTTGAGAATTAAGGTGTGCCTGACCCAACCTATGGTATTTTCAATAGCCTCATATGCATGCAAAAGCTGGACAATGAATAAGGAAGACCAAAGAAGAATTGATGTCTTTGAATTATGGTAAAATTATGGTATTGTTGAAAAATATTGAATATACCATGGTCTGCCAGGAGAACAAACAAATCTGTCTTGGAAGAAGTACAACCGAAATGCTCCTTGGAAGGAAGAATGGCGAGACTTTGTCTCACATACTTTGGACATGTTATAAGGAGAGATCAATATCTGGGGAAGGATATCATGCTTGGTAAAGTAGAGGGTCGTCAAAAAAAGAAGACCCTCAATGAAATGGAGCCCTGGTAGCATAGTCATTAAGAGCTTGGCTGCTAACCAAAAGGTTGACCATTCAAATCCACAAGCCACTCCTTGGAAACCCTATGGGACAATTCTACTCCGTCCTACAGGGCTGCTATGAGTCAGAATCAACTTGACAGCAACGGGTTTGGTTTTCTGGTTTCCTCAATGAGATGGATTGACAGAATGACTGCACCAATGGGCTCAAACATAGCAATGATTGTGAGGATGGCATGGGACCAGGCAGTCTTTCATTCTCTTGTACATAGAGTTGCTATGAGTTGGAACCAACCTGAGGGCACCTAACAACAACAAGAACCATGTAGGTTAGAGGGAAAGGCTTAATGAGGACTGAAGTCTCTTTGATTTATACCCGTGTTGCTTAAACTCTCTTTCTTTTCGTGATTACTAACTATCATGTAGGAGCCCTGGTGGTGCAGTGGTTAAGCACTCAGCTGGTAAACAAAAGGTTGGTGGTTCAAACTCACCAGCTACTCTGCATGAGAAAGATGTGACAGTCTACTTCCATAAAGATTTACAGCCTTGTAAACCCTTGCCTACTTTATCCTACAGGGTCACTATGAGTCGGAATCTTCTTGACAGCAGTGGCTTTGGTTTGGTTTTGAACAACGATGTATGGGGGACAGAGGTAGTTAAGTGGTAGAATTCTTGCCGTCCATGTGGGATACCTAGGTTCAACTTCTCGCTAATGCACCTCATGCTCAACCACCACTTTTGTGTCATTGGAGGTTTGTGTGTTGCTGTGATGCTGAACAGATTTCAGCAGAGCTTCCAGACCAGTCTTCTCTCTCTCTTCTCCAGACCCAGATAGACTAGGAAGAAAAGCTTGGTAATCTACTTTTGAAAATCAGCCAATGACAGTCCTACGGATCAAAATGGTCTAACCTGAAACCTATCACTGGGATGGTGAAGGACTGGGCAACATTTCATTCCATTGTGTATGGGGTCACCATGAGTCAGAGGATAACTGGAAGGCAGCTAACAACAACCACTACTACCATGTAGCTGATCATTTTTCCTCTATAATGCACTGCCAGGAAACTTCTACCTAGTTTTCTGGAGTAATTATCTCCCTTATTTCATATACCAGGGCTTTAACACTTCTTTTAATGATTTCCTCTTTAAGATACTATATATATTAGTCCCATTAATATTGCACAATTCAGATAAAAATGCTCTGGGATCGTGGATATATTCTTGACTTCATTCTCTTTTACTTAATTTGTCACAGTGGTTTTAGTTGTTACCTATGCAATACCTACGCAATAATATCTCCCAATGTTTTATCTAAAACCTCTGTCTGGAGCCTATATCCTGAATTGTGAGCTTTCAATGGGACATCTCCTACTGGAAGTCCCATATTGTTGTTAGGTGCTGTGGAGTCAGCTCCAACTCATAGCAACCCTATGTATGACAGAATGAAACACTGCCCAGTGCTGTGCCATCCTTACAATCTTTGTTATGTTTAAGTCCATTGTTGCAGTCACTGTGTCAATCCATCTCTTTGAGGGTCTTCCAGGTGTCCCATACCAAACCAAACCTGCTGCCCTTGAGTACATTCCAACTCATGAGGACCCTATACGACAGAGCAGAACTGCACCATAGGGTTTCCAAGGAAAGCCTGGAGGATTTGAACTGCTGACCTTTTGGTTAGCAGCCATAGCTCTGAGGCACTATGCTACCAGGGTCCCATACCAAACAAAACCAAACCCAGTGCCGTCTGGTCAATTCTGACTCATAGCAACCCTATAGGACAGAGTAGAACTTTTCACAGAGTTTCCAAGGAACGCCTGGAGGATTCAAACTGCCGACCTTTTGGTTAGCAGCACCATAGACACTCAAAATTCAGCACCTCCCTTCCCTCAGCCATCCCTTAAATTATCCATCAAAATTAATGGTTGTGCCATTTAAAAGGCAACCAAAGCCAATGTGCCTTTACGCAAGGCATCGTGCTGATGAGGGAGACAACATTTCTTGAGCACCTACCTTGAAGCTTGGCGGTCCTGCACTGCAAGTATTATCTCTGTTTTATAGATATGAAAACTAAGACACAATCTCTCAGCCACACATCCAATCCTTTAACAGATGCTGTGGGCTCTACTTTTAAAGTCCATCTAGATTTCTAGTGTGTCTCACACATTTCTACTATAACCACCTTGGTTCCTGTCAACTTCATGTCCTGCTGTGATTATTGCAAATTTCCTCTAGACAGGTCTACCCTTCTAAAATCCCAACTTCAAAGAGCTTCCAGAGAGAGATTTTCATGTGATTCAGCTCATGGCAGCCTCCAACTCAGAACACCCCATTGGATTTCCATCTAACTTACAGTTAAAACAATGATTTGTCTCCAGTTCATCTTGGATCTAGTCTCCAACTGCTCTTTCTCCCATTCACTCTGCTCCATTACACAGGGTCTCCCTGCACCGCTTCAAACACTCCAAGACACTCTTGTCTCAGGGTTCTTGCACTTGCTGTTCCCTCCATCTGGAACATGCTTCCACAAAATCTGCTTGACTTTCTCCCTCATTTCCTTCAGGACCTGGCTCAAATAGGTCTGTATCTAAGAGGCCTTCCCTGAGCATCTTATATATAAATTGTACACTTTTCCCTCTCCTTCTGTCTCCATCTTCCTGTGTTACTTTTTTGTCATGATACATCAACAGCTGACATATATATTAACTTTTTATTTGTTTGTTGTCCAGCTCCCATCATTAGAACATAAGCTTCAAAACCTTATATTTTAGTGATAAAATCTTTTTTGTCTGACGCCTGGAAGGTACTCAACAAATATTTGTTTTAAAAAAAAAAGAACAAATAGGAGGCAATTGGCAAAGGAGAGAGTATCCAGGATGGCATGGGATCCAGAAACAATCTCCAATAAGAATTCTCTGGAGGGAGAAGGCAAATTTGGCCTGGAATGGAGGACTAATTGCTAGGATAAGGAAGGAATCAAGAGGACTGGCTTCAACTACTTGGAAGGCTGACATGCGAAGTAGGAGCAGTATTACCCTGCATTTCTCATAAGGTAAAACTGGGACTTCTGGGTAATTACAGGGAGAAATTTTAATTCCGCATTTAAAAGAAGTTTCTAACAACTAACCTTATCCAGTAAAGAAGTTATCAAAGAGAAAAGATTGTTACACTTTTTCTGGATGAGTTTGAAAAAGCTGATACTTGATATGGTGGTGCTGACATTTGAAATAGGTATTGCTGACTGAGTACAAGCTCCTCAGGTGGACAAAGGGTGTGTGGCAGGCATTTAGAACAAAGAGAATTATATGAGGACCGTGTCAATGCTGAGGCATGGAGACATGGTTTGTTTGGTGGATATCAATTTGTCCCATGTAGTGGAGGGGAATGGTGGTAGATAAGGCCAGAAACATAAACCAGATGAGTTATGAGTGTCATGACATGGAGTTATGACTTTCATTGCATTCATTCATGCGTTCCACATTTAATAAGCACACATTACATCTGCGAGGTCCTAGGGAAACAAAGTCTGAAATATAGAATCTTCATCTTTAAAGAAAGAGAATGGACGTGTATCCAGTGTTTATGGCCTCTGTACATAATAATAAGTACCCCAAAAAATATTGGATGCCTGAATGCACAAGGCTAGGTTTTTCTAGTTAACTTTTCTAATAATCCTGTGAGACAGACAGTTATACCTATTTTATAGATAAGAAAAACTATGATTTTGAGTAGGTGGTACCATTCTAAGCTCTGTCTGATATCAATTTTTTTTTCTTCTTTTTTTCACTAGGCCCTCTTGGCTCCTTAAACAAGCTTATACTCTAATAGGTATGGGAGTTATAGACAAGTTAACAGATATAAATGCCTTCATAGACCAAGGAAGTACAAAGAGTAGGAGCCTTAAAAGACAAGTGAATATGAACTCTTTAATCTCCTTGAACAAATACTTACCAAGTGCTTAGAATGTGCAGGCATCACCTTGGTATCAACCCCTGGGAAGCAGTGTACACTATGGTTGGTTAAGTGTGTCAGCCTACAAGTGGACAATCTGGAGTTTGAACATCAGTCTTCCGCTTAATTGGCTATGTGATCCTGAGTGTATCATCCAATCTCGTTAAACTCTATTTTCTCATCTTAAAAATGGGGATAAAAAATTTACCTCTCTTATGTTGTTATTGCTGTTGGGTGCCATCAAGTTGATTCTGACTCATAGCTACCCTAAGTACCACAGAACGAAACACTACTCGGTCCTGTGCCATGCTCACAATTGTTGCTATGATTGAGTCCATTGTTGCAGCCACTGTGTAAATCTATCTCATTGAGGATCTTCTTCTTTTCTACTGACCTTGTACTTTACCAAGCATGATGTCCTTCTCCAGGGACTGATCCCTCCTGACATGTCCAATATATGTAAGATGTAGTCTTGCCTTCCTTGCTTCTAAGGAGCAATGTTTGTACTTCTTCCAAGACAGATTTGTTCATTCTTTTGGCAGTCCATGGTACGTTCAATATTCTTTGCCAACACCACAATTCAAAGGCATCAATTCTTCTTTGGTCTTCCTTATTCATTGTCCGGCTTTCTCATGCATATAAGGCAATTGAAAATACCATGGCTTGGGTCAGACACATCCTAGTCTTCAAGGTGACATCTTTGCATTTCAAAACTTAAGAGAGGTCCTTTGCAGCAGAGCTGCCCAATGGAGTGAGTCTTTCGATTTCTTGACTGCTGCTTCCATGGGTGTTGACTGTGGATTTAAGTAAAGTGAAATCCCTGACAACTTCACTATTTTCTCCATTTATCCTTAGGTAGCTTATTGGTCCAGTTGTGAGGATTATTATTATTTTTTTTTATGTTGAGGTGTAATCCATACTGAAGGCTGTAGTCTTTGATCTTCATCACCAAGTGCTTCAAGTCCTCTTCACTTTCAGCAAACAAGGTTTTGTTGTTAATGATTCTTCCTCCAATTCCAATGCCCCGTTCTTCATATAGTCCAGCTTCTTGGATGATTTGCTCAGCATACAGATCAAATAGGTATACTGAAAGGATACAACCCTGACACACATCTTTCCTGACTTTAAACTGCGCAGTATCCCCTTGTTCTGTTCAAATGACTGCTTCTTGATCTATGTACAGTTTTCTCATAAGCACAATTAAGTGTTCTGGAATTCCCATTCTTTGCAATGTTATCCATAATTTATTACGATCCACACAATTGAATGCCTTTGCAAAGTCAATAAAATACAGGTAAACATCCTTCTGGTATTCTCTACTTTCAACCAGGATCCATCTGATATCAGCTATGATATGCCTGGTTCTACATCCTCTTCCGAACCTGGCTTGAATTTCTGGCAGTTTCCTGTTGATAAACTGCTACAACCACTTTTGAATGATCTTCAGCAAAATTTTGCTTGCATGTGATATTAATGACATTTTTTGATAATTTCTGCAATTGATTGGATCACCTTTCTCGAAAATAAATATGAATCTCTTCCAGTCGGTTGGCCAGGTAGCTGTCTTCCAAATTTCTTAATGTAGACGAGTTACCACTTCCAACGCTGCATCCGTTTGTTGAAACATCTTAATTGATATTCCGTCAACTCCTGGAGCCTTGTTTTTTGCCAATGCTGTCAGTGCAGCTTAGACTTCTTCCTTCAGTACCTGATCATATGCTACCTCTTAAAATGGTTGAACGTTGACCAATTCTTTTTGGTATAAAGACTCTGGTACTTCTTCCATCTTCTTTTGATGCTTCTTGCATTTTTTAATATTTTCCCCATAAAATTCTTTACTATTGCAACCCGAGGCTTGGATTTTTTGTTCAGTTCTTTCAGCTTGAGAAATGCTGAGCGTGTTCTTCCCTTTTGGTTTTCTATCTCCTGCTCTTTGCACATGTCATTATAATACTTTGTCTTCTCGAGCCGGCCTTTGAAATCTTCTGCTCAGTTCTTTTACTTCATCATTTCTTCCTTTTGCTTTAGCTGCTTGACGTTCAAAAGCAAGTTTCAGAGTCTCTTTTCTGACATCCATTTTGGTCTTTTCTTTCTTTCCTGTCTTTTTAATGACCTCTTGCTTTCTTCATGTATGATGTCCTTGATGTCATTCCACAACTCATCTGGTCTTAGGTCATTAGCGTTCAGTGCATCAAATCTTGTAAGAGATCATTATGACAATTAAATAAGTCATGTAGAATAGTCAGCAAAATGTCTGGCACAAAATAAGCACTCAGTAAAACTCAGCCATAGAAAGGTAAAGATAAAGAGGATGGGGATAATCTGATTCCAGCTGACAAAGCCAAGGGCATGTCTGGCTGGTAAAGTCAGTCAACAAGCTTCTGTTAAGAAACTTTTCAGACAAAAGCTGGGACCTGGTGCTTCACAACCTCAGAGTGAGGAGTGCTATACCTTAGGAAGGTCAAGGAGGCAGGTAAAGCTGCCATTCAGCTCTCAAAGTTATAATACACACGAAGAGTCGGTGTTTTTGTTTTTTGGTGTTTTTTTTTTTCTTTTTGTTTGTTTTCTGTTTGAAAATCTTTTAAATGAACTCTCCTATTTAAGGAATTTCTGTAGCCTTTGCTGGGGGTCCTAATCAGGATGCCTACAAACTTATACCTCTTTGGATATTCATGGAGTCCTGGTGGTGCAGTAGTTAAGAGCTCGACTGCTAACCAAAAGGTCAGCAGTTTGAATTTACCAGCCACTCCTTGGAAACTCTATGAGGCAGTTCTGCTCTGTCCTATAGGATTGCTGTGAGTTGGAAATGACTCGACGGCAATGGTTTTTTTTTTTTTTTTTGGTTGGGGGAGGTTTTGCTTTGGGGAGCTGGTCTGAATTCAGTGCACGTCCCCGCAGTGCTCTGGACGGCTGCTCTAGTGTTTCTGCCAAGGCAGCCAGAGTGAACCCACCCAAATGCTTTTCATCTACATGTGATTTGGTCAGAGACATCTTGATAATCAGGGGAGACAAAGCAGATTGAAAGCATATGAGAGGTCAGTTTCCCAGTGAGCTCAAACATGCTCTGTTGATAGAAACCACTCGACACAGGACATGAATGGGACTTGGTGCGGGGGGAGGGTTCTTTTTGGGGTCACGTTGTGACAGGGAGGTAGGGGTTTGTTCAAGCCAAGGAGTGTGTCTGAGATGCTAGCCATGAGTAAAGCAGGCTTCAGCACAAATGTCTGTGATGTGGAGCAACCCCACATATTTATATTTCAAAACCTACTTCCTGGGGTGAGGGCTTGGGAATTCACAATATGTTCTTAAGGTCAGGCAATCCTTTGAGGGCTGGTATTCTTCTCTCAGAACTCTTGTCATGGATTGTATTGTGTCTCCAAAAAATATGTGTCAATTTGTTTAGGCCATGATTCCCAGTATTGTGTGGTTATCTCCCATTTTGTGATTATAATTTTATGTTGAAGAGGACTAGGGTGGGATTGTAACACCCTTACTAAGGTCACATTCCTGATTAAATGTAAAGGGAATTTTCTTGGAGTGTGGGAATTTCCTTGGAGTGTTCCTTATCTTACAAGAGACAAAAGGAAAGGGAAGCAAGCAGAGAGGGGGCACCTCATACCACCAAGAAAGAAGCACCAGAAGCAGAGCCCATCCTTTGGACATGAGGTTCCTATATGGAGAAGCTCCTAGTCCAGGGGAAGACTGATGAGAAGGACCATCCTCCAGAGCTGACAGAGAGAGAGAAAGCCTTCCCCTGGAGCTAACGCCCTGAATTTGGACTTGTAGCCTAATAGGCTGTGAGAAAATAAGTTTCTCTTTGTTAAAGCTCTCCACTTTTGGTATTTCCGTTATAGCAACTCTACATGACTAAGACAACTCTATAACATTCAGTACGAGGAAATTCAAAGAAAATTACTTATTTTGACTCCTAATTATGAGGTGATAAAAGAGAAGAAGGCCACATTTATTGAGAACCTACTGTGCGTTTTTCTTTAATTCTCTCTATTACTGAAGAGGTTACTAAGGTTCAGAATGGAGCAGCAATTAGTCTGTAAAGATCCAAATGTCCTAGAAAGGAGGACCCTGGGCATCAGATGGGAGTAGAGAAGGAAAGAGATCACCGCTTAAGGCACATTCCAAGTTGTGAGTAGGGAACTGGAAGCTGAGCCAGGACATGGACAGCCAGTGAGCAAAGCCTGTTCAAAATCATTCGATGGAGGCTGTTCCAGCTCAGAAGGCTGTTTCAGGTTTCCTTAAGGGTGATTTGGAAGCCACAAAGGACTTTTCAATTGAAATGAGGGAGGAGAGGTCATCCCTGTCCCTTTTACCTTATTCAGCCAAGTCCTTCAGGTCTTGATGTAATAATCACATGCATTTGTTCTTCTAGAAGTAAATCTCCATCACTTGTCCCTATTCTGTTGGGCTGAAAGTAGGTTTGCCATATGAAATACAAGATGCCCAGTTAAATTCGAATTTCAGATAAACAATGAAAATGTTTTTTTGCTATAAGTATAGCCCAAGTGTTACATGGGATGTACTTATACTAAAAAAGTACTCATGTTTATCTGAAATTCATATGTAACTGAGTGCCTGGTATTTTTAATCACTAAATCTGGCAACTTGTTCCACAAGTAACCAGATGACTTCTTATAAGTATTCTCTTGCAGGTAGTGGGAGCTAGCATGGCATAGCACAATCTACAAAATGAGGATAAAGAGAGAATATGCCACCAAAGGGTAGGGGGCTCCCCAACAGTGAGAATTCACTTGGTAGTTCCCATACCTTCCCTATATTCTTAAGTCCTCACTATTTTGTTCCTAGGGGCTAGAAGCATGAACTCTGGGGCAGATTGCTTAGGTTAGCTCTGTAGCTTGCTAGTTGTGTGGCCTTGCATTAAGTAATACAACGTCTCCATGCATTTCTAGTTTTCTCATTTATTAAGTGGTGACATCTTAATTATCCAGTGCTGCTATAGCAGAAATATCACAGTTGGATGGCTTTAACAAACAGAAATTTATCTTTTCACAGTTTAGGAGGGTAGGAGTTCAAATTCAGGGTGCTGGCTCTAGGGGAAGGCTTTCTTTCTCTGTTGGCTCTGGAGGGAGGTCTTTGTCTCTTCTGAGCTTCTGCTCCTGGGTGATCTTCATGTGGCTTGGTATCTCTCTTTTCCCATCTCTGCTTCTTTTGCTTGCTTGTTTAATCTTTTTTAGATCTCAAAAAAAGTTGATTTAAGACACACCTGACACTAATCCTGCCTCATTAACATACCAAAACAACCTACTTCCAAATGGAATTATAACCACAGGCATAGAGGTCAGGATTTACAACTCGTATTTTGGGGGAACACAATCCATTCATAACATTTACCCTTGCCCCCCATTCATGTCCTTGCCATATGCAAAACACATTCACTCTATCACATCATCGCAAAAGTCTTAAATCAACTCCAAGTCCAAAAGCTCATCTTCTAAAGCATCTAAATCAAATACGGTGAGACTTTAGGTATATTCCATTCCAGGGCAAAATTCTTCTCCATCTGTGAACCTGTGAAATCTAGAATACAAGTTATCTGCTTCCAAAGTACAGTGGTAGAACAGGCACAGGGTAGGCATTTTTCCATTACAAATGGGAGAAATTGGAAGGAAAGCAGGGATAACAGGCACTACGCAAGTCCAAATCCCAGCAGAACAAATTACATTAGCTCCCAAGGCCTGAAAATAATCCCCTTTTCTGAGACCATCTGGGCAATGACCCTGCCCTCCAGAGGTGTTGGCCATATCCTCTGGATTCTGGGTGGAGGCTCTTTAGTACTGGGCTTTAGCTCTATCTTCTAGGCCCACTGGGACGGTAACTGTGATCCCTTGGCTTTGGGCAGCCCCATTCTCCTAGTCCATCTGAGTGGTGATCCAATGCCCTTGGCCCTGGCAGGACCTATTCTTCTGCCCCTTGGGCTTGGCAGCCCTGTCCCCTCAGCTTCAGGTGGTAGCCCTATCCCTCTGGCACACCTTAATGGCAGCCCCACATTCTGGAACCAAGTTAGCAAAGATCCAACTCTTAGAAACCTAGGAGGTTGTGGCCCCACTCTTTGAGATATAGGAGATTGTGTCTCTACCCTTTGAAAGTGAGAAAGCCCTGCTTCCTGTGCTCCTTTCCAACAGTTCTGCTGATTTCTGGGCTGCTCCAGGAATGGTCTTTTTCATTTCTTGGAGGACAACAGATGTAGCCCTTTTTGCCTGTTTCCTGCCTGTAGAATTCCATGAGGCAAAGGGCGTTCTTTCCTTTCATTCTTTTTCTATCCCCTTCAGTCTAAGCTGATGAGTTTTCAGCTGCAGTAGTTGGTTAGAGCCAACAGTCACAGGCTTAATGTCTTTAACAAAAGATTGTGTAGCCGCATCCTTGGTAAACATTCTAGGACGCGTGTCCTTGGTTTGTACAACAGAATTTTCCAAATCTTTAGGTTTTGTTTTCATTTTGCACAGTTCATTTTTAAGTCCATCTCTTTTCTCTCATATATTACAATAAGTGGCAAGGAGAAACCACACAGAAATTTTAAGATCTTGCTTAGAAACCTCATCAGCCAGATATCCAAGTTCATCACTTACAAGTTTTGCCTTCCACCAGAACATGATTTAGACAAGTTCTTTGCTACTGCATAAAAAGCAACGCAGTTCTTCATTATTCAATGACATATTCATCATTTTCTTTTAAAGCCTCACCAAAAGCATATCTAACATCCACATTTCTATTAACATTCTGTTGCTGGTGCCATATATATTCTCTAAGATGATAGAAACTTTCTCTATATCTCTTTTCACTACTGAGCTTCCGTCAGAATTGCCTTTGATGTCCATAATTCTACCACCGGTCTCTTCAAGACAATCTAGGCTTTTACTAGAGCCCTGGCAGGCTTTTACTATTAAAAAAGAAAAGAAAAGAAAAACTAAACCCATTGCCATAGAGTCAATTCTGACTCCTAGCAATCCTACAGGACAGAGTAGAACTGCCCCATTGGGTTTCCAAGGAGTTGCTGGTGGATTTGAACTGCCGGTCTTTTGGTTAGCAGCCGAGCTCTTAAGCATGGTGCCAAAACTCTTCCAGCCTTTACCCATTACCCAATTCCAAAACCACTTTCACATATTAGGTATCTGTTAGAGCAGCACCCCGTTCCCAGAAACAAAAGATATTGACTTAAGATGCACCCTGCACTAATCCTGTATCATTAATGTAACAAAGACAACTCATTCCCAGATGGGATTATAACCAAAGGCATAGAGGTTAGGATTTACAACACATATTTTCAGAGATACAATTCAATCCATAACAGGGACATAAATAAGAATTGCCTCATGAAGTTGTTCTGAAAGTTAAAATTGCTTAGTCCTGTGCTTGGCCCGTGGGCAGAAATAAAAAATGTCAATTATTCTTCTTGCCATTATTACTATTTTTTTTTATCATTCACTGTTAAACATACAAAAGGAGCTAGGATGGTGAGAATCATGTGGTTACTTCAGAGCTGGACCAGAATTTTGGGTTTCTAAAGCCTTCACAAATAATCCAAGAAGCTGGACTATTTGAAGAAGAACAGGGCATTAGGATTAGAGGAAAACTCATTAATAACCTGCGTTATGCAGATGGCATAACCTTGCTTGCTGAAAGTGAAGAGAACTTGAAGCACTTGCTGATGAAGATCAAAGACCAAAGCCTTCAGTAAGGATTACACCTCAGCATAACGAAAACCAAAACCAAACCCAGTGCTGTTGAGTTGATTCCGACTCATAGTGACCCTGTAGGGCAGAGTTGAACTGCCCCATAGAGCTTCCAAGGAGCGCCAGGTGGATTCGAACTGCCGACCCTTTGGTTAACAGCTGTAGCACTTAACCACTACGCCACCAGGGTAGAAAACAAAAATCCTCACAACTGGACCAATAAGCAACATCGTGATAAACAAAGAAAAGATTGAAGTTGTGAAGAATTTTATTTTACTTGGATCCACAATCAACAGCCATGGAAGCAGCAGTCAAGAAATCAAAAGACTCACTGCATTAGGCAACCCTGCTGCAAAGGACCTCTTTAACGTGTTGAAAAGGAAGGATGTCACCTTGAAGAGTAAGGTGTGCCTGACCCAAGCCGTGGTATTTTCAATCATACCTTATGCATGCAAAACCTGGGCAACGAATAAGGAAGACAGAAGAAAAACTGACACCTTTGAATTGTGGTGTTGGCAAAGAATATTGACTATACTATGGACTGCCCAAATAATGAACAAATCTGTTTTGGAAGAAGTACAACCAGAATGCTCCTTAGAATCAAGGATGGCGAGACTGTGTCTTACATTATTTGGACGTGTTGTAGGGAGGGATCAGTCCCTGGAGAAGGACATCATGCTTGCTAAAGTACAGGGTCAGCGGAAAAGAGGAAGACCCTCAATGAGATAGACTGACAAAGTGGCTGCGACAATGGGCTCAAGCATAACAACGATTGTGAGCATGGCACAGGACCAGTGTTTCGTTCTGTGGTAAATAGGGTCACCATGAATCTGAACCAACTCTATAGCACGTAACGACAACAACAACAAAGCCTTCACGGAATCACTGCAGTTCAGATAAGAAGACTTCAGGAACTTGTAGTGTAATCCTCTTGTTCAAAATATGAAGAGAAAACTCAAACCAGAGAGTCCAAGTGATTGGCTCTAAACCTTACAGATTGTTGAGGGCAAGATCTCGGGGGTAAAAAGACAGATATAGATAAAAGGACCCAAAGGAATTGAGCTAGTGGCAGAGAGTCTTTTGCTAGAACTCAGTAATTTAGAACCCAGAATGAAAAGATTTTAGAGCCACCAGGAATGGCCAAAGCAGAATCTACAGCAGGGCCAGACTAAGGCAAAGACTGACAGAGGAGCCCAACATTTTGTGGGTTCTATTCCCGGTTTTTTCCCTACGAGTCTTTGGGCAAGTCCTTATCTTCTCTGGCCTTCGGTTTCCCATTTGTAAAACAGAGATAATCATCTTAGCTCTGCCTGCTTCCTAGGGCTGTTGCAAAACCTTTAGATGGAATGACACACCAGCTGCATTCCAGGAACTCACTACCCCACTTTGCCTCTGCAGCCTCTCCCCAGCTCATCCGAGTACTGTCTTCCTCCATGTCCTTGGCTTCCAGTCCTCAAAGGCGTGGGATATTTGGGCCCCAAATGACCCATGAACAGTAGATTCCATCACATGGGGTGAGGGTGGGGATGACTTGTCTTGCTTGGCTGGCCTGCATTGCCCATGGGCCTAGATTCAAGCCTCACAAAGAAGGTCTCGAAGTTCAGCTTTCAACGAACACTTTTTTAAATTAAGCAGAGTGACCTTGCTAAAAAGCTAAGTCTAATCTTGACATTCACCAGCCTAACACTTTTCTACAGGTATTATACTAGCCCCCACCCCCTCTGCCATTTCTCATCCATTACACAGACTATTGAACCCTAGCTTCTCTGTGCCCAGTTACCCCTGTTCAAACCCGTTCTTTACATAATCACTGAGAGACACTTCTAAATAAAAATCTAAGCAGGACACCTCTTTGCTTAAAACCTACCATCCACTGTAGAAGTTCTTTATTTGAAGTTCATGGACAGGCTTCAGGGAATTCATGAACGCTCTGAAATGTATACTCTAGCTCTGTTTGTGTGCACATTAGCTTTCCATCAGGCTTTCAGAGGAATCTGCGACAATTTCCCCCACTCCCCCAAAACGTTACAAACCTTTGCTCTGTAAGATCAAGTCCAAACTCCTTAACATCAAGGACATACGAAGCTTTTATGACATAGCTTTTAACTACACAAGCTTTGTATTGGAGTCTCTCAGCCACGATTGCTCAAACATATCTTGTTATTTCTCACCTCCTAGCTTTTGCTGAAGCTGTGCCCTCTGCTTTGAATACCTTCCTCTTCCTACCCTTCCTTCTAAACTGTCACTTGGCTAACTCCTATTTAACCATTACAACTCAATACAAGGTTTTCGTTCAGAAAGATTTCTCTGATCCTTCCCTCCACCCCCAAACTATGGAGGTGTCTCTCCCAGGGCTCCCACAATGAAGACCTATCACCTCTCCGGAACCACATGGTTCACATTGTGCTCATGTGAGCTGAAAGCCCTTTGAGAACAAGACTATGTCTCACTCATCCTTACCTTCCTCTGTTTCCCTAAAGCAGCGGTTCTGGGGACCAGCAGCATCAGCATGACCTGGGGACTTGTTAGAAATGCAGATTCTCAGGCTCCACCTCACACCTACTGAGTCAGAAACTCTGGGGGTGGGATCAGCGATATGTGCTTCAACACCGCCTCCAGGTGATTCCAATGCTCATTTAAGTTAGAGAACCACTGACCTAGGGAGGCTTCCTTTTTTTTTTTTCTCATTCATTTTTTAAATTGCGGTGAAATATATGTAACATAAGGTTGCCAATTTAACCATTTTTACGCTTACAATTCAGCGACTTTAATTAGTTCATCATGTTGTGTAATCATCACCATTATCTGTCCCCAAATTTTTCATCACCCTTAACAGAAACCCAGTACCTCAAAAGCAACACTTCCCCATTTTCGCCTCCCATTTGCCCCTGTTGTTGTTGTGTGCCACTGAGTCGATTCTGACTCATAGTGACCCTATATGACAGAGAAGGGTTTCTTTTCTAGGCTGGAATCCAGTGGTTAAGAGACTGATTGCTAACAAAAAAGTCTGCAGTTCGAATCCACCAGTTGTTCCTTGGAAACCCTATGGGGCAGTTCTACTTTCTTCTATAGGGTTGCTGTGAGTGGGAATCGACTAGATAGCAATGGGTTTGGTTTTGCCTTAGTTTAATCTTTACAGGAGCAGATCGCCAGGTCGCTTTCCCATGGATCCGCTGGAAGGGTTCAAACTGCTGACCTACCAGTTAGCAGCCTAGAGTTTAACCATTGGATCACCAGGGCTCCTCACCTGCTCCTGCTAACCACTAATAAACTTTGCTATCTATTCATTTGCCTATTCTAGATGGTTCATATAAGTGGGATTATACATGTTCTTTTGTGTCTGATTTTTTTCACTCAGCATAGTGTTTTCAAAATTCATCCATGTCATAGCATATGTCAGAACTCTATTTCTTTTTAAGGCTGAGTAATAAGCTCCCCTAAATCTTGCCTGGTATATCGCAATAGTCTCCTAACTGGGCTTCTAGTTGTCTTGCCTGCAGGGATGAATTATCCAATAGGTAAGGTAAGCACGCTTCTTACCTTGCTTACCAGGTCATCTATAGTGAACAAATCCACATTTTTCCACCACGTCAAAGATTCGGCTTCTAGGTAAGTCTGGCATCTGTCTCTCTCCCAACCTCACAGCACCTTCCTACAGAATCAAAGCCTCTTTTCGAATTTACAATCCCTGACAAGAATGGATTACCCAGTAAGCAAGGTAAACATGGGTTCACACATCACCAAGTGAAATTGGCCACTACAGATTAGTAAGCAAGCACAAGTAAGCCTGTGCTTACCTTGCCTGCTGGATAATTTGCCCTTGTTTGCCTGTCACCTTCCAAACTATTTTCCACACTAAAGCCAGAATTATCCTTTTATAGCATGAATCTGATTACATAAGGGCCCTGCTCCAAAGCCTTCCATGGCTTCCCTTTGCACTTAGAATTAAATTCAGGTCCCTCACAAGAGCCTATAAGGCCCTGCATGACCGGTCCTGCTTTTTTCTCCAGCCTCACCTCACATCTCTCCTCTATTAATTCTTACCACCAGGCATGCTGGCTTGCTTCCAGATTCTGACCACCTATCCTTTCCCTGCCTCAGCCTGGGCACTGGGTGGGGGAGAAGGACATGCATGAATCAACTTCCCTGGCCTAGAGGAGGGCCAATCAAGTAGAGGAGATGGATATGGTCACAAATAAACGTACAGACTACAGGAAGCAAAGTAATAGAGCCATGCATGCATGGAGTCCAGCAGCAGCAAAGATTAATTATATTTTGGGACTTCTCTTCAGCAGCGATTTTCAACTCTGTTTCTAAAGTCTGACGGTGTAGGTTTTCTCATTGGAACATTCTAACACCAGTCATTTTGTTGCTTGGAGCCTCAGCACCCACATCTGTAAAGCAGGGATGATGCCCACCAAGCAAGGGCATTGGAACAAGTGTACGAGTGTTTGCAAACATGCTGAGCACAGGCCAGGTCTGGAGTAGGAGCTTGACTGGTGCCAGGTTTTCTTCTTTATTTCTGAGGCAAATTCAAGTTTTGATGTTGAGGGGACCTGTCCTTTCTGAGCTTCAGTGGGAAACAAAGCATATCCTCAAAAAAAGGAAATGAGTGAGTGAGTAGGTTTTAGATTAGGCCTAAGGAGAAGGGAACGCTCCCCTCCACGCTTGAGAAATCTCCCTCTCTCAGTGGGTGTGGCAGTGAATGTGAAAGTGGAAGCGTCCCTCCTGTGCCCGCCCGCATTTACCAGAAGGGGCAGTGGGGCTTGCAAAGGTCTTACAGAAAAAGCAGCAGCTGGACAGGAGTCAGGGCTGCAGGTTCTGGGAAGTCGGGGACTTCAGGGACAGCGGCTGACAGGCCCCAGTGTTCACAAATCCTGGGAACACCTGCATCCAGACTGTGTCAGACACAGCAAGCTGCGGGGGCTATTGGCATAAGTCCTCTGGAGCTGGAAAGCTCCTCTAGAGAAAGCCAAACCCACTCCTTCAGGGCTCAGGGCTCAGGGCTCAGGGCTCAGGGCTCAGGGCTCAGGGCTCAGGGCTCAGGGCTCAGGGCTCAGGGCTCCGGGCTCAGGGATCCTAGAGCTTTGGACCAACAGCCTACCTATGGTCCCTGGGAGCAGTCGGAAGACAGAGCAGACTGGGTGGGTTAGATATTCATTCATTCATTTACTCATTCCCAATTTCCTCAATTGTGAAATGGGTAAAGGAATTCCTTCTCAGCCTACTTGGAATGTATGTATTGGGCAAGAGTGAGGGAAGGGTTTCTATGGAGATCAAATGAAATAAACTGAATCATTCGTTTATATAATGAACACAAACTAAGCACTTGTTGGGTGCTCTCGAGTTGATTTCAACTCATAATGACCCCGTGTGACAGAATAGAATTGCCCCATAGGGTTTTCTAGGCTGTAATCTTTACGGGAACAGGTCAGAACACCAGGTCTTTCTCCCTCAGAGCCCAAGGGTATTTGAATCACCAACATTTCGGTTAGCAGCTGAGTGCCTAATCATTGCATCGCTAGGGATCCTTAACTAAGCACTTACTTTAATAAAAATAATAACTAATTTTACTGAGTGCCTAATAAGTGCCAGGCACCATGCTAAATATTTGACATACATCACCTTGTTTAATCCTTACAAACACCCTCTGAGGTAGATGCTATTATTCCCATTTACAAAATGAGGAAACAGACTCAGAGATATGTCTTGCCCAGATCACACAGCAGAAATAGTGGTGCTGGGATCTGAGCACTCTCAGGCTGCTGATTGATCCCGTGCTTACCACCATCATGTCAAATGGCAACTGAGTCTAATCTTCTGAACTAGATTGTATATGTGTGTGTGTCGTGCGGGGGAGTCTTCAAGGTCATAAATTATCTTCCATTAACCTCTGAATCTGTAATGCTTAGTACACAACACAGCATGTCATAACTGCTCACTAGACAGGGGTGGGCCACTTGCCTACCTATAAAAAACAAGGTGAAATGAAGCAGTCTGGTGGGGCAAATACCTTAAGTAAACCAACAGCAAGTGAAGCTCCATGACAGAGGTGTGTTGGAAGGGCTCCCTGGGGTTTGTTCTGGTTCAGTGTGTACCCACTAGCATCCTGGTAGCCAACCAATGATGACTGTCATGAAACATGATGTTTTTAGGAGGGTTTGGTGCAAATGGTTAACTCATTCATAACTAACTGAGAGAACGGTCATTTGAGTCTACCCAGAGGTGCCTCAGAAGAAAGGTCTGGGCAATCTACTTCCCAAAAATCAGCCATTAAAACCCTATGAAGCACAGTTCTACTCTGGCACACATAGCGTCTCCATAAATTGGAGTCGACTACAAGACAACTGGTTATTTTTCTTTCTTTCTTTCTTCTCTCATGACCTTTGGCAACTGGTTTGGTTTTGAATTTTTGTTTGCAAAGATGCAGGTGCAGAAGACCCAAAAAGGAGAGTATAAGAGCTTGAGGATCAGTAGCTGCTGAACTGTTGCCACAAGGAAAAGGAGAGTCCTGCAGAGTTGGCCCCTTAGGAGGAGCCATGAAGGGAATGGCCAGCTCTTGTGACATTGGAAGGAAAGAGTCAGAGGACACATATCCAGCCTTCCTCTTCTCCCTCCTCTGGTCTCCTTCTGAGGTTCCCAATTGGCCCAAACTAACATGACCTCACTGGCTGGAATACACGGGAATCAAATTGACTACATCTGTGGAAAGAGATGATGGAGAAGCTCAATATTATCAGTCAGAGCCGGGCGAGGGGCTGACTACAGAAAACACTATCACTTGCTCATATGCAAGTTCAAGGTGAAGCTGAAGAAAATTAAAACAAGTTCATGGGAACCACAGTATGACCTTGAGTATGTCCCACCTGAATTTAGACACCAACTCAATAGATTTGCTGCATTGACTACTAATGATTGAAGACCAGATGAACTGTGGGAAGACATCAAAGACATCATACATGAAGAGAGCAAAAGGTCATTAAAAAGACAGGAAAGAAAGAATAGACCAAAAACGGATGTCAGAAGAGACTCCGAAACTTGTTCTTGAATGTAGAGTGGTTAATGCAAATGGAAGAAATGATGAAGTAAAAGAGCTGAACAGAAGATTTCAAAGGGCTGGAGAAGACAAAGTAAAGTATTATAACAAAATGTGCAAAGACCTGCAGTTAGAAAACCAAAAAGGAAGAACATACTTGGCATTTTTCAAGTTGAAAGAACTGAAGAAAAAAATCCAGCTTTGAGTTGCAATATGGAAGAATTCTATGGGCAAAATGTTGAGTGATGCAGGAAGATCAAAAGAAGATGGAAGGAATACACAGAGTCACTGTACCAAAAAGGATTGGTCAACATTCAACTATTTCAGGAGGTAACATATAATCTAGAACCAATGGTACTGAAGGAAGAGGCCCAAGCTGCACTGAAGGCATTGGCGAAAAACAAGGCTCCAGGAATCGACGGAGTATCAACTGAAATGTTTCGGCAAATGGATGCGATGCTGGATGCGCTCACTAATCTGTTAAGAAATTGGAAGTCAGCTACCTGGCCAGTTGACTGGAAGAGATCCATATTTGTGCCCTTTCCACAAGAAAGGTGATCAAACTGAATGCAAAAATTATGAAACAGTATCATCAGTATCATATGCAAGTAAAATTTTGCTGAAGATAGTTCAAAAATGGTCGCAGCAGTACATAAATGGAGAACTGCCAGAACTTCAAGCTGGATTCAGAAGAGGACATGGAATGAGTAATGTCATTGCTGAAGTCAGATGGATCTTAGCCGAAAGCAGAGAATATCAAAAAGGTGTTTACCTGTGTTTTACTGAGTACGTAAAAGCATTCAGTTATGTTTGTGGATCATAAAAAATTATGGATAACGTTACAAAGAATGGGAATTCCAGAACTCTTAATTGTGTTCATGAGGAACCTGTACATAGACCAAGAGGCAGTCATTCAAACAGAACAAGGAGATACTGCATGGTTTAAATTCAGGAAAGGTGTGCATCAGAGTTGTATCCTGTCACCATACTTATTCAGTCTGTATGCTAAGCAAATAATCAGAGAAGCTGGACTATATGAAGAAGAACAGGACATCAGGATTGGAGGAAGACTCATCAACAACCTGCGATATGCAGACGATACAACTTTGCTTCTGAAAGTGAAGAAGACTTGAAGCACTTGCTGATGAAGTTCAAAGACCATGGCCTTCAGTACAGATTACACCTCAACATAAAGAAAACAAAAATCCTCACAACCTGACCAATAAGCAACCTGATGATAAATGGAGAAAATATTGAAGTTATCAAGGATTTCAGTTTATTTGGATCCACAATCAACACCCATGGAAGCAGCAGTCAAGAAATCAAAAGACATATTGCATCGAGCAACTGTACTGCAAAAGACCTCTTTAAAGTGTTCAAAAGCAAAGCTGTCACTTTGAGGACTCAGATGTGCCCAACAGAAGCCATGGTATTTTCAATTGCCTCATATGCATGTGAAAGCGGGACAATGAATAAGGAAGATCTAAGAATTGATGTCTTTGAATTATGGTATTGGTGAAGAATATTGAATACACCATGGACTTCCAGAAGAACAAATCTGTCTTGGAAGAAGTATAGTCAGAATGCTCCTTGGAAGGGAGGATGGTGAGACTTAGTCTTAAGTACTGCGGGCGTGACATCAGGAGGGACTAGTCCTGGAGAAGGACAGCATGCTTAGTAAAGTAGAGGGTCAGGGAAAAAGAGGAAGACCCTCAATGAGATGGAAAGATGCAGTGGTTGCAACAATGGGCTCAAACATAGCAATGATTGTGAGGATGGCGCAGGACTGGGCAGTATTTCATTTTGTTGTACATGGGTCTCTATGAGTCAGAATTGACTCAACAGCACTTAACAACAATAACCACCAGAAGCCAGGGTGCTCAAGAACCCATTGATGTGGTTCCCATAGATCAGCCTCCTGGGCGCAGGGCACATGGGGAGGTGGAATGTGGATACATTTAGAGAAGCAAACAAAACATATTCTGCACAGACAGGAAGGACATGCAGGTGTTTTCTGGAAAGCAGAGGTGGGGAAGGACATTTCCGTTGAGGGAAAGGATATGCCATCACACTGCTGGAAATGCTTGGGATACTCTATGTATTTTGATCTAGCAAAGGCCTAGGGAATAAGAGACAAGGTGGTAGGAAATGAGATTGGAGACACATGCAGGGGCTGAGTCCTGGTGAGCTAAGGCAGGGGCACTTTACTCTGCAGGAACTGAGGAAACACTGAAGGCATTTAAGCAGAGAAGTGGTTCAGGTAGACCTGTGTTTTGGAACAGTTCCTTTGACTGCACAGTGGTAAATGATTTGGGCAAGAGGGAAGGGATCTAGAGGTGGGGGAACCCTTGGGAGCAAGGCAGGATTACACAATAAGCAAGGTAGGCACAGGCCAAATTGTACCTTCACACCAATCTGCAGTAAACAATTTCACCTGTCCCCTACCACGTCAAATACGTGGTGAAACCCATGTGAAATTGGTTACCACAGATTAGCAAGTAAACACAATTAAACCTGTGGGTAACTTGCTCAATGCAAGCAGGTACATAAGGTGCTTCCTGGTTAATCTGCCCCTGCTTGGGAGCCTACACAATGATCCTTGAAAGATGAAGATGAGTGTCTGAATAGGCAGGGACACGCCTTCCCTTGAGTAAGATGAGGACAAGCCAGACCTCCAGGTGTCACAGGCCTGGTGTCAACTTGGTCTCCCTTCAAAGATGTGCGTGGAGCAGGTTGGCTGCTGGTCAGCCCCTAAGCTGGGCTGGCACCAAGGACCAGCGTGAGGTCATTGTGTCCTGAAGAGAGTTTTGGATTGGTTTTCTTCTTGGGTGGAGGGAGGTTGTGAAGAGAACTTTGGGAGAGACCACAAAACATTAAGGGGTCGGGCTGCCTGGACCATACAAGAGAGGAAAGGAGAGAAGAGGTCAGAAGATTAAAAAAGAGCCGCTTTTGTTCTTAGACTGTGAGGAGACCAAGCCCAAGGGAAGAAATGAGTCTTGAAAAGTGGAGAGAATGTGTGTCTGACACTAGGAATCTAATAGAAGAGAAACTGGAAGATCTTTCCTTTTTTTTTTTTTTTGCTGGCATTGAATACCACAGAAAAATGGGAAAGGAGGAGGGGAGGAGGAAAGATTGGGAGGATCAGAAACAAAACATTTCTGAGGAAATTAACAATGCGAGGTGCCAAGAGGCTGGGAGAACAAGCAAAGGGCCAAGTAAGCTTAGAAGATGAGAGGGTATGTGTTCAGGGCACATTATAGAAGCACTGACGTTCTGGAGGTAGGGCATTTTTTAGCTTCCAGGGATTATTTTGGGGGATTATATTTTTCTCCACCATTGAAGTATAATTATGTCTGAATTCCTTACAATAAAGTAGGTGATGGAATAATAAAATGGGAGGTGGAATAGAAAAAAACAGTACAGCATCAGGGCAACACCTTCCATGAGGGTAGATCAGAGCTGGAAGGCAGCATGTGGAGCTCTTACATCTTTTATATGGGGAAACTGAGTCCCAATGAAGGGGAAACAACATATCCCAAATTATAAACACTCCCACATCCATTATTTCATTCAATCCTTGTAATAATACTTTAGGACAACATGATGAGGATAGAGTATATAGCAGGGGTTGGCATACTTTTTTTGTAAAAGTTGTTGTTAGGTGCTGTCAGGTCAGTTCCAACTTATAGCAACCCTATATACAGCAGAATGAAACACTGCCCGGTCTCATAACATACTCATAATTGTTGCTGTTTGAGCCCATTGCTGCAGCCACTGTGTTAATCCGTCTTGTTGAGGGTCTAACTCTTTTTCCTGACCCTCTACTTTACCAGGTGTCATGGATTGAATTACGTTCCCCCAAAAATGTGTGTATCCATTTGGCTGCGCCGTGATTCACAGTATTGTGTGGTTGTCCACCATTTTGTGATTGTAATTTTATGTTAAAGGGGATAAGGGTGGGATTGTAACATCCTCACTAAGGTCACATCCCTGATCCAATGTAAAGGGAGTTTCCCTGGGTTGTGGGATGCACCACCTTTTACCTTACAAGAGATAAAAGAAAGGGAAGCAAGCAGAGAGTCAGGGACCTCATACCACCAAGAAAGAAGCACCAGGAGCAGAGGGCGTTCTTTGGACCTGGGGTTCCTGCTCAGGGAAGCTCCTAATCCAGGGGAAGATTGATGAGAAGGACCTTCCTCCAGAGCCGACAGAGAGAGAAAGCCTTTCCCTGGAGCTGCCGCCCAGATTTTGGACTTCTAGCCTACTAGACTGTGAGAAAATAAATTTCTCTTTGTTAAAGCCATCCACTTGTACGATTTCTGTTATAGCAGAACTAGATGCCTAAGACACCAGGCATGATGTCCTTTTCCAGGGACTGATCCCTCCTGATAACATATCCAAAGTACATGAGTCGAAGTCTTACCATCCTCCTTCATAAGGAACATTCTGGCTGTACTTCTTCCAAGACAGATCTTTTCATTCTTCTGGCAGTCCGTGGTATATTCAATATTCTTCACCAACAGCATAATTCAAAGTCTTCAATTCTTTGGTTTTCCTTATTAATTGCCCAGCGTTTGCATGCATATGAGGCAACTGAAAATACCATGGCTTGGTTCAGGCCCATCTTAGTTCTCAAGGTGACATCTCTGCTTTAGAGAGAGGTTGTTTGCAGCAAAGCTGCCCAGTGAAATATGTCACTTGGTTTCCTGACTGCTGCTTCCATGGGCATTGATTGTGATTCCAAGTAAAATGAAATCCTTGGCAATGTCAGTATTTTCTCTGTTTATCATGATGTTGCTTATTGGTCCAGTTGTGAGGATTTTCATATTGTTTATGTTGAGGGGAAACCCTGGTAGAGTGCTGGTTAAGTGCTATGGCCGCTGTCCAAAAGTTCGGCAGTTCGAACCCACCAGGCGCTCCTTGGAAACTCTATGGGGCAGTTCTACTCTGTCCTATAGCATCGCTATGAGTCAGAATCAACTTGATGGCAATGAGTTTTGGATTATGTTGAGGTGCAATCTATTCTGAAGGCTATAGCCTTTGACCTTCATCAGTAAGTACTTCAAGTCCTCTTCGCTTTCAACAAGCAAGGTTGTGTCATCTGCATATTACACGTCATTAATGAGTCTTCCTCCAATCCCGATGCTGCATTCTACTTCATATAGTCCAGTTTCTCCAATTATTTGCTCAGCATACAAATTGAATAAGTGTGGTGAAAGATACAACCTGGATGCATGCATTTCCTGATTTTAAACACCACAGTATCCACTTGGTCTGTTCCAAAGGCTGCCTCTTGGTCTATGTACAAGTTCTGCATGGGGACAATTTCTTAGAAGTAGGTTGTCAGGTCCTTTTTCCTAGTCTGTCTTAGTCTGGAAGCTCCACTGAAACATGTCCACTATGGGTGACCCTGCTGGTATTTGAAATACCAGTGGCATAGCTTCCAGCATCACAGTAACACGCAAGCCACTACAGTATGACAAACTGACAGACAACATGTGTTGGTTTTGTAAAGGGACAGAAAGTAAATATTTTAGGCTTTGATGGTTGACATGTGGTCTCTTTTGCATATTCTTTTTTTTTTTTTTTTTTTTACAACTTTTAAAAATGCATAAACCATTCTTAGCTTTCAGGCTGTACAAAAAAAGACCTCTTTGGAGTCCCTGGGTGGTACAATCATTTAAGCACTTGACTAGTAACCAAAAGGTTGGTGGTTTATATCCACCCAGAGTGCCTCCAGAGAAAGTCCTGGCAATCTGCTTCCAAAAGGTCACAGTTATTGACAACCCTATGGAGTCCAGTTCTACTCTGCACTAGTGGGGTGTCCATGAGTCAAAATTGACTTGATGGGAACAGTTTGGCTTTTGTTTTTTATCGTGTATTTTTAAAAAGCATGGACATTGGATTCTGTAAAATGACATGTCTTGGGTTAATGCTCTGGACTACTAACCAAAAAGCTGGAGGTTTGAATCTACCCAGAGGCTCCTTGAAAGAAGGGCCTGGTTTGCTACACCCAAAGATGTCGGCCATTAAAAACCCTATGGAGCACAGTTCTACTGTGACATACATGGGGTCGCCATGAGTCAGAGCCAATTAGACAGCAACTGGTACCTCCCCAGGACCCTAGAGCATACTACCTGGGTTCAAGTCCTAGCTCTGCCATTTGCTTGCAGTATGTCCCTCGGCTAATGAAGCCCTCTTTGCCTCAGTTTCCTTATCTGAAAAATGAAGGTAACGGTGGTACCAACTTCACCTGATTGTTGTGTGGATGAAATGGCTTGACTGTATAAAGCTCTTAGAATAGTGCCCAGCGTTTATGTTTTTCATATTATTATTAATATTTTATAAATCCTTAAGGTTCCTGGTACAAGATAGATGCTTAGCAACTATGGCAGCTGTTCTCCAATGAGAAAACAGATTCTGAGAAATTAAGAAAGGTTGGGTCATATTGCAAAGACCTTGTCTTGCCAGAGTTCACCTATAGTTCATTCTTGAGCCTGTCCTATAGGATGAAGTGAGCATGATCAGCTGCATGAAGTGAGCTCTGCCATAACTGAACTATGTGCTGGGCTCCCCCACCATCAGATAAGCACTTGTGTAACCTAAATCCATTTTGATCTCATCAGAGATCTATGTACACATGCACACACTTGGCAGGCGTGGGCTGCAGACCTGGTGCTCTCGCTTGGGATTTGAGCGGTGTTATCAATATTCGTGAGTATAAACATGGGAGATCAAAGCTATCCAGGTCAAAAAGGCTAATATTTAAATTCCAGACTTGCAGGCACAGCTCTGAAATTCCATGGCTCAGAATCAAGTTCACGTACAAAATCAAGTCAAGCATTGGTTTGACAGAGTTGTAGGCTCTGGAGTGTGGGTGGGGTTTGCATTTAGGAGAAATCGGGGGGCCCGCCCAGAATGGAATTTTGTGAAATTCTGGCTGAGGACAGTTTTTAGGCTCAAAGCTCTGTGTGACTCCCGTTGGAGCAAACTCATTTTCACAGCCCAGCTTCATCAGGGAGGAGTTAGTTAAGTCTCTGGAATTAATATATTCTGCTGCTCTCAAGTGGTAAGACTTGGAGACTTCACCACTTACCTTGCAAGGCAATATGAAAACTAGAGAGAACGCACATAAACTTCCTGAAATATAATAGGCTTCTAACTAATGAAAGCTATTTTTTAAATAATTGTCCCTGCTACTCCCATTGTCCCATTCCTCTCACCACCCCCCAGAGATGCAGACCAAGGACTACATTACTTGAAGATATAAAATTATCTTTTGTCTTCTGCCTACATTACTCAATTCAGTAAACCTTTGCTGAGTACCTCTCACATGTTGGGTAGAATAAAGTCTTAATTTGAGTGCAAAGATGAATAAGGAAGACCTGCAAGTCCCTCAAGTCTAGAGAAGGGAAGCAAATATACTCACCACCAGTTATAATACAATGAAAATGACCTGAAAGCAAAATGTCCAAGGTCTGTAGATTCACAGATAGAGGAAAGATTCATACTTCCTGCTAGCAGTGGATAAGCTTTTACAGAGGAGCTGGACCTTAAACTTCTTCCCTAATATAATGAGTAGCCTTAGATCCCGGAAGCCTAGATTCAGATCCTGGTTCTACCACTTTTGAACTGTGTGGCCTGGAGCAAATAACAGCCTCACTGGACCTTAGTTTCCTCATCTGTAGAATGGGGATAATTATTATATCTACTTCATAGAGTTGTTGGAAGAAATAAATGACATAATTCATGTATAAAGTGCTTAACACTGTTTGCTGTAAAGCTCGCATAGAGTAAACCAATTCAGCTACCATCATTATAAAAAGGAATCAACTCTTCCTCTTAAAAACATGATATTCTTTTTTATTCTGATGACTTAGAGTCAAATTAATCATACATTACATCTATACAACACTTTTAACACTTTTATGTTAGTTAAAATACATGAAATTGCCAATATTTGACCAATTTGGATCTACAAAAACAGCAACATCTTAAAAGCTTTTCCAAGCACTTTCTCCTGTAGTGTTTCATTTGATCTCCACAACAACTCTGTGAATGCGTTCACATCTGTGAGATTTCCTCCCAACAGCCCTTTTCTAAAACCTTGCCCTCCTCCAGTTCACGTGGATGCTAAGGCACCATCATGTTTAGTGGTTACTGTTGTTTCGCCCAAGGGTAAATATATGGCTGCAATGATCCGAAAAGTCCGTTCCCTGGGATACTTTTTGGAACTGAGCCCTGAAGAGTTTTGCCAGCCTTTCCCCAGTAATTGAAGTTGTTAGGTAATTAAACCCTGGAGCAGTGGTGGCTACATTTTCCATTATTCGTTTATCTAATAAATATGTATTGAGAACCTTCTATGCTTCAGGCACTGTGTTAGATGCAAGGAATATAGAAATTAATGAACAAAAGGGACGACAATTAATAAATGAATTTTGTTCTACTTGGGAAGCAGCCTGGGTAGTACAAATGGCTAAGCGTTCCACAGCTAACCATAAAGGTTGGTAGTTTGAACTCACCCAGTGGCTCCACAGGAGAAAGACCTAGTGATCTACTTTTGTAAAGATTACAGTCAAGAAAATCCTATGGGGCAGTTCTACTCTGTCACATGTGGTTGCTATGAGTCAAAGCCTACTCAATGTCACCTAACAACACCAGCATTCTACTGGGGGAGACTGAAAGTAAGCAAGAAAACAAATAATAGAGTGTGACAACTACTATGCTAGGACTATTTGGGGAAAGCCAGTGTTCACTGAGAGAGAGAAATGAAACCTACACGCTGATAAAAGCAGAAATCAAGTTGGAGGAAGCACTCGTGACGTTCAAGCCCCTGGCCGAATATCCAGCTCTCTCCCCATCCTTTGAGCAGTGTGGTTATTCAGCCCTTCCTTGGACTTCATGAAATGCCAAAACATGTCCTTCATTATTATAATTGATTTGAGTTGGGTTTCTGTCATTTGCAATCATGAGAGTCCATTCTAAGGTAGCAATCTAGATGAGAGAATTTATTTTTCTCTGTCCATAAACAAACCAGTAAAGGCTTTTTTGGGAAAGTAGATCTGAAGCTTGAGCCACATCAGATCCTCTTTGGATATGTAACTTGGATATAAATCATAAATAACTAGTATAACCTGGGTTGTTGCATGAGAGTAAAAACTAATTCATCGAATATATTTGGGTCATTGCTTTCATCACCTGTTTGGACAGCTTTTGATGGTCAGCAGTGTGGAGAGATTAATAGGATCAGAATATCTGGAAGCTGGAAAGGACTTTAAGGATCATGAAAGCAGATCTTATTTTATAGATGTGGGAGGCCAAGAACAGATACGTGACATATTCAATGTCAGATGGCTTGAGAGCAGCTGAGTCACATGTGAATCCAGGACTCCTAATTCTTAGTCCAAGCTCAGGCTTCCATTGGCTCATTCATTCCTTCATTCATTCAACAGACATTTTTGAGTGTCTGTTATATTCCAGGCCCTGTTCTAGGTGCTGGAGTCGCAGTGTTGAACAAAGCATAGAAGCTTCCTGCCCTTAATAGAGTTTTATTCTAATTGGAAGAAGACAGGTAATAAACAAATAGAAAACCTAGTGTTATGTGTTATGAATAATCTAAAACAAGATAACATGAGAAAGTGTGATTCTATGTGTGCATGGCAGGGGGCAGAGGGAGAGAAGGGGAGTCATGTTACTCTGAGTATCTAGGGCAGGTTTCTCTGAAATGGTGTCATTTAAGTCAAGACCTGAATGACCAGAAGGAATCAGCCATGTGAAGATTTGAGGGGATAATACCCCATGTGAGCAAACATTAATACAAAAGCCCTGAAATTAGAATGAGTTGACCTGCTTAAGGAGCAGAAAGAGGGCTGGTGTGGCTGAAGCATAGTGAGAAAAGGTGAGGTTGGTGTGAACTAAAGATGAAGAGGTCAGCGAAGGCCAGATTGTAGCCTTTGGGGCCAAGGTAATTGTTTTTTTTATTCTAAGCGCAAGAAGAAGCCATGTGGGCAGTTTTAGACAGGAGCAAAATGATCTAATTTCCGATTTACACTTGATTTTGATCACCTCTCGGACAATGTGAGTGAAGCTGAAGAGTAGTGTAGGTGAGAATGCTGGAACTCTAGACTGGGATAGAGTGATGGAAGATAACGGATCGGGTGTGTTATAGAGATAGAGTTGATAGAACTTGCCAATGGTTTCGGTATAGGGGATGACGGAATCTGGAAGCTAAGTCCTGCACTTTTGTCTTAAGAAACTGAATGCATGGTGTTGCCATTCACTGTGGGCAATTAAGGAAAAAGCAGGTTTGAGGAGGGAGAAAAAAAAAAACCTAAGAGTTTTTTTTTTGAACACCACTCTGCAACCTTGTACTTCAAGAGGTCCATATCTAAGGTCAACAACTGACCACATAAACCTGAAAAAGGATCAATAGAAAGCCTTAGAGGACAGAGACCATGGACTTCTGCTCAGCTGCTATACACTGCCCATCTGGTCCTCTTGTCCCACATTGACTAAGCCACGTGGAGTGGCCTGACACGTCATAATCACGATTACAGGAAACCACAGAGAGGAATCTAGAAACTATCAAGGGGTGCATGCTGGCATTAGAAGTTACCAGGTCAAACCCAACCAGGAAGATGTAGTGTTGGACTGGAAGAGGCATTCTAGGCAGAGGGACAGTATGTGCTCCAATGTTCAGAGATAAGCAGGGTCATGATGAGCTAGAGCAGAGAGACCACGAGGCACTTATGATAGACTTAAATTAAAAATGTAAGTGAGAGGTAAGTATAAGGAAATAGTATCATGAGAACAAGCTGGGAAGAAAAATAGTCTTGCAAATTCGTTCACTTGTTCATTGAACAAATACTTAATGAGCCCAGCCTTCATGCAGAATTGTTCTAGGTGCCAAGGTCATGGCAATGAACAGAGCAAAGACACTGTCCTCCATGTAAGCATTTTGTTTGCTGCTTGATGGAGCCCCCTGACAGGGAAAGTGCACGTCACATCCAGTTGTTGCTTTGCCTACCCAGCTTGGCCCCGTTGTCAGTTGCTTCCACACCAAGGAAGCTTCCTGTCGTTTTCTTGACACAAATCACTAGGGCTTTATGTATGAGGGCAGAAGGAAGGGTAAGATGAAGTCAGAGAGGTACCAGAGGCCAGATCTTACAGAGACTTGTAAACCACTGTAGGATCTTTGGATTTTACTCTGAGTGTAACACATTTGCCAAGACAGTGGGGAAAGGGGAACACAGAGAGGCACTCGCGTTGGTTCCCAACCCTACTACATTCACCTGTCCCTGACTCTGCCCTGCTTTTATCAGTACATCTTTTACAGGTAGGTAGATAAATCAGAGACTTTTATTTTCTTTCTCTTTCTCAAAACAACATCTATCAAAGCTCTGATTCTCTATTGGCGCTTTTCAGAAATCCTATGAGAAATTTTCAGGTATTCCTCCCCCATGGGAAGAGGAATAAACCTATTATTTCTTTCAAATGTGATGCCTAGTGTAGCTGACTCTATCCCTAAGGTGGTCTTGGGGGTGAGGCTCTGGGGCGAGGGAGAAAAATGTCAAGGAACCTGGCCTTGAGTCTGTCCCTATCAGAGTGAGACAGTTTCCCCTCTCTGGGTTGAGGGAGAGTAGTATCAGGGTGTAGGGTTCAGAGTTCATTCTCTCTAAATTTCCTTCCTGCTATAATAGTCCTTGAACTCTAATTGGTCTTTATCCTCGCAAAGATTCCCCCTCTTTACGCTTTGAAATGTGTCAACTGTTGAAAAAGAGGAGTAGGAGGTACAGGGTGGAGAGAGGAACGAGGGGCTGGGCCAGTGGAAAGTGTTCAGGCCTGGCCTAGTCCCTCAGCCAAGGAGGCCAAACAGCCAGAGACGTGGGGGTCCTCTGTGGTGACTGCTGGCTGGGGAAAGTACTAGCTCTCTTTGCACAAGAGGCTCTGACAGGCTAAATTCAAACCAGATGTGCACCAGAGAGAGCAGGGCCTATTATAAAGTGTTGTGAAACGGCCCAGGGGAGGTAAATAAGCAAAAACAGGCCAGTTGCCTAGCAGCATCTACAACAAAACAAGCAGCAGCAGCTCAATTGGCATTGGATAGGGCAGAATTTTCTTTCTGCAGTGGGGGAGAAAAGGACAGGGAGTTTTGAGTCTGATGAGGGCCCAGGGGACCTGGCTCCCCAGCAGCCCTTCCCTACTCCCCCCCAGGCCTCTCCTGCTCTCTGGGGCAGCAGGACCTGCGTTTTGATCTGCCCAACCTGGTCCCACAGCCTCAGTGGCTTTGTACCCTTCCAGCCCCATGGGTCAGGTTTAGGGCTTCTCGGTGGAGGGGAAGCGGGATGAGGGAAGGGTTAGATCACTCCTGAGAACTGTACTCTGGCTGTGTGCTGGGAGGGAGAGGGGCTGCAGATATTTGTTAAAGGTCTACTACTGCTCTGAGATGGGAGCCTCACATGTAACTCTTCACCACTCTTTCATTCCTTTATACACCAGGTGGTTCTCAAGCGCCTGTTACATATCAGATACTGCAACAGACTCCAGAGACATTTTAAAAAAAAAAAAAAATAGATGCACTCTTTGCTCTCAAGCGTACTAAAACCTATGGGAGGAGACAGACATAAAACAAGGAATCACACAATTGCATGATTATAAATCCTGGTAGATGGGATGAAGGAAAAGTAAGGATGGCAAGAAATAATGATAGAGGGGGCTGAGGGAGTTGGATTTAAGTGGAGTGTTCAGGTAAGGCCTCTTTTCAGAAGGTAAGTTGAGACCTAAAGAATGAGTAGGCATTAGCCAGGTGAAAAGATGGGGAAGGGAGTCCTAAGCAGTGGGAACAGCACATGAGACAGCCCTGAGGCAGGAAAACGCTTGCTTCTTAGGAGGAAATGACAGAAGAGACCCTGTGAAGGCGGTGGTGAGATGGAGAGGTAGGAGAGGGCCAGCTCACATATGCACTTCCATGATAAGGGATTTTGTCCTATATTCGATGAGAAACCCCGGGGACTTATTTGTTGAAATTATTGGGAGAGTCTTGAATTGATCAGATTTACATTTTATGAAGATTATTTGTGACTACAACATCATAATTTTGAAAGGTAACAGGAGAGGGTACAAGAATGCCAGGTAGGAAGCTATTGCAATAATGCCAGCAAAAAATATCCTTGGCTTGAATTGAGGAGAGGAAGGAGGATGAAGAAGCAGAGAAATCCGAAGCATATGTTCTATCAACTCCAATTTACAAGTTAGGTATTATCTCCATTTCACAAAGGTTTTGATTAACTTGCCCAGGTCACATAACTCCCTAGGAAAGGCAGCCCCTAAAGGGCAGATCTAGAATTAGAGCCCAGACCATCTCCATTCCTAGTCCCTTGCTTTGAGCCCTGGTGGAGCAGTGGTTAAGAGCTATGGCTGCTAACCAAGAGGTCAGCAGTTCAAAACAACCAGCTGCCCCTTGGAAACCCTATGAGGCAGTTCTACTCTGTCCTACAGGGCCGCTATGAGTCAGAATTGACTGGACAGCAACGAGTTTAATTTTTTAATTTTTTTTTTTTTTTTTTGTTGTTGTTAGCTGCCATTGAGTCTGTCCCAACTCATGGCAACCCCGTGCACAGCAGGTTTAGGTTCTTGTGATTCATAGGGTTTTCATCGGCTGATTTTCAGAAGTAGATAGCCAGGCCTTTCTTCCTAGATTCTCTTAGCCCTGAAGCTCCACTGAAGCCTGTTCAGCATCAAAGCAACACAAAAGCCTCCACTGACAGAAAGGTGGTGGCTGTGCATAAGATACATTGGCTGGGAATCGAACCTTAGTCTCCCAAATGAAAGGCAAGAATTCTACCACTGAATCGCCATTGCCCCCTTTCATAACACTGCCCTCCCTATAATTGTTTTTCTCTGAAGACCCGTTAACGATGGAGAGCTTGCAAGAGCTATAGATGACTGGCTCTGGGGGAGAGGGCAAGTTTTTATGTTGGGGAGGGGTGAGTGTAAAAAAGAAAGAGGGTGGGGTGTGCAGCAGGCAGAGCATGTTTACACAGCTCCCAAATGCATTTCGCACTTCTGCGTGGCAGCTGTGCAAGGCTTCTCTGGTCACTGATAATTAACCCTTTCCAGAACAGTGCTCTGGTGAAGACACACATTGTCTCCTTGGGGTAGGGACTGAGGCAGCTTCCGTAACTCCAGGGGCAAGTTGGTCTGGGGAGTCAGGAACCTGGAGACAAGAGCGTGGTGGTTACTGCGCAGGCCTAGGCTTGGATCCTGCTCTGCCACTAGTTAGCCTGTGACCTTGGGTGAGTTGGTGGAGCTCTCCATTTTCAGTGTGCTAGTCTGTGAAATGACTGTAGTCATAGCTGCCTTGCATGGTTACTGCGTTTGGGGAGGTAGTGGTCCTTAACCTAGTGCCTGACACACAGTAAGCACTCAATAAACAGTGTGCATTTTTATGATCCCTCACCATCTGAACTAGGGGTCTGTACTCCATCACCACAGTGGATGTCTCCCACCCTACACCTGTTCCACTGTGTGGAAAGAGCACTGGCCTGGGAGCTGGGAGACCTGAACTCTTCTGCTTTTACCACTGACTTGCTTTGTGATTTTGGGGAGATGCTTCCCTCTCTGGGCCTCAGTTTACTCCACCTATAAAATGGGGAGGTGAGTGGGGGTGGAGGGTATGACAGCTGGAATTTCCAAAGTCGAGCAATAGAATGTGGACCCTACTATTTACTTGGGGCTGCTCTGAGGATGAGGGAATGGAGGAATGGGACATAGAGGGCAGCTTGGAGGAAGGTAACAAGCAGACCTGGGCCTCAGTCTTCACCACATAGCTTTGTACAAGTAGCTTGACCTCTCTGAGCCTCTTGGTTCTACACCCTTGAAGCTGTAATAACTGTGCCTGTTTTTGAGGCATGCCGTGAGGATCAACTGATTAGTGATGTCTATGCCTGGCACCTAGTAGACACTCAGTAAAAAAAAAAAAAAATTTTTTTTTTTTTTTTATGCCTGGCACCTAGTAGGCACTCAGTAAATGAAGGCTGTTATTAGCTGTGCTACAGAAACAGATAAAATAGGATTCCTTTGTACTTTATTTTTCCTACACCAGGAACTTCCAGAAGTGTGTTCTAAAAAACACTAGCACCATGAGAGATAGGAAAAAGGGATTTCCTGGCCAAAGATGTTTGGGAAATGTTGTATTCTCTTCCCACCTCCTCTACAGCCCCTCCCATGCCTGTGAACACAGTAAGGGCTCTGAGAAGACCTGCTGGAAAGAAACTTGTTTAACCCTGAGCACCTGAAGTGACAGAACTCAGAAGGGAAATGGCTGCATGGCTGCCTGTGGAGGCTGGAAAAATCATGCTGTAGTCTCGAGAGGGATATCAAGGGTTCCTGCTGCCAAGCTCACAGGCAGAGAGGAAGACCATTCTGATAGACATCTCAGTTGCGGTGACCAACAGGTGAGAGGCCCAGTTAACCCGTTGCTGTCGAGTCGATTCCCACTCATAGCGACCCTGCAGGACAGGGTAGAACTTCCCCATAGAGTTCCCAAGGAGTGTCTGGCAGATTCGAACTGCTGACCTTTTGGTTAGCAGCTGTAGCACTTAACCACTAAGCCGCCAAGGTTTCCAGAGGCACAGTTAGGTTGCATCAATGTGTGCCAGAGGATGGACAGTGGCAGCGGTCTGCGTGATGCCCTCCTTACCACAGGCCTCCCTCCGTCTTTCTGGAAGTGCTGGGGTCCTGGCTAGGGAGGCTTAATGATGCCTGGTATTGGATCTCTTGATGATCTTGGAGATTGGGGGTTCAGAGCCTTATTTTCTTTTTTGATTAAATAAAGAAAGTAACCTTGCTTGGGCTTCATACATATTTTGATTAAAAACGTATTTCTTTTTTTTCCCCAGAACATTCTTTAATGTCCCCCCATAATTCTGCAGTTTGGGTAAAGCTGTCCTACACAATAGATTCCCTTGTAGCCCAACTTCAGATGGGTTCTCTGGCCTCCTGTTCTACTTCCTACCTCTTCTACTCAGAGGCAATTCGTCATCTAAAGGTTGTAGAGCCTTTTTCCAGCTTGCAAAATTCCTTTGAGATTGTTCACTGTTACAGGAAGAAATAGCAAGTAAGCAAAAGGAGAATGCTGGAATGAACCCTGTGGTGCTTGATTGGAGTTGGAGACATCAGTATGAACCCCTGTTTAGTTTAAGGTAGATACAGAATAGATACAGAAAAACTTATAGATATGTGTGTACACATGGGTTGTTGTCGCGGTTGTGTTCCATCGAGTCAATTCCAACTCACAGCAACCTTATATGATGGGAAGAACAGCCCCATAGGGTTTCCTAGGCTTAATCTTCACGGGAGCAGATCACCAGGTCTTTTCTCCCACGGGCTAGTAAATGTATATAATTTTCTCAGCCCTGTCCACTGAGAGGGTCTAGAAGCAATGATACCACAATGGCAAAAAGTATAACTTAAGTGCCCAGATCTTGGTTTCTAAATATTATTCTCTAGTAAAAGAAATCAGAACTCTTAGCTAATTCTAGGACTGAGGCAGGAAAATACAAGATGAGACTGGAGTCCGTGCCTGAAAATAAAGAAGTGTTAAAAAAAAAAAAAAAGATGGAGGCATGTCAAAAGGACACAGGAGCCAACCTGAAAGAGCTCCCAGTGATCAAAGCTGGAACAATTTGAGTAACAAAGTAAATAACAAGGTTGTTGTTGTTGTTTGTTGTTGTGGAGTTGACTCTGACTCACAGCCATCCCATGCAGAACAGAATGGAACATTGCCTGGTCCTGCACTATCAGAGTCCATTGTTGTAGCCATCCTGTATTTTGAGTGCCTTTCAATCTAGGGGTCTTATCTTCCAGCACTGTATTGGAAAACTGAGGAAATTTGAATCATGAGGTAATAGTAAGGTGTTATTGTTGTTGTTAGCGGCCATCAAGTCAATTCTGACTCACGGTGACACCATGTGTACAGAGTAGAACTGTTCCATAGGATTTTCAAGGCTGTGACCTTTCAAAAGCAGATTACCAGACTTGTCGCCCAAGGTATCTCTATGTGGGTTCAAACTAACAAGCTTTGGCTAGTAGTTGAGCGCTCAACTGTTTACACCATCCAGAGTTGCCTACAATGTTCATTTCCCAGTTTTGACAGAAGTACCATAATGATGTAAGATGTTAACATCAGGGGAAGCTGGGTGAAGGGTGTATGGAACTCTCTATACAATTATTGCAACTTTTCTGTAAACCTCAAATTGTTCCAAAATTAAGACTAAAAACTGTTTTTAAAACTTTGAGAGTGTAAACTCTTCCAGGGAAGAGACTATAACATAATCTTTTCTTTATCTTCCCAGAATCCCTAGCACTGCTAAATATTCTCAAAGAATTCTTGTAGAGAAGAGCTCTTTAAAGGCTCAGAATGTGTCCTAATCATTTCTGTATCCTCAGAACTAACTAGTGGTGGCATCTGATAGGCCTGGGAGACAGGAGAACTGGGATCTATCTCAGGCTTCAGAACGATTATGTATGTCTTAAAAAACTCACAACAACTGAGTAATGTATTCTTCAACTGTAAAATGGTGACAAAAGCACTACTTGCCTTATAGAGTTGTGGGAATTTAATGTAACAATGTCCTGTGGGAAGTAGCTTTATAAATTGCAAAGCCCTGTGTTCCTTGTGATGTTGACACACAGATGCCAATCAATCAGAAGTCCCACCAGAATGAATTGGTGCTTCCCCAATGCTCCATCTATGACACACCTGTGCACAGATTGTGCACAGAGTCAGGGGTGTAGCCTTCCCTTCCAGGCCTCACCTAATCCAGACACCTCTCCATACACACCCTGGATGTGTTAAGCACATACAGGTTCAGTCCCCTTTTTCTAGCATGGACACCATCACCCTTAGCCTGGAAAAGAAAAATGGGGAAATTCTGGTTGTCCCAAAGTATCTAAGACTTCTACCTATAATACTCCAAAACTCTATCAAATTGTGATATAGTAAGATATTATAATAATAATGTCTACCATTCTTCGTGAGGTTCTACAGGTTTTATGTGGGTTCGCTCAATGATTCCCACATTTTAGTCATTTTCACTCTACCTTCATTATTTTTCCATATATAGATGAGTTTTTTACCACCATGTTATATCTAACTTGCTTTAACATTATTCAGTGTAAGTTAAGTGAGCTATGAAATTGTGTGCTAGTTAATTTTATCCTATGCTCTTAGATGTCTAGTTGCCCTAAGCAGGAACATATACTTTAGGGTATTTAGCTGGTATTTAATCAAGAGGCTACACTCCAGAGACAACATTTCAGCTGTCTTTATCTCCATTCAATGCCATCTTGTGATTGTTAGTTGCCACTGAATCAATTCTGACTCATGGTGACCCTATGTGCTTCAGAGCGGAGCTGTACTCCACAGGGTTTTCTTGGCCATAATCTTATGAAACCAGATTGCCATGCTTATCTTCCACTACACCACTGGGTGGGTTCAAACCATCAAACTTTTGGTTAGTAACCGAGAGTATAATTAGCACAGTAGATCAGAAATGGTTTTTTATTGATAAAATTAATGATGTTAAAGATTTGTGAATAGCAGCAGCATATTTCTGATATACTGCCAGAAGATGAGCACCTCAGGTTGGAAGATGCTCGAAATACTACTGGGGAAGAGCTGCTTCCTCAAAGTAGAGCCAACCTTAATGATGTGGATACAGTCAAGCTTTAGGGACCTTCATTTGCAGCAAATGACCATTAAGATAGGAAAGCGGAATATATGAACTATGGCAAGAAATTTGGAAGACAGCTACCTTGCCAACTGACTGGAAGAGATTCACAATTATGGCTACTCCAAAGAAAGGTGATCCAACCAAATGCAGAAGTTATTGAACAATATCATTAATGTCACACACAAGTAAAATTTTGCAGAAGACCATTCAAAAGCAGTTGCAGCAGTACATTGACAGGGAACTGCCAGAAATTCAAGCCAGATTCACAAGAGGACATGGAATGAGGGATCTCATTGCTGATGTCAGATGGATCCTGGCTGAAAGCAGAGAATACAAGAAAGATGGTTACATGTTTTATTGACTCTTCAAAGGCACTCAACTGTGTGGATCGTAACATATTATGGATAACATTGTGAAGAATGGGAATTTCATAATACTTAATTGTACTCATAAGGAACCTGTACACAGATCAAGAGGCAGTCATTTGAACAGAACAAGGGGATACTGTGTGGTTTAAAGTCAGGAAAGGTGTGTGTCAGGGTTGTATCCTTTTGCCATATTTATTTAATCTGTATTTTGAGTAAATAATCTGAGAAGCTGGACTATATGAAGAAGAATGGGGCATTAGGATTGGAGGAAGACTCATTAACAACCTGTGATATACGAAGGACATAATATTGCTTAATGAAAGGGAAGAGAACTTGAAGCGCTTACTGATGAATATCAAAGACTACAGCCTTCACTATAGATTACGCTTCAATGTAAAGAAAACAAAAATCCTCACGTCTGGACCAATAAGCAACACACGACAAATGGAGAAGAGATTGCAGTTGTAAAGGGTTTCATTTTACTTGGATCCACAATTAACGCCCATGGAGGCAGCAGTCAAGAAATCAAATGACACATTGCACTGGGCAAATCTGCTACAAAAGACCTCTTTAAAAACTGTTAAAAATCAGATGTCACTTCAAGAGCTAAGGTACGCATGACCCAAGACATGGTATTTTCAATTGCCTTATATGCATGTGAAAGCTGGACAATGAATAAGGAAGACTGAAGAAAAATTGATGCCTTTGAATTACGGTGTTGGTGAAGAATATTGAGTATACCATGGACTGCCCAAATAATGAACAAATCTCTATTGGAAGAAGTACAACCAGAATGCTCCTTAGAAAAAAGGATGGCGAGACTTTGTCTCACATACTGTGGACGTGTTATCAGGAGGGACCACTCCCAGAAGAAGGACATCATGCTTGGTAGAGGGCCAGTGAAAAAGATGAAGACCCTCAAAGAGATGGATTGACACAGTGGCTGCGACAATGGGCTCAAGCATAACAAAGTTTATGAGGATGGCACAGGACCCAGCAGTGTTTCATTCTGTTGTACTTAGGGTCACTATGAGTCGGGACCTACTCAATGGTGCCTAAAAACAATGTCCTTGCATGAGTAGAATCTAGGAGTCTAGCGAGCTTTTCACTCTTCATTCTTAGGAATGGCAAGTGAAGCTTGATTCTAAAACACTTCTGAGTCTAGCCACAGATTTAGAGCATTCTGATTATCTGATGCTATAGGGCAGCCATGAGAATATGCCTGTCAGATCTCCCACTGCATGGAGCTCAAGGGTCCTCACTGCTGGACTCTGAAGTCCATCAGCATGCTTGCACGTGTGACCAGTGCAGTCACACTGGGTCCATACTCAGAAGGGCTCTGCACTTGCTGTTTAATAGTCTGTGGTTTCTTTCTTGAAATTGGTAATGATTTTATCTTTGAATTTGTGTTTTGCAAGTAAAGTCCGATGGGACGATGAATCTCGATGTGCTCATACCCCTCCCACTGCCTTTCCGGGGTGAGTTCTCCTTAGGAATTGTTCCTCCTGTTCCAGCCCCCTGGCACCCTGGGTCCTTCCCAGTCTTCTCATCCTAGCCTTGTGATCACTGCCATCCTCCAATCCAGGAGGGAACGGGGCACAGATATAGGTAAGGTGAGGACAAGTATCCCACAGCATCTTGGGGCAGAGCATGGAAGTGTTCATCCCCATCTTGGGCTGGCAGTACTACAGTGTCTCCAGTGGGCGACAAGCCAGAGGAGGCAAGCGTCTCTCCCACACCTGGTCCTGGTACCAAGAACATCCTGGTGTGGAGGTTTAAAGATCCTTGAGGGTTGCCTGTCTACCATGTGTTGGAATGGTGGGCCATAGGAAGGGAAGACCCTTAGTTCAGCTCCTTCAAAATGTACACTATAGGGCACGGTGTGTCAATCCAGTGGATAACAGAGCAAACCTGGCTGTCAGTCTGGAGTCTACAGTGAGTGAGTGTAAGGCAGGGCTTGCACTCACCGTGCAAGCATTTCCTGGTCTAGGAGAGCTCCATCAACTGGCCCCATTCCTGAGAGGATCCTCTTTCCCTCCTTCCAGCCTTCCTGAGTCTGGCTTCAGTGTTTACCTTTCATGGATCTGTCGAGGCACTCTCAGGGATAAGCCATGAAATATAAATGTGTAATCTTGGTGATTCTGCATACAAGTTAAATGCCCTGATATTTTCATTTAAAGTTGGGTGGATGAATCGTAAAATTCACGCCAATAATTTAAAATTTTATTTTTCTTCACTTTTAATGACATTAAATGTTGTTGTTAAGTGCTGCTGAGGCAATTTCTGACTCAGAGCAACCCCATATGACAGAGTAGAACTGCCCCATAGGGTTTTCTAGGCTGTAATTTTTATAGAAGGAGATCGCTAGTTCTTTCTCCCTTGGTGCTGCTGTGTGCATTGGAACTGCCAACTTTCAATTTGCAGCCGAGCACTTAACTGCTGTGCCACTAGGGCTCCATAATGACACTAAGTAACAAATAAAAAACACATGACAAGTTGAGAGACAGAGTGTGGAAGAAATGTACCTTTATATGTACCTTAAGTGGCACTTTTTTCTTGTTTTTCAAACAAGGGACACTTCATTTTCATTTTACACCGAGCCCTGCAAATTGCGTAGCCAACGCTGCCTACAGGAGGCAGGTGAAAGATGAAATTCTTACTTAAATCTGGCTTACAGTAAGCCCATTGGCCCATGGCCCCACAGGTGGTAATTTTCTTAGTCCATGAATGCATAATTGGAATTTATGTATTTGGTAATTGAAGTAATCTCCACACTGGATCCTTGGATTATGGGTTAAGAGTAGAGAAGGGTAGAGAAGGCAAAGAGAAAAATTCTGAGACTGCTCCCCATCCCAGCCAAGATAGTAAATCAAAAACCATATCACATCTTTGGGGAGCGAGGGATTCATTTTACCATGAAAAATTGCAGGAGTGGTAGTAGCTATTCCATCTCCATGTAATCACCGGTCTAGTCCCTGCAGAAAGCTGATGGATCCTGGAGACTGACTAAAGACACTGCAGACTTAGCCAAGTAGTAGTCCTGACTGCAGCTGCTGCGCCATGTGTAGGATCCTATCTAGGACATATTAATAAGGCTTCAGGTATATGGTATGCTACCATTGCTTTGGTGAATTCATTCATTTCCATTGCAATTTATAAAGAGGATTAGAAACAGTTCACATTCACATGGGATAGATAATAATATTTATTTTCTCAGGACTATGTTGACTTTCCTTCCTTCCATCTTAATCTGGCCCGACAGAACTGGACGGCCATGACACCGATTCATTGCATCAATCATATCATGCTGACTAGACAGGATGAACAAATTGCAGCTAGTATGCAGGAGGTCTTGGTAAGACACACACATTCCAGAGAGTGGGAGATAAACCCTATGAAGATTTGGGGACCTGCAACTTCTGTGAAGTTCATAGGGATCTAGTAGTCAGGAGCATGCTGGAATGTAAAAGGCAAATTGCTGCATCTCACATCCCTTACTACTACTCAGCAGTGACGATGATCTCCAACTGACTCTGTACCTAGACCTCATCTGCTCAAAATCTGAAATCCAGGAATGAAGCATCTGATTGAGCTGCTTAGATCAGTTGCCTGGGCACTAATGCAGATCTTCCCAACCAGAAAGCTATTATGGGGATAGCTGGGCAGGACTTGGGAACATCATTCACAAGCAACAGCATCTGGAAGTTCTAACCTTCCTCCTACTTAACCAGGGTGCTGCACATGCGTGCACCATGGTATGGGAAAGATGCTGGAAAGCACTGTTCCAGCTGCCTGGGTTAGAGAAAGGAAATACAGTTAGTTCTCATTATTCACGGTAGTTATATTCTAGGAAGTTGCCATAGACAACTAAATAAAGTTGCCATAGACAAGTGAATGCTGAGCCATTGTTCCTAGGAGAAATATAGGATTAGGTTCCTGTGAGCCTCTGGTCACAACATTAATCTGTAGCCTTGTTTTATGTGTGTTTTTGTTGAAAGATTCCTTACTTAATACATACGTTGATTTGTTAACAATGAACTCAAGGCCAATAGCACCATAACGCTTGCCTGAGGGAAGCTTATCTAACACGTGTTTTTTCCATCAGGCACATTGTAGGGTTCTTGCACTTAGGAACTCTAGGCAACACTTCAGTACTATGCCGACAAAAAGCATAAAAATGCAAAAAAAATGTGGCACTAAATAGACCACACAAAGGACACTTGTTTACAGTAAGAAGGCAGAGTGTTACCTTGTTCAACCCTAGCTGGGAACACGCATGTCACATCAGGAGACTAAAATTTTTTGCCACTCTGCAAACGTCCACGAAAAACCATGAAAGCACCACAAGTATTGATTTTGGGATTACAGATAAATTTTAGCAAGCAGGCAAATTCACAAATGGGAAATCATAAATAATAAGGATCAACTGTATCTTGCTTTCTTGGGGGCAAAGCCATGCCCCTATTCCAATATGAGAAAGATTTTCTGACACTAAGTAGCCAAAAATAAAGTCCACTCTACTAAGTCAGTTATTAATTCAATAATTTTTTCTTTTTTTTTTTTGTACTTTAGATGAAGGTTTACAGAACTAGCTTCTCATTAAACAGTTAGTACACATATTGTTTTGTGGTATTGGTTACCAACCCCATGACATGTCGACACTCTCCCTTCTGGATCTTGAGTTCCCTATTACCAGCTTTCCTGTCCCCTCCTGCCTTCTAGTCCTTGCCCCTGGGTGGACTTGCCCCTTTAGTCTCATTTTGTTTTATGGGCCTGTCTATGGAAGAAGAATGAACCTCAGAACTGACTTCATTACTGAGCTAAAAGGGCATCTGGGGGCCATACTCTTGGGGTTTCTCCAGTCTGTGTCAGGCCAGTAAATCTGGTCCTTTTTTGTGAGTTAGAATTTTGTTCTACATTTTTCTACAGCTCTGTCCAGGACACTCTATTGTGATCCCTGTCAGAGCAGTCAGTGGTCATAGTCAGGCACCATCTGGTTGTACTGGGCTCAGTCTGGTGGAAGCCGTGGTAGTTGTGGTCCATTAGTCCTTTGGACTAATTTTTCCCTTGTATCTTTAGCTTTCTTTATTTTCGCTTGCTCCCGAAGGGGTGAGACCAGTGGAGTATCTTAGATGGCTGCTCACAGGCTTAGATCTGGCTCAGAGTAACCCCATGGACCCAGATGCTACTCACCAAAGTAGAATGTAGAACATTTTCTTTATAAACTGTTATGCCAATTGAGCTAGATGTTCCCCAAGACCATGGTAGCCCTCAATCCAGTAATTCAGTTCCTCAGGGACTTTGGATGTGTCTGTGGAGCTTTCATGACCTTGCCTTGTACAAGTTGTGCTGGTTTCTCCAGTATTGTGTATTGTCTTACCTTTCACCAAAGTTACCACTTATCTATTGTCTATTTAGTGTTTTTCCATCCCCATCCCTCCCCTCCCTCGTAACCATCAAAGATTGTTTCTTTTTGGGTGTACACCTTTTCATGAATTTTTATACTAGTGGTCTTATACAATATTTTTCCCTTTGTGATTGACTTATTTCACTTATCATGATGCCCTCCAGATTCACCCATGTTGTGCGATGCTTTGCAGATTCATCGTTGTCTTTATCGTTGCATAGTACTCCATTGTGTATGTACCATAGTTTGTTTATCCATTCATCTATTGATGGGCATCTAAGTGGTTTCCATCTTTTTGCTATTGTGAACAATGCTGCAATGAACATATGCATGCATATGTGTATTCGTGTGATGACTCTGATTTCTCTAGGATTTATTCCTAGGAGTGGGATTGCTGGATCGTATGGTATTTCTATTTCTAGCTTTCTATGGAAGTGCCATATCATTTTCCAAAATGGTTGTATCATTTTGCATTTCCACCAGCAGTGCATAAGAGTTCCAATCTCCCCTCAGCCTCTCCAATGTTTGTTATTTTCTTTTTCTTTTGATTCGTGCCAGTAATGTTGGTGTGACATGGTATCTCATTGTGGTTTTGATTTGCATTTCTCTAATGGCTCATGATGATGACCATTTCCTCATGTGTCTGTTAGCCACTTGAATGTCTTCTTGGTGAAGTGCCTGTTCATTTCCTTTGCCCATTTTTAAATTGGATTATTTGTCTTTTTGTTGTAGAGGTGTTGGATTTTCCTGTAGATTTTAGGAATTTGACCTTTGTCAGATTTGTAATAGCCAAAATTTTTTTCCCAGTCTGTAGGTCCTCTTTTGACTCTTTTGGTGAAGTCTTTTGATGAGCATAAGTAGTTTTTAGAAGATCCTAGTTATCTAGCTTATCTTCTGGAATTTGTGTGTTTTTAGTTATGGTATGTTATGGTATGTATCCTGTTAATGCTGTGCGTTAGGGCCTATAGAATTGACCTATTTTTTCTTCTATGATCTTTATACTTTTGGCTTTATACTTAGGTCTTTGACCCACTTTTAATTAGTTTTTGTGTATGATGTGAAGTATGGGTCCTGCTTCATATTTTTGCAGATGGAAATCCAGTTTTGCCAGCACCATTTGTTATAAAGACTGTCTTTCCCCCATTTGATGGACTTTGGGCCCTTGTTGAAGATAAAGTGACAGTAGGTAGATGGAATTACATCTGGGTTCTCAATTCTGTTCCATTGGTCAATGTATCTGTTGTTGTACAAGTACCAGGCTCTTTTGACTACCATAGCTGTATAGTAGGTTCTGAGGTCAGGTAGTGTGAGTTCTCTTTATTCTTCAGTCTCGGGCTTCTTCCATTTCAAGATGAAGTTAGTGATTAGTTTTTCCTTCTCTTTAAAGAAAGTTGTTGGTATTTGGATCGACATTGCATTGTGTTTGTAAATTACTTTGGGTAGAATTGTCATTTTCACAATGTTGGGTTTTTTTTTTTTGTTTGTTTGTTTGTTTTACCTTTTCAGTCTCTTCTCTTGTTATGGGTCTGTTCAGATTTCAACATCATTTTGTGTTAGTTTGGGTAGGTAAGGTGTTTCTAGAAATTTGTCCATTTCTTCTACGCTTTCAAATTTGTGGGAGTATAGTTTTTCATAATATTCTGTTATGATCCTTTTTATTTCAGTTGAGTCTGTTGTAATGCCCTCCGTTTCATTTCTTATTTGGGCTATTTGCCTCCTTTCCTCTTTTTCTTTTGTCAGATTGGTCAATGGTTTGTTGATTTTGTTGATCCTTTCAAGGAACTAAATTTTGGTTTTGTTGATTCTATTGTTTTTCTATTCTCTATTTCATTTATTTGTGCTCTGATCTTTATTAAATTTCCTTTCTTCTGGTGGCTGTGGGCTTCTTTTGCTGTTCTCTTTCTATTTGTTTGAGTTCTGTAGCTAATGTTTTGATTTTGTCCTTTTCTTCTTTCTTTGATATGTGCGTCTATTGCTATAAATTGACTTCTGAGCACTGCATTTGCTGTGTCCCAAAGATTTTGGTATGATGTGTTTTCATTCTCGTTTGATTCTAGGAATTTTTTTATTTCATCTCTGATTTCTTCTTTTACCCAGTGGGTTTTAAGCAGGGTGTTATTCAGTTCCCATGTAATTGATTTTTTTCCCATTGTTCTTCCTGTTATTAATTTCTGTCTGATGGCATTGTGATCAGAGAAGATACTTTGTATTATCTCAACACTTCGGATTTTGCTGAGGGTTGCTTTATGGCCCAGAATGTGTTCTATTCTGGAGAATGTTCCATGTGCATTGGAAAAGAATGTGTATTTTGCAGCTGTTGGGTGGAGTGTTTTATATATGTCCATGAGATCAAGTTGGCTGATTGTGTACCTTAGATCTTCTGTATTTTTGCTGAGTTTCTTTCTAGATGTTCTCTCCTTTATTGAGAGTGGTGTCTTGAAATCTCCACTATTACTGTGGAACTGTCAGTTTCTCTTTTCAGTGCTGTTAGAGTTTGTTTTACGTATTTTGGAGCCCTGTAATTGGGTGCATAGATATTTATTATGGTTAAGTCTTCGTGATGGATTATCCCTTTAATCATTACATGGTGCCCTTCTTTGTCTTTTATGGTGGATTTTGTTTTAAAGTTTATTTTATCTGAGATTAATATTGCCAGTCCTGCTCTTTTTTGGTAGCTGTTTGCTTGTTATATTTTTTTTCATCCTTTAATTTTTAATAAATTTATATCTTTGTTTCTAAGGTGTGTCTTTTGTAGACAGCATATTGATGGATCCCATGCTTTTTTTATCCATTTTATCACTCTGTCTCTTCACGCATGCATTTACGCCATTTACGTTCAGTGTAATTATTGATAAGTGTGAATTTATTGCCATCATTTTGTAGTGCTTTTTTTTTTTTTTGTGGTGCAGATGTTTTCTTTGTTCCTGTTATTCTTTTTTCCTAAATTCCTTTTGTTTGTGGGGTTTTTTTTTGTTTCTTTTTTTCTGTAAATTTTGTTTTTACTGAGGCTTTGTGTTTTCCTTCCTTATTTTGATGAGTAGGTTTGTTAACTCTCTTTGCGTTTACTTTGAAATTTACGCTTATCTTCCTAGGTTTGATCCAATCTGTTATTAATTTGTATTGCCTTGCCTTCCTCTCCATTAGAAAGTTGTATACCTATACTGTTTATTCCCTCTTTTATTTTTCTGATGTTGTAGTCATTTACAGATTAACCTCTCTGGTTCCCTGTTGTAAACCTTTTGGTTTTGAATAGTACTCCAGAGTTCATTTTCTAAGTTGGTATCTGGCTGGTGTGATCATGCATCCTAGATTCAGGCTATCATCTGATGTTGTTTGATAATTCTTGTAGGTCTGGTTTGGTTTTTACATAGTCCCTTAATTTCTGTTTATCTGCAAATGTCCTAATTTCACCATCATATCTGAACGAGAGTTTTGGAGGATGTATTATTCTTGGTTGGCAATTTTTTTCATTCCAAATTTTTATATATGTCATTCCTTTGCCTACTTTCCTACATGGCTTCTGCCGAGAAATCAGAGCTTAGTCTTATTGTTTTCCTTCTGTATGCGACTTTTCGTTTTTCTTGAGCTGCTCTCAGGATTCTTTCTTTGTCTTTGGTTTTAGCAAGTATGATTATTAAATGCCTTAGTGATTTTCTTTTGGGGTCTATCCTATATGGGGTTCGTTGAGCTTCTTGGATGGCCGGCTTTTCATCTTTCATGATATTAGGAAAGTTTCCTGTTAGCAATTCTTTAATGATCCTCCCTGTGTTTTCTGTTTTCTCCCCCTGTTCTGGAACTCCGATAACCCTCAAACTTTTGCTTTTGATTGTATTCCACATAATCTCAGAGTTTCTTCATTTTTATTAGTTCTTTTTTCTGATTTTTCCTCAACGTTGTCTCCAAGTGTTTGTCTTCAATTCCCCTGATCCTGTCTTCTATCTTCTCAAACCTGCTCCCCAGACCTTCTATGACACTGCTCATTTCTGAAATCTTGTCTAATTGTTGTTTTTGTATGACTTCTAGTTGTGAATTTATTTTGACATTTTGTTCCTGTATTATTTTTCTGAATTCTTCCATTTTTTGGTCTGTATTTTCCATGAATTTGCCTGTTTTTCCTCATTTTTTGTCTGCCTTTTGCTTCAACTCTTGGATAGCTCTGAATATTGAGGATTTGAATTCCATATAAGGTAGTTCTAGTGCCTTTTCTTCTACTGGAAAGTCATCTGGTGTTTTATTTTGGATGCCTACTGAAACCATCCTGTCCTGTTTTAAAATATGTTTTCATATTGTCTGCTGTCTTTGGGACATTCAGTAGTTATTTTCTTCATTTATTGATTGTAGATTTGTTTCTTTCATCCTGCTTTTTTGTTTTATTTGTTATGCCTGAACAGACAGACTGTGCGTTCTTTGTTGTTTGCTCATCTGTGGTCATGATACTTTTCATCTTCTTGTCCAATGGGCAGAGCCAGTCATTCAGCTATGGTGCAGTAGGGTAGGTTCAGCTGAAGAGGAGGGGCTGGTTTTTTGTTTTTTTGTTTTTTTTTTGTGGCACATACTGGGGCCAACAGGGCAGGCCAGGGGTCAGTGCAGGGCAGGTTCCGGTAGGTTTGCCTGTGCTGCTCAGGGGCGTGATGTTCAGTCCATGGTGCAAGTAGGCAGTAGGGAAGGGAGAGGTTTTGATGTGTGACACTAAGATCAGTATGGAAAAAAGAGAGAGAAAAGAGAGAAACAGGAGCCAAAACAGACAAACAAAAACCACAACTAAAAAAATGTGCTGAGGGAGTTTGCCAATGGAGTGGGGAGACATGAAACCAAGAAATGAAGAAAAACAAAAAGGAAAAAAAGAAAAAGTGAAAAAATAAATAAAAAGTTAAAAAAGAAAGAAATGCCCCCAAAGGTCCTACTGGTGGCTGGGGAAGTGGCTCCCAGGCCTCAGGGCACAGCTTGTCTAGAAGGGGCAGAAATGGCACTCAGCACCAGGTATTCAGAAGACAGGAAAAGAAGGAAAGCAGAAAGAGATAAGAAACTGAGAAATGAAGAAAAACAAAAAGGAAAAGAGAATAGAAAAAATAAATAAGGAAGGAAAAAAAAAAGAAAGAAAGGCCCCTAGTGATCCCACTGGTGCAGCTGCACAAATCGGGGAAGTGGCTCCCAAGCCACACAGTCCAGCCCAGCTACAAGGGACTCCCAAGCCGCAAAATGAAAAAGAAAACAAACAAACAAAACAACACACACACACATAAATACAAAAAGATCCCAGAGATCCCACCAGCGTGGCAGTACAGACCAGGGAAGCAGTTCCCCAGCTGAGAGTTGTGTCACAGCCTATGAAGAAGAAGCAAAGATTGCACACAGAGCCAGGTATTTGAGAGAAAGGAGGGGGAGAAGGTGAAAGACAGAGAAGAGACAAAAAGAAGCCAAAAAAAGCAACATTAGCAACAATGAAATGGCATTGAAGGGGCCAGCCGGCGTGGGCAGGGTGAATCCAAGTGGCACAGGTGAGCACCTCCTGGGTCACAGTCACTCAGCCCACTGGGAAGCTGTGGAGGCTGAGCAGAGGGAAGAAGGGCGGGGGATGGGAAGCCGTGTATCACTGACTACCTGGTGCTCTGCCTCCTGCTAGGAGCTCTGTGGAGTTACTTCCCCTTACTCTCTGTCCTCCGATCTCTGACAGGAATCTAAGATGATGTATCCATGCTGCATTAGCTGATGGAGGACCTCCTCTCATATCTCTCCTTGCTGTCTCTTCTCTGTCAGTTTATTATTCCATTCTGTGCTTGTCTGAGATCTTTATCTCTTCATTTGATGCTTAGCATTCCAGGATTGATGTTTATCTTTGTTTTACTTAGTTTTTCAGGTCTTTGCTATGCAGGGACAGTGTGGTGTTTCTGTCTATAGCACCATGTTGGCTCCCTCAAACAATATTTTTTCAGCACTTCCCATGTGCTTGATATTCTGTACTTATCCTGCCTCTCTAAATTAACCAAGTGCCTCTGATTAAAATGTACTGTTGTTATTGTTGTTCAGTGCCATCAGTTTGGTTCTGACTCACAGTGACCCTATGCACAACAGAAAAAAACACTGCCTGGTCTTACACTATCCTCACAATTGTTGCTGTGCTTGATTCCACTGTTACAGACACTGTATTAATCCAGTAAAAAGTACTGAGAGTAATTAAACCTGTCTCCTGAATAATTTAGACTATTATAGGGATGGTGTTTCTTGTTTTTGCTATTTCTGTTAATTTTACTTTGTGGCTTCCATTTTTTTAAACCGTGCTTGGACTGATGACCTATTTGTAAAAATTTCTTCTTCAGATGCATGACCTTCCTTCTGAATCTCAGGGACCTACATCATGGTTTTCCCACTGGAGCATGACATAAAATTCATACTGAATTTTTTTTTCCTCACCACTGACATCTCCAACATCATATGATCTTCCAGAAGACATGGCCCAACAGGCTGAGCTGATGGCATCTCAACTTGGACCTCCTGAGATGTTATTTCCTTCTGTGTGTCCCACTTAAAACTGACAGTCAGCATATGAGCCAGAGCAGCATTCCTGTGTGTGGAATGTGTTGCTTCATGAACCAAAAGGCCACGCTGGCATTATGCTTTGGATGTCGTTGGTGAATGAGTTTCCAGGGCAGTGGAGGCTGGTAGCAGAACAGTGAGTGTCCAGTTAATGACAGGATTGGCAGCAGTGTCCTAGATTTTTCCTCTACTAGCATTGGGCTGTGTCTTGTCTCCGAGCCTCACTCTTTTGCCTTCCTATCACATACACTGCCTTTGTGTGCATTTCAAAAAGGCATGCAGAGAGTCCCTGGGTGGCGCAAATGGCTAAGTGCACTTGGCTGCTAATCAAAAGGTTGGTGGTTGTGATGGTTGATGTTGCATGTCAACTTGGCTGGGCCGTGATTCCCAGTGGTGTGGCAGTTATGCAGTGATATAGTTTGGCAGTTATGTAATTTTGTAATCCTCCATTTTGTGGTATACTGTAATTACTTCCATGATACGACCTGAGGTGATCAGCCAATCAGTTGTAAGGGGGATTTCCTTGTAGGTGTGGCCTACAAACAATATATATGGGCATTCTAGCAAAGCTCACTGGCTTTTGTTCACTCTGGATCCTTCATCCAGCTCATCAGTATCTGACTTCTAGTTCCAGAACTTGAGCCCGTGGCCTGTCGTATTGCCTGTTGATCTTGAGATTCATTGGCCTCTATAACCTGTGAGCTATCAGCCTGCCATCTTACTTGCTGATCTTGGATTCATCAGCCTCTGCGGGGATACAAGTCAGGCGAACCCTCCGTACTGATGCCTGGCACACAGACTTGGGGCTTGCCAGCCTCTCCAACTGCATGAGCCATTTCCTTCAAAGAAATCTCTCTCACTCTGTCTGTATATATATATATATAGACACATACATACATACACATTTCACTTGTTTTGCTTCCCTGGAGAACCTAGCCTAAGACAGTGGTTCAAACCTACCCAGTAGTTCCTCGGGAGAAAGACCTGGCAAACTGCATCCATAAAGAGAACAGTTTGGAAAACCCTGTAGGGCAGTTCTACTCAGTCACATGGGGTTGCTATGAGTCAAAATCGACTCCATGGCATTTAACAACAACCTTTATTTAATAATCTTTAATTTTTAATTCCTTTAATTCAACAAGAATTGGTTCCTGTTTGGGGCAGACATTTCTGCGTGTTCACCAAAATTCACTTCCTTTTCCTCCTGGGCACACAGCTGACTACATTTCCCAGACTTCCTTGCAGTCTATGGCTCCACATGACTGAGTTCTTGCCACAGGAATGTGGGCAAAAGTGATTACTTCCAAGGCTAGCCTACAAAAACCTCTCATATAATCAGCTATTCTCTCTTTCTTTAAATGTTAACTGAGGTCACCTATAAGAGAGCACAGCCACAAGACAGGAGCCTGAGTTCCTGGATTTTGAATGATTGCACACAGTCCCTTCCTATTCCACATGCCAAGAAATAAACTCTTATAATGTTAAAGCACTGATAGTTTGTGCTTACATAGAAGTTAACCTACCATGACAAATACACTATTGCAAACAAGTATCCTGATTAGTACTGGTCTTCTTAGATTTTTTTTTTTTTCTTAGATTATTTAATTTTGTTCCTCTATTGTTGTCTTAATTAAGTTTTAAGCTCTTTAAAAATGAGATCTAGAGTCTGAAATGTATTTTTTCTTCATCTAATACCTCAGGTATGCACATGGTTAAATTAGGGTTAGAAGGTTCTTTAAAAATATGTAGTTCAACTCTCCTTGCCCTAGGGAACTCTACCAGCATACATTTCACAAAAAAAGGAAACTGGGGTTTGGAGAAAATGAAATCATAGAAGCTAAATGAACACTCAGTGGAATAAAATTATATTTTCTGATTCTTAGATCAGTTTTTCATATTCATTTACTAAGGATATAAAACAGGTAGAAAGTTTCCCATTTTTCTTCCATAGTTTCTCAGTAAAAGGAACTTTATTAATTATCTATTGCTGTAACCCAAAACTTAGTAGCTTAAAACAACAAATATTTATTATCTTAATTCTGTGGGCCAGGAATCTGAGTGTGACTTAGCTGGGTGCCTCTGGCTAAAAGCTTGTCATTAGGTTGCAGTCCAAGTGTCAGCTGAGGCTGCAATCTCATCTGAGAGCATGACTGGAGGATCAAGGGATGGAAAATTCACTTCCAAGCTCACTCATGTGATTGTTGGTAGCCTCGGTCCCACACCATGTGAGTTTCTCTACAGAACTTCGTAAAAGCATAGCAGCTGGCTTCCCCCAAGATGAGAAATCCAACAGAAAACACCCAGGCTGGAAGTCACATTCTTTTTATAATCTAATCTTTGAAAGCAAAGACGTTACTATGATGACTAAGGTGGGTCTGATGCAAGTGGTGATCTTTTCAATCACCTGAATACATTGTGAACTGCCAAAAGAATGAACAAATCAGCCTTTGAACAAACCAGAATGCTCCTTAGAAGCGAGGATGGCAGGACTTAGAGTCACTTACTTTGGACATGTCGTTAGGAATATCCAATGACTAGAAAAGGACATCATGTTCAGTAAACTAGAGGGTCAATGAGAATGAGGGAAACCCTTAGTGCAATGGTTGACACAATAGCTGCAATAATGGACACAAATATACCAACAATTATGAAGATGGCACAGAATCAGGCAATGTTTCATTCTGTTACACATAAGGTTGGCATGAGTCAGAGTCTACTCAATGGCAACTAACACACAACAGTTTTTGAAGTGACGTCCCATTAATTCTGCCCTGAACATTGGAAGTAGGGATGATTCGGTCCACGAGAATGTTCTCAAAATTTTCAAGGAGCCTTTATGTCTTAGTCATCCAGTGCTGCTATAATAGAAATACCACAAGTGAATGGCTTTAACAAAGAAATTTATTTCCTCATAGTAAGGTAGGCTAAAAGTCCAAATTCAGGGCATCCCTTCCAGTGAAGGCTTTCTCTATCTATCAGCTCTGGAGAAAGGTCCTTGTCCACAGTCTTTCCTAGTCTAGGAGATTCTCAGGCTCAGGGACCCTGGGCCCAAAGACATGCTCTGCTCCCAGTGCTGCTTTACTGGTGGCATGAGGTCCCCAACTCTCTGCTTGCTTCCCTTTCCTCTTATCTCTTGAGAGATAAAAGGTAGTACAGGCCACACCCCAGGGAAACTCCCTTTACGTTGGATCAGGGATCTGGTAAGGGTGTTACAATCCCACCCTAATCCTCTTTAACATGAAATTACAATCACAAAATGGAAGACAACCATAGAATACTGGGGATCATGGCCTAACCAAGTTTATACATACATTTTTGGGGAGACGTAATTCAATCTATGACCGTTTATAAAAGACTACTGGAGTTTCTTGAGTTCTTTTCTACTCAAATATTTCTCCTGGTTTTTTCTCCAAACCTAGCCTGATATGTCAGTGACTGTATCAGTTCAGAGTGCATTTGGAGATGTAAAACACACCAGTTATTTTGATGGAGAGAATTTAACGCGGTAAAACCTGTGAAAGTTGGAAACTCTATAAGGTGCAACCTGTTAGGGAAGGAAAACTCAAAAACTTTTCACTAGAGAGTGATAGAAAAGTGGTGACTGCACCTTGTCTAAGGCAGAAAACTTGCAAGTATGGAAAAACAAGGCTGTCACAGGTTTCACCGTATATAGAATTGTTAACCGTGTATTAAAGAATTAAAACAGCAAGAGTACCAGGAGACAGCCATCTCAAGAAGCAGCCACCACCCCTAGTGCTGGGGAAACAAGGGAAGAAAGATTTAAAACTTAGAAACATAAAGGAGAGGCCCCAGATTGCTGAAACACAAACCACTAAAAAGGAGGTGTTGCTCTGCTCTGCTGGTGCCGAAGTCTCTGCACTTGAAGGAGCTTTGTGGAGCTAGGATTCTGACCTTTTACAGGGGAGAGTCAGCCACTGATGTTTGTGTCTCTGAGGGCATGCAAAGAGGCTGGCTTTGCAAGCATTGGAAAAACTGCAAACTGGATTCAACTGGGAGGAAGTGCTGCTGCCAGGGTGAAGAACCAGGCTGTGGTGACATTGACAGGAACACCAGGCAAACAGGAAGGAACAAATCTTTTCTTCCTACACCAGTCTCTCTCCCACACCCCCTATTGGCAGAGCCTAAAAAGGAGGGACTGATAGAGGAGAGGAGCCCTGGTCGTGCAGTGGTTAAAGTGCTTGGCTGTCAACCAAAAAGTCAGCAGTTGGAACCAACCAGCCACTCTGCAGAAGAAAGATGTGGTAGTTTGCTTCCGTAAAGATTTACAGCCTTGGAAACACTATGGGGTCACTTTGAGTCAGAGTTGACTGGAGAGCAGTGGGTTACTGGAGGAGAAATTTGGTTTCTAGAGTTCCAGCCCAGAGTACAAAAGGGTGAGTTTCAAACTATGACAATATCTTCATAATTTGTCCATTCCAAAAGCTGCTGATAGTAATTTGGCATCTTTATTCTTTAATTTCCTTAAATGCCCCCACTATAGTAAAAAGTATTCACATTTCAGTATTTTTTTTTTCCACACCTATTATCTCACTGGAGCCCTGGTGGCACAGTGGTTAAGAGCTCAGCCATTAACCAAAAGGCCAGCAGTTTGAACCCACCAGCCACCCCTTGAAAACCCTATGTGGCAATTCTACTCTGTCCTATAGAGTCACTATGAGTTGGAATCAACTTGATGACCACAGGTTTGGGTTTTTTTTTTTTTTTTTTTTTTTTATCTCACTTAATCTTGTGAGGTAGGAATTATTCTTTCTCCACTGCAGACAATGATGACCTAAAAAGTCAAGAGCTTCCTGAATGACTTACTATACGTTAATTGTAGACTTGGGATTCAGTGCCTCAGATCTCAAGTTCAGTGTCCTTTTCACAATACCATACCATCTTGTCAAAATTTTGTCCATAAAGGAAATGAATCAATGAGCCCCTTTTTAGTAGTAAATCCTCAGTTAACCAGAAATTAATTTAATGCAAACATATTTAGTAATTATTTTAATTCTCCTGGAATGATTTAAATTTCTAGGACTTCCATTCATTCAACAAATACTCCATGAGTACAGTGTGTGCTGTGGTCTCCTAGAAGATATGGCCTTAAATAGTATATCTGCCCTCAAGGACTCCCACGCTAACGTGGGAACCAAAAAACCACATTACAGTAAGAAGTGTTCTTATCATATTATTATACTGGTATAAGTTTCCAGTATCAGAGAGGAGAGCTACCTTACTCCACATGGGGAGGGGAGAGGAAGAAAGGGGAGACCAACCAAGGTTTTGAGGAAGAGATGATAAGCAAGCTGAGACTGGAAGAAAAAGTATAGATTGGCTATTGAGCTGCAGGAGGGTGTTCCAGGCAGAAAGGTGTTGTCATTGCCATTGTTATTGTTGTGTGCCATCGAGCTGATTCAATTTCAACTCATTGTAACCTTGTATGGCCGAGGAGAACTACCCCATAGAGTTTCCTAGGCTGTAATCTTTAAGGGAGCAGTTGTCTAAGTCTTCTCCCCTGTGGAGTCACTGGTTGGTTTGAACAACTGATCTTTTGGTAAGCTGAGCCCTTAACCCTTGTGCCACCAGGGCTCTTTCAGGCAGAGAGTACAGACTACAAAAAGGTCCAGAAGCAATAGGAGGGCTCATTTGAGGAAACTGCTTTAATTAATAAGTACATCAAGGCTTCCTCCTACTAACCAATGTCACAAAACTGTATGCATACTAATTGTTTAATGAGAAACTAATTTTTTCTATAAACCTTCATATATATAAAGTACAATTAAAAAAATATTAAAGAAAAAAGGCTCCCTCCTAGAGAATGTGGGGGGGCGGGGAAGAGACTGGAGAGGTAGTGAGCGCTCACTTTGAATACTTCAAATTTTGTCCCGTGGGCAATTGAGGAGTTTTATCTCAGGAGCCTGTTCTTAAAACAGCTGCAAAGCCAGAGCTTGCTTCTGTCCCTCTCATCACCATGCTGAGGTAGCAAAGGTAAAACTTTCATCTCTCCTGGGTCCTCTAGGCTAGGAGGTTTTTGCCTCAAGTATCCAGGCATTGGTGGTTCAGGGGTAGAATTCTCACTCCTATGGTCTCTCAGTGGAATCTTATGTGTTTCTATGATGTTGAACAGTTTCCAGCAGAACTCCAAGACTCAGATGAACTAGGAAGAAAGGCCTGGAAATCTACTCCTGAGAATCAGTCAGTGAAAACCTATGGATCACAATGGTCTGATCCACAACCAATCATGGGGATGGGGCAGAACCAGGCTGCTTTTCATTTCATTGTGCGTGGGATCACCATAAGTCAGGGGCTGACTCAGCAGCAACTAACAATAACAGCAACATCCAGGACCCAATTGGGAAGAAATTCTTATTATTTAAACTCTGTTAGCTTTCTTGGTTTCACCAGGTCACTCTTCAACGTCAAGGGCATTTTCCAAAGAAAACACATGCCAAACTTTCCCCCTAGTATCTGGGCAGTGCCCCTTAGAGAGAGCAAGGAGGAGAAAGCCCCCATTTGGAAAGCCCCAGGTGGCCAGACTTCTGGAACCTCTGGGTTTTCATTCTGCCTCTCTTAGCTCTGGGAAGATCTCTCTGAAGTCATCATAAACTCCAAATCCCCATCTGAGAGTTCAACACGAAGAGCACTGGGCCTTCATTTAATAAGTCCAAACTCACTGCCTTGTCATCTACTGCATTGGGATGTTGCAATGGCTTTGAATTGGAGGAAAAACTTTAACTCCTTCCAAAAAACGTTCTGAAAGCTCCCTGAGCAGGCCTGGAACAATTGAGCACCATGGTCTTACCAAAGTCGTCGTATTGTTAAATACTTTACAGCTCGTTTTTTTTTTTTTCATTACTTTATAAGTGAATGCATTCTAGGTGTCTGGCCAACACAGAAGGTGAACATCAGCCTCTCAATACAGCTCAATCCTGCTGGATAAATTAAGGTATTGACAGTCTGGAAACTGGATCTCCTAGTCCTAGACGGGCTCTAAATCATATTCCAATAATGTTTGAAAGAAAGCCCAAGGTGGATTTGGAAAGGGTGGGAAAAAAAGCGAGGGTGGGAAAGCCAGTAGGTCCAGTGATACCAGGGCAGCTCTAGAAACTCAGAGCCGGGGGAGAGGTGTGGGAATCCCTTAGGTATCGGTTCCCATTTATACAGGTGCCGGAATGAGTTGTGTGTTGGCTGCTGTGTTACAGAAGGGAATCACCTATGATGTAGTACTGAATGCTCATACAAGAGTTGACTAGCCCAGTTACTGGTTTGGAGTTTGAATTCTGACTCCCTATAAACACTCATTCAAAGGCCTGCATTCATGCCTGGGAGAAGAAAGGCTGTGTCTGCAGTGCTGGCTGCTCCTCTTGACCTGTAGATACCCTAAAACTGGGATATATCTAACTCAAGGAAGGTAATCAGGTCACAGGAGGCCCTCTCAAGGGCCACAGGTCTTGAGCCATAGTATCCTTGCCTGGGACCTTGGAGACACTGAGGACAAAGGTGCAGCATCCCCCCGCCCCCCCCCACCCAAAAAAGAAAACACAGGAAAGGGAAAGTCCTAAACCCCAGATATACTGTAGTCTGGAAATGAGCAGGAATGAGCACCAGGAAGAGGTCAGCAGGCAAGGGGAATGGTGTACTTAGTAACTAAGAGATGTCGTCGTCGTTGTTGTTGTTAGGTTCCATTGAGTTGGTTCCGACTCACAGTGACCCTATACACAACAGACCAACACTGTCCGGTTCTGCACCATCCTCACAATCATTCTGCTTGAGCCCATTGTTGCAGCTACTGTGTCAATCCATTTTCTTCTTTTTTGCCGACCCTCCACTTCACCAAGCATAATGTCCTCCACAGACTGGTCCCTCCTGATAATACATCCAAAGTCTGTGAGATGAAATCTCACCATCCTTGCTTCTAATGAGCCTTATGGCTGCACTTCTTCTGAGACAGATTTGTTCATGCTTCTGGCATTCCATGGTATATTCAATATTCTTTGCCAACACCGTAATTCAAGGGCATTGATTCTTCTTCAGTCTTCCTTATTCGTTGTCCAGCTTTCACACGCATATGAGGGGCTTAAAAACACTGTGGCTTGGGTCAGGAGTGCCTTAGTCCTTAAAGTGACATCTTTGCTTTTTAATACTTTAAAGAGGCCTTTTGCAGCAAATTTCCCCAATGCATTGTGTTGCTTGATTTCTTGACTACTGCTTCCATTGGTGTTGATTATGGATCCAAGTGTAATGAAATCCTTGATAGCCTCAGCATTTTCTCCATTTATCTTGTCGTTGGTTATTGGTCCAGTTGTGAGGATTTACTGAGAGATGGGCCCTCGGGAAAGGTTAAATTCTGGCTCCACCAATCTCTAATTGTGTCTCCTTGGGTGAGTATCTTCACCAGTCAAAGCAGGGAATGACTTAGTACATTGTTTTAGCTGCTTCAACAGGACAAATAACAGTTACTTAATTTTAAACAAGGTAGAAGGTTTGTCTCTCTCCCATATAAAAGTATGAGCTGGTAGCTTGTCCAGAGGAATATGACGGTTCTGTTCCACAAGCTCAGTCAAAGACTCAGTTTCCTTCTTTCTTGGTGTCCTGCCCTAACCGTAGGGTGCTACCCTAAACCCGTAGTTGATGCTCACCATTCACTATGGTCTATATTCTAGTATATGAGAAATAGGAAGAAGGAAATTGAGGGGAAGCAGCTTCCTTTTAAGGAAATGAGTTAAAACTTCACAGATCACTTCTACATACATCCCATTGGCATAACTTAACCACAAGTCCACACATAACTGCAAGGGGGCTGGAAAATTTAATCACTATGTAGGTGGCCAAATGCCAAACTAAAACTTGGAGAGAAGGGTGGAGTTCTATTAATGAAAAGAGGGAAAGAATGAATATTCATGGATAATAGTCAATGCCATACTCAGCCAAATATGTATGTATGTGTGTATATATATATGCATGGATATATATATATGTGTGTGTGTGTATGTGTATGTGTGTGGGGGGGAGTGTGTGTCTTCTTGTGCTAAGCCAACTAGAGGGAATTATGTGCTCTGCAACTGAAAAATGACTGTCACACTGACATCAACAGGGGTTTTCCATCTTGTGTTGGAGCAGAAGTAAGCAACAGCTCTTGCACCCAGTTTATGTCCCAAGAGATATGAGCAACACAAAAAGTAGCATAGGCCTAAGACATGAGTTTTGAAATGCATACAATGTATTTAAAAAATCTAAAATTAACACACAAGAATCACTTCGTGAAAAAATTGAGTGTTATACTTGGGGATGAGGTGAATAAAGAGGAAGGCTTAGACTGAAGCCTGAGTAACGTTGATAGAAAAGATGAAGATTTCAGGTCATGAGGTACTGCGTAATAAATTCTATTTTTGAAAAGATTGAAAGAAGATGTGGGCAGTGTCTTGTAAGTAAAATTCAGCTGAGGGGCAGACACTAACATTTGTTGAAAGCCATATTTCCAAGCACGGTACTAAGCATTTGTCTTAGTTTGGGTTCCCTCCTTAGCCTCAGTGTCTGCTGTAGCAGTTTATATGAATACCTCAGTAAACTGTCTAGTACCCTATAAGGAAGGCATTATTATTACCATTTAGGTAGAGGAAACTGAAACACAATAAGTATAAAAAACATGTCCAAGGCCACATGGGTAGTAGGTGTGGTGGGGCTGATTTCAAACCCAGGCAGTCTGTAGCCTATTATCTTTAAACACTTTTCTACACCATTGTAATGCCTAATTATGGATACGGTTCCCCTATTTTCAAAGTGTCCACCATCAGTTCCAGATCAAAGACTTGAAAATGCTCCGGAGAATCCAGAGAGCCTAGAAATGACATGGTATATAACTTATCTTTATGAATGAAGAAGCGATAAAACTTCATCAGTGTTTACACTTTGCCCACTACTGTGCTAGGCATACGAGATGTAGTCCCTGCCCTCAAAGAGCTTATATATGCCTGAGTTATAATACGACATACAAAGCCAATTAATATGAGAACTAGAGTAAAACCTACATACACATTGCTTCAACAATTATCTAAGGAGTGATACCTATGTGTCGGATCCAGTGTTTCATATTGGGGATGCAAGAGACAAAAAAACTGATAAGATTTCTGCCCTCGAAAAGCTCAAAATCTTATCGATGAGATAGAGAATAAATAATTACAAATTGTGACAAGTGAGTTAAAGGACAAAGTATGTGTTAAGAACCATGGCATACAGGTATTCATTTAGAGACTGAGAAGGTTTTGTTTAGTCTCAGTCCTGAAGGATGAAAAGGAATTAGACTAAAAGTTGGGGAAGAACATTTCCTGCCAAGGGAACAGCAAGTATAGAGGCCTTAGGGTGGCCCAGAGCTTGATGAGTTCAAGGAGCTCTGAGAGGATCACTGTGGCCAGGATATAGAATTGAGGGGAATGGTGATGTACAGCAAGGCCAAAGAGATTAGAAATCAAGCAGAGCCTTAAGAACAGGGTAAGGATTTTTAGTTTTATTGAAAATAAAATGGGAATTCATTGTAGGTTTAAATAGAAAAATAACTATATGGTTTATCTATTAATACAATTGAAGCCCTGGTGGTACAGTAGTTAAGAGCTTGGCTGCTAACCCAAGCAGTTCAAATCCACCAGCTGATCTTTGGAAACCCTATGGACAGTCCTACTCTGACCTATAAGGTCACCATGAATCAGAATTGACTGCAATGGGATTTTTTTATTAAGACAATCATTCTGATTGCAATATGGAGAATGGATTATGGGAGCTAAGAGTGAAATAGGGAACCCAGTTAGGAAGCCTTTGCAGTAGTCCAGGTCTTCTGATACTGAATTCGGGACAATTTTCAGTACACCACAATGTGTACTTTGAGATGCTGGGGCTAGGACTCTGCAAACCACATTTCAGCTAGCTGTTAATCTTTGCCAATAGGGGGCGATAGAGGGAGACTGCACAGCTGGAGGTGGAAGAAGGGACTACTCTTCCAATTTGCTTCCTGCTATCGGTTTACTTCCAGTTCCTCTCTATGTTACTAAGCGATATTTCTTCACCCTGGCAGCCTCAGTTTCCTCTAAGGGCAGCCGTTGAATCCACTTTGTAGTTTTCAACGCTCGGAAAATTGACCTCATTGTGCACCTCAATGACACCAGCACCAACCAGCCAGAGACCTTCCTCAGGGATCTGAGTCTTAGGCTCATCAGACAACCCCTCAAGCTCGGAGACACCATCATCATCCATGCAGTGCCGCCTTAGAAGAGTCTAACTTTCAGCTCTGTAGAGCCACTCCCCCATGTTTCTAATAAAGCCCATCAATGCCTTTTGTTCTCCCAACCCTAGGGGCAGTAGCAGCCTCCTGCAGTTGTTACCTCCATGAAACCTTGCCACTGCCTTTTTGCCATTTTAGTTCTTCACCTTTCAGGTAACAATTCTTTATATTAAGCTCTCTCTGTTAACGTAACTGGTGTGGTTTCTGTCTCCTGATTGGACCTTGACTGACGCAGCACAGGCTTTTTCCTCCCCCAACTTTTGAGCTTTTAAATATATATTCTTACTGTATCATCTAAAAATCTAAGCAAATAAATTGACAGGAGCAGCCATTGAATAAGGATAAGCCTTGTAATTAGGAAAACAGCAGTTTAAATTAGATGGGTGTGACCATGGGTATGGCCCTTAACTTCTGTGAATTCAGTTTCTACATCTGTAAAATAGGTACAAAAAAAAAAAAATAGGTACAGTAAACCTCAATTTAAGATGGCCATTGTGAGGGACTGTCACATGCCAGGCACATAGTACGTATACAACATGTGGTAGTTATTGTTAATATTAAATGTTAATAATAATAATATTTAAATTTAAAAATATTGCAACACTATTCACAATAGCAAAAATGTCCATCAACAGATGAATGTATAAGCTGAATGTAGTACCTACATACAATGGAATATTACTCAGCCACAAAGAGAAGTGAAGTCCTGATACAGGGTAAAACATGAATGAACCTTGAAAACATTAGGCTGAGTGAAGTAAGTCCATCACAAGAAGACAAATATTGTATGATCTCATTTATAGGAAATATCTGGAATAGGCAAATATATAGAGCCCGAAGTTTATTGGTGGTTACCAAGGGCAGGAGGGAGGACAGAGGGGGAGGCCTTGTTTAGGAAGCAGTGAGTTTCTGTTTATTGTGATGGAAAATTTGGCAACAGATATTGGTGATGGTCGCACAATATGATTAATGCTAATTGATGTCACTAGATGGTACGTGTGAAAATTGTTAAACTGGCAAATGTATTCTAAACCTTCTGATTCTTGTTCCAATCACTGCTGAAAATTTGCATTTCTAACAAGTTCCCAGGTGATGTTTATGCTTCTGGTGGGGGGCCAATTCTGAGAACCACTAGTAAAGCAGTGGTTCTCAAAATTTATTATACATAAGGATCACCTAGGGATGTTGTTAAACTACAGATTCTAATTAAGTGTATGTGAGGTAGAAATGTAAATTCTTATCAGGGGTTCAAAGAGGAACGAACCGCTTTGAACAAACTTCAGACCGGTTTGTTCCAGCTCAAACCCCTAGTTGTGTTTTATATATAGTTACAACAATTAAAAAAACAAACGACAGCAACAATGAAAAACAAAGAAACCACTCAGCATGATACCTGACATCTCATATCCATTTCATAATCATTTGTTGACTGACTAGAAATGCTTTGCTCCTGGCTTTGCCTGGCCCCTCACATTCTCTGAATACCTTTGCTTCCCTCGTGACTGGACCAAAACATCAGCACAAAAAAAGCAAAGTAGGAAAAAAAAAAGAGTATTTCCACCCCAGCCCATGGTCTCCACCTATTCTAAGGCCAGTGGCGCTTAAACAACAGTTTCCCTTTAACCTTTGCCAGCTGGAGCCCTATCGGCACCCAGGACTGGCAGCTAAGGTCCATTAGCTGTTAATTAAGGGGTAATTAGTGAGCTCAGTCAGCGTCATTAGCATTTCTAAGTTCCCATTTGTAAATCACAACTGGCTTGAGTGAAGTGAGTTCTCCAGAAGATCACGAACAGCTCTGTGTAGGGAGAGTCAGTTCTGGAAATTTATATACAGGTCTGTCTGAAGTACCTATTGGGAATCCTTGGGAATTCAGTAGACAGACCAGTCTCCCTCTCCCTGCACATTATTCATAGGGGAAACTGGCCTCTGGATCTTCCCTACAGCACAGAAGGCTAAGTGTCTCCTCTCCTAGTCAGGAAAAGCTTGCCCATGTTGGAAAAATCAGGGACTTTGGAGCTAGGTTTAAACATTGGAAACCCAGCTCTTGAATTTCTTAGATTGTTGAAACTTGATCAAGTCATTTGACCTCTGTATCAATTTCATTACTGGAAAAATATTCTTTGTCTTTATGGAGGGATTTTTATTAATTTCTAACAAATCAGAAGAACATTGGACTAGTTATTCCTTACCCAGAGTTGCCAAGCCAAGTGCTTTTTGAACTTTAATGTACATGTGAGTCACCTGTAGGTGATTCTGTAGGACCAGAATGGGACCTAAGACTCTGCATTTCAAGAAACAATGCTGCTGGTCCATGACTGAACTTGGAGTAGCTAGGCTGGAGATGGAGGCAACAATTAAATAAAGGGATTGGGGAAATGGTAGATGCTCAATGATGTGGGAAATTGCTAATATGATTTCCTTCCCTGCCATAGTTCACTACTTTAGGGTATGGAGAGAGCCCAACAGCTGGCTCCACTATTAGCTAAAAGGATACCTTAAATTTCAGGGACTTTGCCTTTAATGACAACTGTATCTACTTAGAGACCCTGGTGGGCAGTGGTTAAGATTTACAGCTGCTAGCCAAAAGGTCAGCAGTTTGAATCCACCAGCTTTTCCTTGGAAGCCCTATGGGGCAATTCTACTCTGTCCTACAGGGTCGCTAGAGTCGGAATTGGCTCAATAGCAATTTTTTTTTTTTTAATTTTTGTGTCTACTTGAGTGTAGGGTTTCCAGATAAAATAGAGAAGACCCAAATTAAATTTGAATTTCAGATAAACAACAAATAATTTTTTAATAAAAGGGTGTCATAAGTATGTTCCCTAGGAACCATCTTAACCAGGAAAATGTCTCTCTGGCCACTTTCTCGTCCTCTCCATCTCATGAACAAGTGGTCAGCAATGATTGTATGAATGGAAACACTGAGTGTGTATAGGGAGACGGTTACTTATTTCCGTCAAGTCAGGGTTAACACTTTCGTAGAAAATATACCTGACTTTATAGTTTACAAAACACTTTTACATCCTTGAGTTCAGTGTTTCTCAAACTTTATTACACATGCAGATCACCTGGGATCTTGTTGGCATAATAGGCTCTGACTCGGCAAGTCTGCTAGTGCCTTTCTAACAAGCTTCCAGGTATGATGGTGACTCTTGTCTGTGGACCACACTTTGAGAAGCAAGCATTTAGATCATCTCTTCCTTGGATTTGTTGACATGGGAAGAAAGGAGGATCATCCCTTGTGGTGGGTTGTAGTTTTATAGTTTTTTTTTTTTTTTTATAATAACTTTTATTAAGCTTCAAGTGAACGTTTACAAATCCAATCAGTCTGTCACATATAAGTTTACATACATCTCACTCCCTACTCCCACTTACTCTCCCCGTCTTGAGTCAGCCCTTTCAGTCTCTCCTTTCTTGACAATTTTGCCGGCTTCCCTCTCTCTCTATCCTCCCATCCCCCCTCCAGACAAGAGTTGCCAACACAATCTCAAGTGTACACCTGATATAATTAGCTCACTCTTCATCAGCGTCTCTCTCCCACCCGCTGACCAGTCCCTTTCATGTCTGATGAGTTGTCTTCAGGGATGGTTCCTGTCCTGTGTCAACAGAAGGTCTGGAGAGCATGACCGCCGGGATTCCTCCAGTCTCAGTCAGACCATTAAGTTTGGTCTTCTTATGAGAATTTGGGGTCTGCATCCCACTGCTCTCCTGCTCCCTCAGGGGTCCTCTGCTGAGCTCCCTGTCAGGGCAGTCATCGATTGTGGCCGGGCACCAACTAGTTCTTCTGGTCTCAGGATGATGTAGGTCTCTGGTTCATGTGGCCCTTTCTGTCTCTTGGGCTCTTAGTTGTCATGTGGGCTTGGTGTTCTTCATTTTCCTTTGCTCCAGGTGGGTTGAGACCAATTGCTGCATCTTAGATGGCTGCTTGTTAGCATTTAAGACCCCAGACGCCACATTTCAAAGTGGGATGCAGAATGATTTCATAATAGAATTATTTTGCCAATTGACTTAGAAGTCCCCGCAAACCATGTTCCCCAGACCCCCGCGCTTGCTCCGCTGAGCTTTGAAGCATTCATTTTATCCCGGAAACTTCTTTGCTTTTGGTCCAGTCCAATTGAGCTGACCTTCCATGTATTGAGTGTTGTCTTTCCCTTCACCTAAAGCAGTTCTTATCTACTGATTAATCAATAAAAAAAACCCTCTCCCACCCTCCCTCCCTCCCCCCCTCGTAACCACAAAAGTATGTGTTCTTCTCAGGTTTACTATTTCTCAAGATCTTATAATAGTGGTCTTATACAATATTTGTCCTTTTGCCTCTGACTCATTTCGCTCAGCATAATGCCTTCCAGGTTCCTCCATGTTATGAAATGTTTCAGAGATTCGTCACTGTTCTTTATCGATGCGTAGTATTCCATTGTGTGAATATACCACAATTTATTTACCCATTCATCCGTTGATGGACACCTTGGTTGCTTCCAACTTTTTGCTATTGTAAACAGAGCTGCAATAAACATGGGTGTGCATATATCTGTTTGTATGAAGGCTCTTGTATCTCTAGGGTATATTCCGAGGAGTGGGATTTCTGGGTTGTATGGTAGTTCTATTTCTAACTGTTTAAGATAACGCCAGATAGATTTCCAAAGTGGTTGTACCATTTTACATTCCCACCAGCAGTGTATGAGAGTTCCAATCTCTCCGCAGCCTCTCCAACATTTATTATTTTGTGTTTTTTGGATTAATGCCAGCCTTGCTGGTGTGAGATGGAATCTCATCGTAGTTTTAATTTGCATTTCTCTAATGGCTAATGATCGAGAGCATTTTCTCATGTATCTGTTGGCTGCCTGAATATCTTCTTTAGAGAAATGTGTGTTCATATCCTTTGCCCACTTCTTGATTGGGTTGTTTGTCTTTTTGTGGTTGAGTTTTGACAGAATCATGTAGATTTTAGAGATCAGGCGCTGGTCGGAGATGTCATAGCTGAAAATTCTTTCCCAATCTGTAGGTGGTCTTTTTACTCTTTTGGTGAAGTCTTTAGATGAGCATAGGTGTTTGATTTTTAGGAGCTCCCAGTTATCGGGTTTCTCTTCATCATTTTTGGTAATGTTTTGTGTTCTGTTTATACCTTGTATTAGGGCTCCTAGGGTTGTCCCAATTTTTTCTTCCATGATCTTTATCGTTTTAGTCTTTATGTTTAGGTCTTTGATCCACTTGGAGTTAGTTTTTGTGCATGGTGTGAGGTATGGGTCCTGTTTCATTTTTTTGCAAATGGATATCCAGTTATGCCAGCACCATTTGTTAAAAAGGCTGTCTTTTCCCCAGTTAATTGACACTGGTCCTTTGTCAAATATCAGCTGCTCATACGTGGATGGATCTATGTCTGGGTTCTCGATTCTGTTCCATTGGTCTATGTGTCTGTTGTTGTACCAATACCAGGCTGTTTTGACTACTGTGGCTGTATAATAGGTTCTGAAGTCAGGTAAGGTGAGGCCTCCCACTTTCTTCTTCTTTTTCAGTAGTGCTTTGCTTATCCGGGGCTTCTTTCCCTTCCATATGAAATTGGTGATTTGTTTCTCTATCCCCTTAAAATATGACATTGGAATTTGGATCGGAAGTGCGTTAAATGTATAGATGGCTTTTGGTAGAATAGACATTTTTACTATGTTAAGTCTTCCTATCCATGAGCAAGGTATGTTTTTCCACTTAAGTATGTCCTTTTGAATTTCTTGTAGTAGAGCTTTGTAGTTTTCTTTGTATAGGTCTTTTACATCCTTGGTAAGATTTATTCCTAAGTATCTTATCTTCTTGGGGGCTACTGTGAATGGTATTGATTTGGTTATTTCCTCTTCGGTGTTCTTTTTGTTGATGTAGAGGAATCCAAGTGATTTTTGTATGTTTATTTTATAACCTGAGACTCTGCCAAACTCTTCTATTAGTTTCAGTAGTTTTCTGGAGGATTCCTTAGGGTTTTCTGTGTATATAATCATGTCATCTGCAAATAGTGATAACTTTACTTCTTCCTTGCCAATCCGGATACCTTTTATTTCTTTGTCTAGCCTGATTGCCCTGGCTAAGACTTCCAACACGATGTTGAATAAGAGCGGTGATAAAGGGCATCCTTGTCTGGTTCCCGTTCTCAAGGGAAATGCTTTCAGGTTCTCTCCATTTAGAGTGATATTGGCTGTTGGCTTTGCATAGATGCCCTTTATTATGTTGAGGAATTTTCCTTCAATTCCTGTTTTGGTAAGAGTTTTTATCATGAATGGGTGTTGGACTTTGTCAAATGCCTTTTCTGCATCAATTGATAAGATCATGTGGTTTTTGTCTTTTGTTTTATTTATGTGATGGATTACATTAATGGTTTTTCTGATATTAAACCAGCCTTGCATACCTGGTATAAATCCCACTTGATCAGGGTGAATTATTTTTTTGATGTGTTGTTGGATTCTATTGGCTAGAATTTTGTTGAGGATTTTTGCATCAATGTTCATGAGGGATATAGGTCTATAATTTTCTTTTTTTGTAATGTCTTTACCTGGTTTTGGTATCAGGGAGATGGTGGCTTCATAGAATGAGTTGGGTAGTATTCCGTCATTTTCTATGCTTTGGAATACCTTTAGTAGTAGTGGTGTTAACTCTTCTCTGAAAATTTGGTAGAACTCTGCAGTGAAGCCGTCCGGGCCAGGACTTTTTTTTGTTGGGAGTTTTTTGATTACCGTTTCAATCTCTTTTTTTGTTATGGGTCTATTTAGTTGTTCTGCTTCTGAATGTGTTAGTTTAGGTAGGTAGTGTTTTTCAAGGAATTCATCCATTTCTTCTAGGTTTTCAAATTTGTTAGAGTACAATTTTTCATAATAATCTGAAATGATTCTTTTAATTTCATTTGGTTCTGTTGTGATGTGGTCCTTCTCATTTCTTATTCGGGTTATTTGTTTCCTTTCCTGTATTTCTTTAGTCAGTCTAGCCAATGGTTTATCAATTTTGTTAATTTTTTCAAAGAACCAGCTTTTGGCTTTGTTAATTCTTTCAATTGTTTTTCTGTTCTCTAATTCATTTAGTTCAGCTCTAATTTTTATTATTTGTTTTCTTCTGGTGCCTGATGGATTCTTTTGTTGCTCACTTTCTATTTGTTCAAGTTGTAGGGACAGTTCTCTGATTTTGGCTCTTTCTTCTTTTTGTATGTGTGCATTTATTGATATAAATTGACCTCTGAGCACTGCTTTTGCTGTGTCCCAGAGGTTTTGATAGGAAGTATTTTCATTCTCGTTGCTTTCTATGAATTTCCTTATTCCCTCCTTGATGTCTTCTATAACCCAGTCTTTTTTCAGGAGGGTATTGTTCATTTTCCAAGTATTTGATTTCTTTTCCCTCGTTCTTCTGTTATTGATCTCTAGTTTTATTGCCTTGTGGTCTGAGAAGATGCTTTGTAATATTTCGATGTTTTGGACTCTGCAAAGGTTTGTTTTATGACCTAATATGTGGTCTATTCTAGAGAATGTTCCATGTGCGCTAGAAAAAAAAGTATATTTTGCAGCAGTTGGGTGGAGAGTTCTGTATAAGTCAATGAGGTCAAGTTGGTTGATTGTTGTAATTAGATCTTCCGTGTCTCTGTTGAGCTTCTTACTGGATGTCCTGTCCTTCTCCGAAAGGGGTGTGTTGAAGTCTCCTACTATAATTGTGGAGGTATCTATCTCGCTTTTCAGTTCTGTTAAAATTTGATTTATATATCTTGCAGCCCTGTCATTGGGTGCGTAAATATTTAATATGGTTATGTCTTCCTGATCAATTGTACCTTTTATCATTATATAGTGTCCTTCTTTATCCTTTGTGGTGGATTTAAGTCTAAAGTCTATTTTGTCAGAAATTAATATTGCTACTCCTCTTCTTTTTTGCTTATTGTTTGCTTGATATACTTTTTTCCATCCTTTGAGTTTTAGTTTGTTTGTGTCTCTAAGTCTAAGGTGTGTCTCTTGTAGGCAGCATATAGATGGATCGTGTTTCTTTATCCAGTCTGTGACTCTCTGTCTCTTTATTGGTGCATTTAGTCCATTTACATTCAGGGTAATTATAGATAAATAAGTTTTTAGTGCTGTCATTTTGATGCCTTTTTATGTGTGTTGTTGACAATTTCATTTTTCCACATACTTTTTTGTGCTGAGGCGTTTTTCTTAGTAAATTGTGAGATCCTCACTTTCATAGTGTTTGACTTTATGTTAGTTGAGTCGTTACGTTTTTCTTGGTTTTTGTCTTGAGTTATAGAGTTGTTATACCTTTTTGTGGTTACCTCATTATATACCCCTATTTTTCTAAGTAAAAACCTAACTTGTATTGTTCTATATCGCCTTGTATCACTCTCCATATGGCAGTTCAATGCCTCCTGTATTTAGTCCCTCTTTTTGATTATTGTGATCTTTTACCTATTGACTTCCATGATTCCCTGTTATGTGTATTTTTTTTTTAATTAATCTTAATTTGTTTGTTTTTGTGATTTCCCTATTTGAGTTGATATCAGGACGTTCTGTTTTGTGACCTTGTGTTGTGCTGATATCTGATATTATTGGTTCTCTGACCAAACAATATCCTTTAGTATTTCTTGTAGCTTTGGTTTGGTTTTTGCAAATTCTCTAAACTTGTGTTTGTCTGTAAATATCTTAATTTCGCCTTCATATTTCAGAGAGAGTTTTGCTGGATATATGATCCTTGGTTGGCAGTTTTTCTCCTTCAGTGTTCTGTATATGTCGTCCCATTCCCTTCTTGCCTGCATGGTTTCTGCTGAGTAGTCAGAACATATTCTTATTGATTCTCCCTTGAAAGAAACCTTTCTTTTCTCCCTGGCTGCTTTTAAAATTTTCTGTTTATCTTTGGTTTTGGTGAGTTTGATGATAATATGTCTTGGTGTTTTTCTTTTTGGGTCAATCTTAAATGGGGTTCGATGAGCATCTTGGATAGATATCCTTTCGTCTTTCATGATGTCAGGGAAGTTTTCTGTCAGAAGTTCTTCAACTATTTTCTCTGTGTTTTCTGTCCCCCCTCCCTGTTCTGGGACTCCAATCACCCGCAGGTTATCCTTCTTGATAGAGTCCCACATAATTCTTAGGGTTTCTTCATTTTTTTTAATTCTTTTATCTGATTTTTTTTCAGCTATGTTGGTGTTGATTCCCTGGTCCTCCAGATGTCCCAGTCTGCATTCTAATTGCTCGAGTCTGCTCCTCTGACTTCCTAGTGTGTTGTCTAATTCTGTTATTTTATTGTTAATCTTTTGGATTTCTACATGTTGTCTCTCTATGGATTCTTGCAACTTATTAATTTTTCCAGTATGTTCTTGAATAATCTTTTTGAGTTCTTCAACAGTTTTATCAGTGTGTTCCTTGGCTTTTTCTGCAGATATCCTAATTTCATTTGTGATATCATTAAGCATTCTGTAAATTAGTTTTTTATATTCTGTATCTGATAATTCCAAAATTGTATCTTCATTTGGGAAAGATTTTGATTCTTTTGTTTGGGGAGTTGGAGAAGCTGTCACGGTCTGCTTCTTTAAGTGGTTTGATATGGATTGTTGTCTCCGAGCCATCACTGGGAAACTAGTTTTTCCAGAAAATCCGCTAAAAAAAAACTGCAGTCAGATCCCTATCAGAGTTCTCCCTCTGGCTCAGGCTATTCAGATGTTAATGAAGCCGCCTGGGGAGGGTGGGGGAGGGAACAGAGAGATAGGAGAGTAGCACCTCAGAATATAGCCAGAGTTGCTTGTCTTGCTTGGAATGACTATTATATCTGAGATTCCCGCGGGCGCGTCGCCTATGTGTGCTGTCTGTGTGGAGATTGCCCCCGGGGGGTCTGGCCCGCTGGAGTCACGGTCAGATCCTCCGCTTCCAGCCCCACGCCCAGCGTCAAGGCTCCCCTACTGGGACGGTGCACTCTCGACTCCAAAATCAGTCGCTGCCTCCCGGGGACTTCTCGTCCCTCCAGCCGCGTGGCCGTGCCGCCCCCGTGAACCAGGTGGGCCCCCTCCCGGGGTTAGTTCAGATGGGTGGAGTAGCTCCCCGTGCTTGTGCCGCGACCGAGTGTCCCGGCTGGAACGCTGTTCTCCCCGCTCCAATACCAGTCGCTGCCTCCCGGGGACTTCTCCTACCGGCTGCGTCCCACGCCGCCCGCGCGACCCGGATGGTCACCTTCCCGGGGTTAGTTCAGGGGGTGGAGCAACTCTCCGTGTTTATGGCGTACCTGCGTGCAGTCCAAATCCCTGTGGGACGGTTCCCCGGCTCGGATGCTGCTCTTTCTGCTCCAAGATCAGTCACTGCCTCCCGGGGACTTCTCCTAACGGCTGCGTCCCACGCCGCCCGTGGAACCGGCTAGTCCCCCTCCCGGGGTTAGTTCAGGGGGGTGGAGCAGGTCTCTGTGCTTGTGCCGTACCTGACTGGTACGCTGGCTCCAGGCTCTGGAAACAATCGCTGCTTCCCCGTATTAGTTCGTTCTCCGTCTCTAAATCTGTGTTTGTTGTTCAGGGTTCGTAGATTGTTATGTATGTGATCGATTCACTTGTTTTTCCGTGTCTTTGTTGTAAGAGGGATCCGAGGTAGCGTCTGCCTAGTCCGCCATCTTGGCTCCGCCTCCAGTTTTATAGTTTTTATAGTAGAGAAAGCAAAGATTCAGATTAAGTGGACAGTCTCAATGTTGCACAGAGGGAAGGAGAGGGAGCGAGGGAGGGAGAGAGAAGTAACTCACCCAGGATGTGTGAGCCTCGATCTACCATACTGTGCTGCCTCTACAGGAGTAAGAAAGGGAGAAATCCTGGGTCCGCACCCCTGTTTAGGCCTTCACAGTCTCTGCGGTCTTGGAAAAATAATTTGACCTCTCTGAATCTCAGTTATCTTAATTATAAGGCAGGGGAGTGACAACAGTACCTCTCAGGGGCTGCCATGAGAAGCAAATGAGAGGATCCATGAAAAGGTCTTATACACTATAATATCATACAAATGCTAGTTATTGTTTCAATTAAATCCTGAGAGCAGTTCTTTTAAAAGCTGTTCTAAGTATGTGCTTTACATATATTAATATTTCATCCTCAAAATACTAGCAAGTAGGTATTATCATTATCATCCCCCTTTTACCATAAAGAAAACTGAGGCACAAACTGGTGAGGTAAACTGGCCAAGGTTTTAGAGTTAGTAGAAGCAAGATTTGGACCCAGGCAGTCTGGCAGCAGAGCCCATGCTCTTATCTCCAGCTATATTGCTTCTCTGTAGGTGCTAGTCCCACCTCTCCCCCTGCTGGTTTTATAAATGAGGAAATTGAGGTTCAGAGAAGTTAAGTGATTTCCCAGTGGTCACATAGGAAGACTGTAAATGTAGGACCCACAAGGTATTTTATCTCTCTTCTAAAGGCAATTGTCTGGCCCTGGGTGGTCTCTGAAAACCCTGGTGGCATAGTGGTTAAGTGCTACAGCTGCTAACCAAAAGTTCAGCAGTTCGAATCCACCAGGAGCTCTTTGGAAACCCTATGGGGCAGTTCTACTCTGTCCTTTACGGTCGCTATGAGTCGGAATCGAGTCTACGGCAATGGGTATATATAAGTGGGCTCCAGGAGCCTTGGTGGTACAGGAGTTAAAGCTCTTGGCTGCTAACAAAGGTCGGCAGTTCAAACCCACTAGCCACTCCATGGGAAAAAGGATGTGACAATCTGCTTCTGTGAAGATTTACAGCCTTGGAAACCCTAGGGGGAAGTTCTGTTGTTGTCAGGTGCCGTTGAGTCTGTCCTGACCCATAGTCAACCCATGTACAGCAGACCAAAACACTGCCTGGCTCATGGGGCAGTTCTATTCTGTCCTGTAGGATCACTGTGAGTCGAAATCAACTTGGTGGCAGTGGGTTTGATTTTTGGGGGGGGTTTAAGTGGACTCCTCTGAGTGGTGTAAATAGTTAATACACTTGGCTGCTAACTGAAAGGCTGGTGATTTGTAGCCCACCCAGAACTGCCTTGGAAGAAAGGCCTGGTGATCTACTTTTGAAAAATCAGCCATTTGACACACATGGGGCCACCGTGAGTCAGGATCGACCTGATGGCAACTGGTACTGGTTTTAAGTGGGCTCTACCTCTCTGACTTACAGGAACCCATGAGTTTCTAATAGGGAGAGAGGTAGCACTATATTTTGGTCCTAGAGAAAAAAAAGAAAAGAAACAGGAAGGGAGCGGAGGAAAGCTTTTTAACTCCTTTCCAGCAAGACCAAGTGGTTGGGACTGTGCCAGCCCCCTGGCTCACTGACTATCACCTCCAAGTCATCAGCCTCTGGCAAAGGCCTGGAATCCACCAATATCAGGCAGGCACACTCTGTAACACACTGAATCCTTGAGAGATGGCTTCTTGATCTGAATGTGATCAACAAGCCTTTGCATAGCAGATTCAACCCAGAATTCTAGGCTCAAAGTCTGGTTGATCAAATGGATTCATGCGGAGTAAAGACAGTCTGGTAGGAGGGGCAACATTGCTCTTGGGATCTGGAAACTCAATTTCTGACTCTGCCATTTTCTGAGTGACAATAGGCAAATTTCTTCAGCTGCCTGAGCCTCAGTTTCCTCATCTACAAAATGATGACAATGATAAAGGTTGCTATGGGACTGAATGCAATCATAGATGTGGATGTACTCTGTCAACTCCAAAGGGCTATGTCCTTATTAATTATTATTATTGAGATCAACTTTTTCACTTTACAGTAGAGAAAGGCCATGGCATCAACAATCTCCACCACAGAAGACCACACCATTCTTTCCCCCTTGGTGCTGGTTCCTTGTCTAGGATGCCCTTCCCTGCTTCCCCACTTGGGAAAATTCTCCTCATCCTTCAAAGCTCAGGTTAGCTACTCCTTCCTTTATGAAGCCTCTTCTTAATGGGAATCAATTACTCCTTTCTCTGTGCTAACACAATGCATAGCTTTATTTTTATCCTGAATGAATGAGTGGATATATTTGGAGTTAGAAATACCTGAATTTGCATGTTATTTCTTCTATAAATTTTGAGAACTTGGAAAAATAATTTAATGTCTCCAAGGCTTTGTCTATCTGTAAAATGGAGATAGGATACTAACTTTTAAAAGCTGATGTCAGCCTAAGGGATGTACATACAAATTTACTCATTGTGTCTCTCTGGACCCACTGAGAACTGCCCATGATTTGGGACCCCACTGGTGTAGTAACAAAGTAAGAGCTCATAGTCCAGCTCACAAGCCAAGCAGAGACTCGAACTCAGATTCTTGCCTTACGTGGTGAACTTCTTTTTTCCCATCACATAGCCCTTTTAATTTCTGTTCAGAAGACCAGCTAAACTTGTTTTTTGAGTAACATGGCTTTCCTCTGCCTGGCAAGCAATAAACTCAGCTTTGTTTTTTTCATCTCTGGTGGTAGTCATATTTTCTTTGACAACTTATCTCATTAGATAGTTGTGAAACTTGAGTTTGATGCAGCGTCTGGTATATGGTCAGCTTAATGAAAAAGTGGTAGCTAGTAGTAGTTTTTTAGTAGTAGTAGTAATTTTTTTTTTTTTAGTGTTGTAGTATTCAGTTAGTTGCATACATCTGTTTTCCTCTATGGAGCTTGAGAGTTTTGAAAGCACAGCCATGTCTTATTCACCTTCCACAGCCCTAGCATACATAGAATGAAGTGAATGTGAAAGTTATTTTTACATAGCAAAATATCCTACAAATGTGAGTTATGATTATTTAATAGCTATTGATAGTCCCTGGGTGGTACAAATGGTTAACATGCCTGGCTGCTAACTGAAAGGTTGGAGGTTCAAGTCCACTCGAAGGTGCCTTAGAAGAAAGGTCTGGCAATCTACTTCCAAAAATCAGCCATTGAAAAGCCTGGGGAGCACGGTTCCACTCTGACACACATGCAGTGACCATGAGTCAGAGCCAACTCAAAGCCAACTGGTTGGCTGGTTGGTTGGTAGGTTTGAACTGAATCAAGTGCCTCTCTGGTCGTGGGCACATGAAGGGAAAAGAAGCTCGGTGATGAGTGAGTCCTGGAACTCAGAGAGAACCAAGACTCGCAGAGAACTGAGCAGTTTTCATCAACTCTACTCCAGCTTGGGAGGGAAGGGAGAGATTGTGTTACATAACTCATTAACGTGCTGGGCTATTACAAACTGGATATGTCAGGGCTTATTTTTCACTGAGAGCTGGATTCGTGTGGGGGATGAATCCACATGATGGCAGATGAGGGGGAATTATCTGCCTGCTAGAGCCTGGAGCTCGTCCAGTTTGGGTTGGGACTGAGGCTGAAGTGGTGGAGGGGGGATGGATCTTTATGTATTTCTTGAAAACTTCAGGGTGAAATGGGGTCCCAGGCTGTGCTACGCCTGGGACTCCTTCAGCGGGGTGATGTGGTTGTGCTGGGCTCTTATGTGAACAGAGCTGCCAACACAGGACCCTCTGTCCTTCCTGTAACTGGAGTGAGAAAGAGGTCACTAGCAGCTTCCTGGTGGCTCAGCAAAGCTCGGAGTAGTCCTGTGACCTTAGCAGTTAATTTAATTTCTTTGTGCTTTGGAGTCTTTAAGAGGGGGATAATAATGCCCAGCCTGCATAATTTCAAGATTGTTGAGAGGATTATACATTGAAAACCATAATGTATTAGAAGAAAATTACTGAGCATCTACTATATGCTAGACACCGTGCCTAGGTACAGAATACAAAGGATAAGGTAGACAAAGGTCCTACCCTTGGAGTTCACAGTTTAGCAAGAAGAAAGAGGAATAGATAAGTACTGTACCATGTGATGGAAACCCTGGTGGTGTAGTGGTTAAGGATTAGGTGCTATGGCTGCTAGCCAAGAGGTCAGCAGTTCGAATCCGCCAGCTGCTCCTTGGAAACTCTATGGGGCAGTTCTACTCTGTCCTATAGGGTCGCTATCAGTCAGAATCAACTCGAGGGCAGTGGGTTTGGTTTGGTTTTGATACCATGTGATACAAAACAGAATTATCAGATGTAGAGTAATAATAAATAATTAGCAATAGTTGCATACTGGTCATATCCAAAGCACATTACATTAACATGATTATTTAATTTTTATAACAATCCGAAGAGGTATTGTTATTATTATCCACTTTCTTTAAAAAACTATTGTGGTAAAATATATACAACAAAACATTTGCCATTTCAAATATTTTTACGCACCAATTCAGTGACATTAAGTACATTCACCAAGTTGTATGACCACCATCACTATTTATTATCCACTTTTATAGATAAGGAATCTAAGACACAGATTATCGGCAGTTTGAATCCACCAGGCGCTCCTTGGAAACCCTGTGGAGCAGTTCTGCTCTGTCCTATAGGGCCGCTATGAGTCAGAATTGACTCTAAGGCAATAGGTTTGGGGTTTTTTTGTTTGTTGGGGCCACAGAGCCAATAAGAGCCAGAGGAGGATTCAGATACAGACTTTAGTCATAGTGCTTAAACATCACCTCTCAGCAATGGAAATATCCAGGAGATTACAGACGAGAAAGGATCCTAGGAGACTTGCCTTTCTCCTCGTTCATCATTCATTCCACTAACACTAAGGATCTGCTCTGTGTTGGGCATGGCTGTTGTTGTTGTTGGTCACCGTTGAGCCTATTCCCACTCATGGAGACCCCATGTGTGCAAAGCAGGACTGCTCCATAGGGTCAGGTACTCTCACTAGGCCCATTTTTCAGATGAGGAAAAAAAGGCTTGGGGAGATGAGGCAACTTGTCCAACATCTCATAGCTAATAAATTGCTAAGCAAAGATCTGAACTACAATGTCTGACAGCAAAGCCAGAACCCCTAACCAAGGCACCATGGGGTCTTTCAAAGAGCTGAAAAACTAGCTGGGTACTGGGATGGGGAATTATGGAGTGTGGAGGAGACCTCATTAAGATGGAATGATTGGAGATAGTCCTCCAAGGGATGACGTGACTTTTAATCCAAGGCTGGGATGAGGAGAGGGAGCTGGATGTCCCAAGTGGGGATAAAAAAACATTCTTGAAAGATCTAATGGGATGGACACTGTGTTAGGTGTTAGTTAGACAACTTCCAGGTTACCTCGACAGGCTCACATTCTCATGATTAAAAGAGAATAGAGTGTGGCAAGTGCTGACTTCTTCTCTGTGTTCCACGTGTGTTTGTGGAGGTTTGGGGGGCATCTAGAAGAAAGTGCTTAATTTTGCTTAGGGGTTGGGTGGTGGGAGGAAGAGAGTCCTAGAAAAGGTTTCACGGAAATGACATTTGATCCTTAAAGGAGGAATGGAATTCCAGGGGGAAAGGACTAGAGAGAACATTTCAGGCAAAGGGCACCCCACAAGCAAAGTCATAGAGAACATAGCAGATCAGAGATCTAAGAGTGGCTGCATTCACTAGGATCCTCAACTGTCACACTAATTAGTTTGGCCCTCACTCAAGAAGTCAAGGCCTTACACACTGGAGGTCCAGAGCAAGTACCTACTATGTGCCAGGCAGCACTGAAGGTAGAGAGGAGGCCATGGGTTAACAAGATGAGGGAGCAGAGAAGACTGGCCAAGGGGAGAGGGATTGTTTCTCAGCTTGGCGATTTGGTCAGGCAACCCTACATATGGATACTTTTGGATAGGTAATCAGTGATTTCTGAATGATGCTCTGAACCTGATTTTGGGCAGTAAGGGTAGCAGGACAGAAGACTCCAGGAAGTAATGGCTGAACTTCTGAACAGACTAGTTGTACCACCTGGTCAGTGGGGTGCTTGCAGGGTCAAGAACAGGTTGTTGAACTCAATCATGCTACAAGCTCAGGTATTGGAAGCAGATAGACCTGTGTTTGCCTCCAACTCTGCCCCTTTTTACTCTTATTATTGTATGATCCTGGACCTGTTATCTTGCCTTTATGAGCCCCTATTTCCTCACTGTTAAAATAGGGATAGCAATTATACCCATGTCATTGGTTCTGTTAGAGCATTAAACAACTCCAGAAGGATTTTAGCACAGTGTAAGAGTAAGCATAGAGCATAGAGTAAGCGCCCAATAAGGAGGAACTATGGGTGGATGGGAAACCCTGGTGGTATAGTGGTTAAGTGCTACAGCTGCTAACCAAGAGGTTGGCAGTTCAAATCTGCCAAGCGCTCCTTGGAAACTCTATGGGGCAGTTCTGCTCTGTCCTATAGGGTCGCTATGTGTCAGAATTGACTTGACAGCAATGTTTGGTTTTTTTTGGATGGGTGGATGGGGGCAGGTTTCTATAGTATGGGGCAGTGGAAGGAAGAGGCCAACTGCATGAAACAGTTTTTCCCACATTGGCAGTAAAGGTGATTAGCCTACTCAAACTGAGTGTTACATGCAAACAAAAAGCCTCAAGTCTCAAAGTTGGGAAATTGCCATTTTCCTAAAAAGAGAATGCAAATAAGTTTCTCTCTCTATGCGGACTGCATTACTCTCTCTCTTCTTCTTTCCCAAAGAGCAGATTTGCTCTAGGAGAAGAAAACTCAAGTTCACTGAGTAGTTTCTATGTGCCAGGCCCTTCACGAAGATATTTCTTCTTAGACCAGCCCATCACTTCTGTTGGGAAATAAATCCTATTAAACAGTTTGCACTGGACTGCTAACCTAAAAGCTGGCTGCTGGAACCCACCTAGTGGTACTATGGAAAAAAGTCCTGATGATCAGCTTCTTTAGAGACTACAGCCAAGAAAACTTTATGGAGCACAGTTCTGCTCTGCAGCACATGGGGTCTCTAGGAGTCAGAATTAATTTGAAGCCAGTGGGTTTGGTTTGATTTTTTTTCTTTTTTTATAGTGGAAGAAACCAAGACTCAGTGAGCTTAAGAGCTATGCCCAAGATCCCAAGCTAGATGGTGATAGATCCTAATTTAGACCCGTGTCTGTCTGCTGAACCAAGGTCCTTCAGTGGTGCAAGCAGTTTGCGCTTGACCGGAAACCTAAAAGTTGGTGGTTTGAACCTCCCAGCTGCACCATGGGAGAAAGTCCTGGTGACCCGCTTCTGTAAAGATTACAGCCAAGAAAACCCTATGGGACATAGTTCCACTCTATAACACATGGGGTCACCATGAGTCAGAATTGACTCCACAGCATGGGTTTGGTATATTATTTGGGGGGGGTTCTACTGAATGACCATCAAGGCCTGGGTGGGTCCAGTCAGTCTCACCCTGGCTTCTGTGAAGACACCACTCAGCCCCAGATGGTCTTGAAAGCACTTCATCAATGTGCACAGGGTCATTTTCACCCAAGCAAGATGGTTAACTTTTATTAGCTCCACTTCATCCCTGAGAAGAGGCAATTGAGTTAATTATTTGAGCTGAGAGCTCCTTGGTGGTATCAGCTGAGATAAGGATCACAGCTCCTGGCTGCATGCCCCAACCAGAGCTTTTGTTTGCTATCTTCCCTGAAAGAAACTCCTGCACTCAATTGCTCATTAACATGATTTGGATAATTTTCACAACAACCCTCCAGTGGAGCACGAAACAAGAAAACTATAAAAGCCCAGTCCATTCAAATGCCTTCCCTAGCCCTGAGCCTTCTCTTCCTGGTAGTGGAAAGCCGGCACTTTTTGGAGAGAAACAGATTTGTATTTGATTTCTGGCTAGTGGTGTGCTTGGCTGGATGATCCTGGGCTTATCCTCCCTCTCGAGACCTCTGATTGCTCATTTTTAAAATGAGAATATAATAGAGAAATAATACCACTTCATGAGCTGTTTCAAGAGCTAAACTGGTAATACTTGTAGAGATGCCTACTAATGTGTCTGGGACTTAGGTGGTGCTTAGGGAGAAAGGAAGAGTTAGTTTACTGAGTATTTATTGGATGTTGGGAAATACATAGACAATATCTTATTTATCCTCACAATAGACCTTGATAAGGTACAGACGAAGAAACTGAGTCATAGAGAACTGTTTTATTCAAAATTGTACAGCTAGTAAGTGTCAGAGCAGTGATTCAGGACTACAATATCTTCTCACACTCTGTCTCTCTGTCTTTCATTCACTCTTCCTTACTTTCTCATTTACTCTCATCCCTTTTCATTCTCTCATTCTCTTATTTGCTCACCCAGGCCATGTTATTTTTCCTAAATAACAAACAGTTGTTGTTGTGGAAACCTGGTGGAGCTGTGGTTAAGTATCCAGCTGCTAACCAACAAGATGGCAGTTTGAATTCACCAGGCACTCCTTGGAAATCCTATGGTGCAGTTCTACTCTGTCCTATAGGATCGACTGGACAGCAATGGGTGGTGGTTGGTGTCGAGTTGATACCGACTCATGGTAACCCATGTGTGCAGAGCAGAACTTCACAGGATTATCAAGGCTGTGACCTTTCAGGAGCAGATAGTCAGGCCCGTCTTAGAGGAGCCCCTGTGTGAGTTCGAACTGCCAACCTTTACGCTTAATTGGTCAAGAACTTAACCATTTAAGCCACACAAACGTTGCAGTTGAGTCGATTTTGACTCAGGGCAACTTTATAGGACAGAGTAGAACTACCCCGTGCAATTTCCAAGAAGCAGCTGGTGTATTTGAACCGCAGCACCAGGGCTCTGTAAGCTTCCAGGGTCTCCTAAACAACCAACTAGGAAAGGGGAAAGAGAAAAAATTCAACAAAGATAAGGCTGCCAGAATAGAGGTAGAGAGATAGGTCTGAGCTCTGGGTTCACCTGTGGACTCAGCCTGAGAAGGAAAGATTAAGCCAGAGCAGGGAGAGTTCAGAAAGCAAGGGAAATCTTCCTTCTATGATTTACGTACCGAGGGTCCAGACTAAAGTCAGATATCTAACCCTGAAACAACATGTCCCTGGTTAATAAGAAGAAAAAGCCCATTTTTTTCTTCTGTCTTCATTATAGGTGAGGGTCGTATCTCTGGCCCTACCACTTCACCAGTGAGACTTTGAACAAGTCCTTTCACCCCCTCTGAGCCTCAGTGTCCTCACCTCTAAAATGGGCATCCCAGGAACGTCCTTGCCCTCCAGGATGTCTGTGGGGATTAAGCCAGATCAGCACCCTCTGCCTGCACACAGCAAGTGTTCAGTGGTGCTAGTGTTAGTATCAGCAACCAAGCATCAGCCCAGCAATAAAGTTCTGAGCCTGGTTTCTTCAAAACTCTTACCTGACTTGAAGGTCTTTATAGATGTGAACTTTTCCCTTTCTGCTTGCTGACTTCCATGGTGCTCTGGCTCCTTTAACTACAGAGGTGTCAAGGAATCTTTGTGAATCAGCCTTCAAGTGTAGGCTGCTTGACGTGACTGGGGGGTTAACTTACAAGTGACTAATTTTTGGAGGCCCGGTTTTGTGCTCTTCCCACCAGTGGCACCCAGGCTGGGTGTAATTACAGCTGATGAGTTTACTGAGGGGCTCATTAAAGTGTCGGTATTAATATCCATATGAATACTTTCAACAAAACCTTTTGTTCCTGGAGTAGGGGGTGTGGGAGGTAGTTACAGGAACTGTCTTGCTTTTCCAAATTTAATTGTCTAAATACAGGGCTGTCTCAGCAATTCAGGACATTTTTTTTTTCCCCTACTCTTTTTCTTTCTTAGCAGGGCTCTGCCAAAAGCCTACTTTGGCAACAAGAATGATTAGTTTGTGTTTCGGCAAACTTGCTGCTTCAGAGTTTCTTTATCTCAGCAGGAGTGGGAGGAGGGAGTTGGTCTCTTTAACCAATTTGAACTGTCATTAGAAATAAGTTTGAGGAAAAAAAAAAAAACTCATTGCTGTTGAGTTGATCCTGACTCATAGCAACCCTATAACCAAAAAACCAAACCCAGTGCCATTGAGTCAATTCCGACTCATAGGGACCCTATAGGACAGAATAGAACTGCCCCATAGAGTTTCCAAGGAGCACCTGGTGGATTCGAACTGCCGGCCCTTTGGTTAGCAGCCATAGCACTTAACCACTACGCCACCAGGGTTTCCAGCACAGGGTAAAACTGCCCCATAGAGTTCTCAAGGAGCACCTGGTGGATTCAAACTGCCAACCTTTTGGTTAGCAGCCATAACACTTAACCACTATACCACCAGAGTTTCCAGTTTGAGGCAAGGGAAGTGTGAGATGAAGAGGGGCTTAATAGCCCATAAGCAAGTCATCTTTCTTTGAGCACATTCTTTGGGCTACACATAAATGTTCTGGTCACAGTCTCCCTAAAGATAGGCCCACATCCTCCCCCCACCCCTTCACACTCTGCTCAATTAATAATAGCTAACGATCTGAGTGATAGGCATCATGTAAGTCTTTGCAAATTTAATCTATACAACAGCACAGAGACAGGAACTATTATCGGCATCCTCATTTTGCAAAGGCAGAGGGGTGGGGGACTGAGTCTCAGAGAAATTAAGGAATTTGCCCGGAGTCACATAGGAAATGAGTGGTGGCATCAGTATTGGAACCCAGGTTTGTCTCATTCCAGACCTGAGCTCTCCACCATACTCTTCTGCTGTTTGTAACAGCTTTGGGGTTCTTGGCACCTGTCTTAGTCATCTAGTGCCACTATAACAGAAATACCACAGGTGGGTGGCTTTAACAAAGAGAAATTTATTCTTTCACAGTCTAGGAGCTTAGAAGTCCAAATTCAGAGCATCTTTCTAGGGAAAGCCTTTTTCTCTCTGGAGGAAGGTCCTTGCCATCAATTTTCCCCTGCTCTAGGAGCTTCTCAGCAGAGGGACCCTGAGTCCAAAGGATGCGTGCTTCTGGCTCCACTTTCTTAGTGGTATGAGGTCATCTTCTCTCTCTGCTTGCTTCTTTTACATCTCAAAAGAGATTGACTTAAAACACAACCTAATCTTGTAGATTGAGTCCTGCCTCATTAACATTATAGAGGTAGGATTTACCACACACAGGAAGATCACATCAGATAACAAAATGATGGACATTCACAGCATACTTGGAATTATGGCCTAGCCAAGTTGACACATATTTTTTTTTGCCGGGGGGGGGCACAATTCAATCCATAACAGCACTTCACATTTAGGCTTGCACAGAATCATAGGGTTTTATAACTGGAAGGCAACTGTAGGTAGGATGGCTAGCTGTCCTGGGTTGCCTGGGACTGAGAGTGTTCTTGGGGTGCAGGCTGTTCTAGTTTTAAAACTGAGATAATCCTGGGCAAACCGGGGTGAGTTGGTCACCCTATAGACTTAACTATCTTAACTTAGAGTTGGTGTAGCTATCAAAAGAGATTAAAAAAAAAAATGCAAAAGCCTCTAGACTAATATGAGTTATTCTTATTACCTCTTCTCAGTTTTCACCTTAGGAAACTAAGGCTCAGAGAGAAGAAATAATACAGCTCCTTAGTAGAACAAACAGAAACTAGAAAACAGATCATGAGACTCTCACGCCATTTATTTTCCAATAAGTGTAATTGTAGAATTCAAGTCAAGGAGCATTTACTGGGCTCCTGCTCTGAGAGCAGCAGGTCTATGGGTCAGCGAGAGGGCAGGAGAAATGGGAGGCGTCTAAGCTAGCACGATCCAATAAAAGTTCGCATGATGATGAAAATGCTCTGTGCCTGCGCTGTCCAATATGATAGTCACTACTAGCCATACGGAAAGCCTGGTGACGGAGTGGTTAAGTGCCACTTCTGCTAACCAAGAGGTCAGCAGTTCAAATCCGCCAGGGGATCCTTGGAAACTCTATCGGGCAGTTCTACTCTGTCCTATAGGGTCGCTATGAGTCGGAAATCGACTCCACGGCCCTGGGTTTGCTTTTTGGTTTACTAGCCATGCACCTGAAATGTGCTGATCTGAAATGTGACTGAGGAGCTGAACTTCACCTTTCTTATATAATTTAAATTTAAGGAGTCACATGTGGCAAGTGGCTACCATGTTGAAAAATGCTGGTCTAAGGAATATGATGAGTGTTTCAGAAGCATTTTCTTTTTCTCATAGAACAGAGCCTACAGTGTTCACATTCTTGGAGAGGAAATTTCTCTTTTTAAAGGTAAGAGAAGATGGGGACAGAAAGCAAGTACCATTTATGGATGGAGTACTGGGCACTGGGACTCAGCTCCTGTAATCTTCCAGCAAAGCTGTGCAGAGCACATCGCCTACCCTAGTTTTATCAGTGAGGAAAGTGAATCTCAGAGTTTGGTAAACTGCCCACAGCATCATTTGTAAATGGTAGAGTTGGGATTTGAACCCAGGTCTGAATCTCAATCCTGACCTCTATACCAGTGCATCTCGAAGTTTAATGAGCATATGAAACACCTGCGGGTCTTGTTACACTCTCGATTCTGGAGGTCTGTCGCCAGGGAGTCTACATTTCTAACCGGTTTCCAGGTGGTACCAGGGCTGCTGGTTCACAGACTACACTTTGGGTGACAAAACTCTGTTTCCCTTAAAAAGCAAAACTTCCTCCCTTCCTTCATCTGTCAAGAAATGCTTACTGGGTACCTATGGAGAGGAGGAGAGATTATAAATTGTTAACAAATTATCAAAGTTCTGAGAAAGAAAGAATTCTCTTATTGACATGGAATAGGGCAACTTCGCCATTGAAGATGGGGGAGCTCATTCTCAGGTGAGGTTGATCCAACATCCAGGGGCATCTTGATTGTATTACATGGTGCAAAACCAATCAGGGAAGGGGTTTGAATTAGAAGGGTGGGGTAGCACAAAGAACATATGCTTTGGAATGAGAGAGATGTAGGGAAGAAACTCAGTTCTGCTCCTTGACAGCAATGTGACCTTGTCAGAATCACCATCATTCCTCTGAGCCTCCATTTCACACTGGTGAAAGGAAGGATGTTGCTATTGTCATGGTGTGCCAAAAGGGAGGATAACAGTTCCTAATTCAGAGGGATGGAGGCATCACGAAGGGGGCAGTGGTGGTTCACTTCCCAGCCGATGCACCCCAAGCGCGGCCACTCATCTGCCAGTGAAGGCTTGTGTGTTGCTGTGATACTGAACAGGTTCCAGCAGCACTTCTATATTAAGACAGACTAGAAAGAAAGGCCTGGCAATCTACTTTCAAAAGTCAGCCAATGAAAACTCTGTGGATTACAATGGTCTAATCCACCACCAACCAGGCAGTGTTTCATTCCACTGTGCACGTGGTCACCATAAGTCAGGGACCAGCTCAATGGCAGCAAACAACCAGAACAAAGACTGAGAGAACTATTATATGTAAAGTGCTTGACAGGGTGCACACTCAACAAATGATTGCTTCCTCCTCCCCTCTCTCTCCCTCTTTCTTTCCCTCTCTTCTCACTATTTTTGGGAAGCCGCCTCCAAAGGCAACTCTGAGTGATGGAGCCAGCATGGTGCCTGGAGTCAGGCTGAGTCTTCTAGACTTGATCCCAGTCTGTCACTTCCAACCATGACCTCCAGCAAACCCAGCAATGAAGTTTCACAATGAAAGTCCATAACCCTTGTTATTTTCATCGTTTTACTCCAGGGCCCACCACAAAAATATCTTCAGGCTCTTTTCACCATCTTATCTCTGCATCCCAATTGGAAACATAGAAAACGAGAGGGAGGCAGGAGAGAGACTAATCACTAAAAATTACTTAAGTGATTTCTTTGACAGGCAGCAGAGTTCACATGAAGGGCCCACGTTTTAAATGAATCTGATTTTTTTTCTTGCATCTCAGAAGAGTCTTACAGGCAAGACTAGAATGTTAATCTACATTGAGTACAACTTTCTTCAACAAATATTGCCATTGCAAAAGGTGACTTTAAACTCACTTTTGTCTGTTCATCCTTCCATGTGCTCAAGCAGGGTAAGAGGGTCTCTTCAGGAGGGCTCTTCAGCCTCCCAGCCAACCAAGCCTTACTGTATAAATAATTCTACCACTATCGGCTGTTCATTACCTGCCTGAGCCTCCTACTGAGCTGTAGGCTTCTGGGTTAGCTATGTATGACCCATTCCTAGCAGCGTTTGGCATATACTGAGTTCAATAAACATTTGTTAAAATGTATTGCTCTATTCATTGTTTTATGTATACCTACTGTAGTAGATTGCACTATTCATTCCAGTTCTTCAGTCCACTGCCACCCTTGCCATGGCTAAGCACCTTCTATGCCCCTACCATATACAGAGAGAGAGAGAGAAAGATTCTGATTCTGTAGGTCAGGGAGGGGTCGGGGAGACTGGAAAAAAAATTCAATTACAAAAAAAGATTAAAACAAAAATTTTCAAAGCATACATTTTTTTTTACCCTTAGAGGAAAAATGGAAAGAGGGTCCCATTCTGATTCGAGCTTATTTATTTTCCTTCTCTGAATGTGTAAAAAAGACTAGATTAAGATAAAAGTTGAAGAGAGTCCACTCAAACCTACCCAGAAATTATAGCTCAACTCTTAACAGTTACTCAGCTTACATCGACGGGTTTGCCCTGCAACTGAAAATTGTTCTTCGTATCAGGCCCAGCTGGACCCAGCCTCTCCTATACTTGGGCCTGGACCTCACACCTCTGGGTCTTTCTAGGGTCCAGGCTGGTGCCTAGGGATCCTGCACCCGTCTGTCATTTCTCCTCCCCCCACTTCCTTCTCTCCTGGCAGGGTCTGTATCCTGTTGCTCTGAGCAAGGTCCAAGAGAAAGGCTAGCAGCAAGTTATCGTGCTGGGAACTAAGACAAATGAGTCCCTTTTTTGTGGGGCTTCTGGCATCCTGTTGGAGGAAGGAAAGGACAATGCTTTGAGGGAGCTGGCTTTGCTGACCCCTCCTGAAGGGCTCTCCCCTCCCCTTTCCGGCACAGCATTTGTCAGTCCCAAAGCCTCTGCTTCCTGAGCAATCATAAAGATGCACGTGTGAGGGAAGTGGTTCCCCCATGCCCAGGGGCAGGCTCCTGGCCAAACTTCAGGAAGTACACCTCAAAGAGCCCTGGGCTGGAGGAATCCTGAAATGCAGGAGAGTCTTACCTCCTTCTCACTCCCTGCTAGATCACTGCACATCACTGGGCCTCTGCTGTGGCATTTATGTAAGTGCACCATGTGTGCCTGGGACTCCCACCTGCATCAGTGGTTCTCAAACCTGGCCATGCATCAGAATCAACTAGAGAGCTCTGGAGCCCCATCCCCTTAATATGCCACAACCGCTCTCTAGGCACAGAGAACAGACATTGCATCCCTGGAAACGTTCTGTGATATCCTCACTTCTCCTGGAATAAAAGGGCCAGCCCTTCATCTTCTCTCCCCTAGTTCTTTTCTATCCTTCCTTAATAAATTGCTGAATAAGGTATTGATACATACACAGTTACAAGTGGCAGTAAAGCGTAGTGGTTTGGAGGGAGAACTTTAGAGACAGACTCCTTGTATTTGAAACCCAGATCTGCCACTTACTAGGTAAGTAACCTTGAGTGGAACATTTAACCAGAATGTGCTCCCATTTATTAATCTATAAAATAAGAATAATAATAATAACTACTTTATGGGATTGTTGCCAGGGTTAAGTTGATATGTTCACAGCCCTTAAAACAGTATTTTGTAAATTGTAAATACTATATAAGTGTTAAGTATTATTACTATTATCCTGGAATTCACAGGTACATATCTCATTTGTTGAATGTATGATGAGCAATTTTTCTGGATCCAATATTAGGCCAAGTACTGGTGATTTAGGAATCAATAAGACAAGTTTCTTGCCCTCAAGAAGCTTTCAGTTTAGCAGGGGAATTAGATTCATAAAGAACAAACTGTAACACAGTATCATTGCAGGCTAAGTTCCCTAGGAACCAGACTCAGAAGGTGTTTAGAATACAGGATGTTTTTACAGAGATCTCATGGATTAACTCCTGTTGAAAGGAGAGGACAGAAGCAGGGTTGGCAAAGTTAGAAGGTAATCTATGATTTGTTGTTGTTCTTGGGTACTGTCCAGTCAGTTCAGACTCATAGCAACCCTATGTACCACAGAAAGAAACACTGCCCGGTCCTGTACCAAACCCGCAATTATTATGCATGAGCGCATTGTTGCAACCACCGTGTCAATCCATCTCGTTGAAGGTCTTCCTCTTTTACGCTGACCCTGTACTTTACCAGCATCATGTCCTTAGCCAGGGACTGATCCCTCCTGACAACATATACAAAGTATGTAAGATGCAGTCTCGCCATCCCTGCTTCTAAGGAACATTCTGGTTGTACTTCAAGACAGATTTGTTCCTTCTTTTGGCAATCCATGGTGTATTCAATGTTCTCCACCAACACCACAATTCGAAGGCATCCATTCTTCCATCTTCCTTATTCATTGCCCAGCTTTCACATGCATATGATGCAATTGAAAACACCGTGGCTTGGGTCAGGCACACCTTAGTCTTCGAGGTGACATCTTTGCTTTTCAACACTTTAAAGAGGTCTTTTGAAGCAGATTTGCCCAATGCAATACGTATTTGATTTCTTGACTGCTACTTCTATGGCTGTTGATTGTGGATCCAAGTAAAATGAAATCCTTAACAACCTCAATCTTTTCTCCATTTATCATGATGTTGCATATTGGTCCAATTGTGAGGATTTTTTTTTCTTTGTGTTGAGGCATAATCCATACTAAAGGCCGTGGTCTTTGATCTTCATCAGTAAGTGCTTCAAGTCCTCTTCACTTTTAACAAGCAAGGTTGTGTCATCTGCATAACACAGGTTGTTAATGAGTCTCCCTCCAATCCTGATGCCCCATTCTTCTTCATATAGTTCAGCTTTTCAGATTATTCACTCAGCACACAGATTGAATAGGTATGGTGAAAGGATACGATGCTGACGCATACCTTTCCTGACTTTAAACCACACAGTATCCACTTGTTCTGTCCAAATAACTGCCTCTCGATCTATGTAAAGGCTCCTCATGAGCACAATTAAGTGTTCTGGAATTCCCATTCTTCTCAATGTTATCCTTAGTTTGTTATGATCCATATAGTTGAATGCCTTTGCATAGTCAATAAAACACAGGTAAACATCCTTGTGGTATTCTCTGCTTTCAGCCAGGATCCATCTGACATCAGCAATGTTATCCCTGGTTCCACATCCTCTTCTGAATCTGGCCTGAATTTCTGGCAGTTCCCTGTCGATATACCACTGCAACTGGTTTTGAATGATCTTCAGCAAAATTTTGCTTGTGTGTGATATTAATGAGATTGTTCCATAATTTCCACATTCTGTTGGATCACCTTTCTTGGGAATAGGCATAAATACATATATCTTCCAGTCAGTTGGCCAGGAAGCTGTCTTCCATATTTCTTGGCATAGACGAGTGAGCACCTCAAGGGCTGCATCCATTTGTTGAAACATCTCAGTTGATATTCCGTCAATTCCTAGAGCCTTGTTTTTCACCAGCTTTTAGTGCAGCTTCAATTTCTTCCTTCAGTACCATCGGTTCTTGATCATATGTTACCTCTTGAAATGATTGTACATTGACAAATTCTTTTTGGTATAATGACTCCGCATATTCCTTCCATCTTCTTTTGATGCTTCCTGTGCTGTTTAAACCCTGGTGGCGTAGCGGTTAAGTGCTATGGCTGCTAACCAAAGGATCAGCAGTTCGAATCCACCAGGCACTCCTTGGAAACTCTATGAGGCAGTTCTACTCTGTCCTATAGGGTCGCTATGAGTCGGAACCGACTCGATGGCACTGGGTTTGGTTTTTTTTGTGTGTGTGTCGCTTAATATTTTCCCCATATAATCCTTCACTATTGCAACTTGAGGCGTGAATTTTTTCTTCAGTTCTTTCAGCTTGAGGGATGCCGAGCGTGTTCTTCCCCTATGGTTTTCTATCTCCAGCTCTTTGTACATGAGATTTGTCTTCTCGAGCCACCCTTCGAAATCTTCTGTTCAGTTCTTTTACTTCATCATTTCTTCCTTTTGCTTTAGCTGCTTGACATTCAAGAACAAATTTCAGAGTCTCTTCTGATATCCATTTTGGTCTTTTCTTTCTTTCCTGTCTTTTAAATGATACCTTGCTTTCTTCATGTATGATGTCCTTGATGTCATTCCACAACTCGTCTGGTCTTCAGTCATTAGTGTTCAACATGTCAAATCTATTTTTCAAATGTTCTCTAATCTAAATCTATGATACAGGCCTTAAAACAACCTTGGTCAACCCCACAGAGAGCTCTAGAACTAGAATGTTCTTTCAGAGTTGTTACAAGTTTGATTAAAAGGCTAGGTCTTTATACCTCTGGAAGTCCCTGGGTGGTACAAGCAGTTAATGTGCTTGGCTACTAACCCAAATCTGGAGGTTTGAGTCTGCCCCGAGATACCTTGGAAGAAAGGCCTGGTGATCTACTTCTGAATAGTCAGCTACTGAAAACCCTAGGAAGTACAGTCTTGCTCTGACACACATGGGGTCACCATGAGTTGGAATCAACTTGGCAGCAACTGGCTTATACACCCACATTAATCAGTTGGTGGATATGGGCTACCCCAGGAGGGGGTGTGACCTCAGGTGAGGTGAATCTCTGCAGCTAAAGCAATCCTGAAGACTGACAGCTGGAGGCTGTTCCCTGACAGCATTCCCAGAAGCTGGAGAAACAAGTTCTTCATTGAACAGGGGTCTGGTTGAACATCACAATGTTCACCTAAAATTTGCATGGGAAATTCTACTGAAACAACAAAAAGCATAGAGAAGAGGATGAATAATTAATACTGTATGTTTAACTCCTGATATTTCTATGGCAATTTATACTTTTCAAAGCATTCTTTCACATAAAAGCTAACTCATGACTTCTGTTCTATGACCTTGAGGCAGGCTAGAAAGCCATATGTAAAGCCATATGTAAAGGAGAAAGCATTGGGTTATGAGCAAGATAGGACATTGTGAATCCTAGCTCTGCCACTGTGTAGCTGGGAGCCTTTGGACAAGTTTCTCATGTTTTCTGTGTCTGCTCTGTGAAAAGTAAATAATCATAGATAATTCACAGATTTGTGGTAAGGATTTAATTGGTAGATATAGAGTGTCTGGCATATAGTCAGAGCTCAAAAAATGGTAACAAAATACCTTCAAAATAAGCAACAATAAGAAACATTGTCACCCCCGTTTTTACAAACAGATATAATGAGGCTCATCAAGGGAAGATTCTTTCCTAAAAATTCACAATGGACTTTAGGTAAATCCAAGACTATAACTGATGCTTAAGTTCAGTACCATGCCAACTCATAGGCTTGGTGTTTTACCTATAGAGCCCATAGAAAATTAACAATCTTTGAAGGATCAGTTCAGGAGTTTTGTTTCTGATTAACATTAGAAGGTGTTCTGGATTGAGTTGTGTCCCTCCAAAGACAGATTGGAGCCTTAACCCCTGCACCAGTGAATGTGACTTTGTTTAGGAAAATTAGGGAAATAGGGTTTTCCTTTAAAGATATCAGTGAAGTTAACGAGATCATAACAGATTAGGGTGGGTACTAATTTTATATGGCTGGTGTCTTATAAAAGAGGAAGACAGGCATGGAAACAGAGTTATACACAGGGGAAGACACAGTGTAGAGCTACTTTTATAGGCACCAAAGGAATGCCAGTGATTCAATGATTGCCGGCAGCTGTAAGAAGCTAGAAATGAGCACAGCACAGGCCAGTAACAATTAAGCACAAATTCCTCATTTTTTTTTCTTGTTTCATGAGACCTTTAAGGAGCATCAATTCCCAGAAATGCTTCTTAAGAAATCTTTCCTCCTTCTACTAGTTTATTGAGTTCTATTGTTGCTCCAGAGCTCCCCTCACCATGGATATTCTCTCAAACATCAGGCTTCAAGGTTTTATTTCCTTTCCTATCTGTCTTAGTCATCTAGTGCTGCTATACCAGAAATACCACAAGTGGATGGCTTTAACAAAGAGAAATTTATTCTCTCACAGTCTAGGAGGCTAGAAGTCCGAATTCAGGGCGCTAGCTCTAGGGGGAGGCTTTCTTTCTCTGTTGGCTCTGGAGGAATGTCCTTGTTGTTAATCTTCCCCTGGTCTAGGAGCTTCTTTGCACAGGAACCTCAGGTCCAAAAGACACACTTTGCTTCCAGTGCTGATTTCTTGGTGGTATGAGGTCCCCTTGTCTCTTTGCTCTCTTCTCTTTTGTATCTCAAAAGAGATTGACTTAAAACACAACCTAATCATGTAGATTGAATCCTGCCTCATTAACATAATTGCCACTAATCCCACCTCATTAACATCATAGAGGTAGAATTTACAACATATAGGAAAATCACATCAAATGACAAAACGGTGGATGATTACACAATACTGGGAATCATGGACTAGCCAAACTGATGCACATTTTGGGGGAACACAATTCAATCCATATCACTATCTCTCCTCCCCAGCTCTTTACTAAGTAGTTCAACTTAGTTTCTCTCTCTTTTGATGTATGCACTATCTTTCCTTCTACCTTTCTGCATCTGCCACTCTCTGCCTACTTTCCAGATCCAGCATCACAAAAATCAAGGAGCTATAGAACTCTCCAATGATGAACTGTGCTTGTGAGGGAGGGGAGGAAAGTTGGGGCAGGAATATTAAAAATTATTAACAACTGGTTACAGTATGAGCACCCATGAATCAGAATAGAGTGACCAAAGAATTGGATTAGGGTCCTGAAAAACAAAAACCTGTTGCCATCAAGTCTATTCCAACTGATAGTGACCCTATGGAACAGAGTAGTGCTGCCTCCATAGGGTTTCCAAGGCTGTAATCTTTATGGAAGCAGACTGCCACATCTTCCTCCTGTGAAGCGACTGGTAGGTTCAAACCCCTGGCCTTAAAATTAACAGCCAAGCGCTACACTACTACACCACCAGGGCTCCTTACATTATTAGGGTCTTAGAGAACTTCTAGCATGTAAAGATTTAACTATTTTGTTGCTGATGCAAGGGTAGGTCTGAAAAATCATGGAGGAGGATCTGGGAGGGCTAAGGTAGCAGAGGAAACACTCAAGGGGCTCAAACCTATTGCCATTGAGTCAATACTGACTCATAAAAAAAAAAAAAAAAAAAAACAAGCCCAGTGCCATCGAGTTGATTCCGACTCATAGCGACCCTGTAGGACAGAGTAGAACTGCCCCATAGAGTTTCCAAGGAGCACCTGGCAGATTCAAACTGCTGACCCTTTGGTTAGCAGCCATAGCACTTAACCACTGCGCCACCAGGGTTTCCAACCCTATGTAACCCAGAGTATACCTGCTCCATAGGGTTTTCAAGGAGTGGCTGGTGATCAGGGCAGCAGCAATTTACCAAATGGTATGAAAGTATTTCACCACTGTGACAACCAGTACAGCCTTACAGATGAGTTGCAAGCTGCCTGTCTCCAAAGCCTGAGCTCCTGCCACTACCCTGTGTACCTCAAAAGGCATGAAAAGAGTTTGGCTATGGAAATCCATAGTGAACCTCCTTTTTTCTATCTCTCACAGGAATTATGGTGTACTGAAGAGAATATGAGACTTGGATTCAGAAGACCACAGGACAATTCAACTCTGCTACTTTTTTTACTCACTAGCACTGAGAACTTAGACAGGCCTCTTAGCCTCTGTGAGTTCATTTCCTCTTTATTTAATGAAAACAATAATACTGCTCTCTGGGATGTTGTGATGATGAAACAGATTTTGCCTGGAATATGGTGGGTGCTCTACAAATGCTTTGCTCTCCTAGTCACTGTCTCTTACACTCCCTTTCCTATACTCTGTCCGTAATCCCCTGGGTTCATACCCCTGAACTGGAGACACATAAGGTCAAAAGTATAAGAAAAGTCTGTAGAAACATGGCAGATGACCAAGATCTGAGAATTCTTGCTTGGAGCAGGTAGTTCTAATATAGAAAGCAGAATTCCACAGTCAGTTCTTTTCTGTCCAAGAAAAGCCAGACCTTCCTGCTTACCTAGTTGAAGTGGAGGACAGGATTCATTAGCTTTGAGGTCAAGGTGGATTCTTTAGAAAGATGACTAAGATAGGCAGAAACTGCTTGAGACCCACTCTATCTGTTGTATACACACACATACATGTGCACACACACACACATGCACACATACGCCTTTGCTTCACTGTGAAAGATTCAATGAGGGCTGTTAGCCCAATTCTTTAAAACCAGAATTAATAATATTTGGAATAGTGATGATTTTGCCTAGCTGAGATTGCTGCTTGGGTGACTGTCAGTGTTTTATATCAAGAAAATTAATAGCTGTCTTGGTTTCCCCCAAATGATTGCTGCTTTAGAAAAAACAATACCCAAACCTCTTGCTGTCAAGTTGATTTGGACTTAAACGGCAACCCATGTGATACAGAGTAGAGCTGCTCCATAGGGTTTTCTTGGTGGTGATCTTTATGGACACAGATCGCCCGCCAGGCCTTTCTTCCACAGCACCGTGGGGTGGGTTTGAACCACCAGCCTTTAGATTAATAGCTGATTGCAAACCTCTTGTACTACCCAGGGATCTCTGCTTTTTATAAATTTTTCTTCCTTATTATTAACAGATCAGTCAAGGATGTTTCCACAAAAAATTCAACTTTCTTTACTGATATGTTAATTTGGTAATATTCAAGCAAATTCTAGTTTTTTTTTTTAATGCTTTTGCATGTTAGACTGTATCATTTGAACCAAGTTTGGAGAAGGCCACTCTAAAATGTATCTTGTTTTTAAGATATTTATATGTTTGTGACACCCAAATATACAGAATTACTTGATCAGTTACGTATGTTTCTTAGTAGAAATCTCTAAGAGACATACTTTACTAAGAATAAGTAAGAATGATCTATAAAAACTAATCATCATAATTGTCATTTATTGAGTACTTATTATGTACCAATTTCCCTAATATCAGTAATTGGGGTAGCAGTGATGGAATGAGATAGAGAAAATTTTATTTAACAGAACATCTTTCAAGGATGGGCTCTGTGTATATTTAGAAGGAACTGTAATTGGCTGCTTGGGGTGGGCACAGAGATGAGACTCCTAGACTTAAACCATCTTCTAAGATGAGCCAGCTGGTTATCAGTAGCCATTTTTTGTTGTTGTTGTTGAGTAAGATGTCCAAGCTTAGATATAAAATTTGATCAAGAGCTAAGAAGGGGTGACAGAGAGGATCACGGAAAAATGTGGAAGTGAGAGAAGGGAGCACTGCATGGTAGACAGATGAATGGGTTTAGGGGCAGCAAAAAAAACTGATTCGGGAGAAGAAAGATGTCAAGGGAGGATTTCAAGTACTTGTGTGGGGTATGTGATGTAAGCCACCTCCCTCTGTCTCCACTATAAGATCTCCATTAATATCCATCTTTGGTGTAAATAAATTTCTTCTGGAGATTATGAAGAAGCTCTGCAAACCTGCATTAATGGTTGTATGAGGCAAGGGTGGGGCTGCAGGTATGAACCACTGCATGTGGGAAATAATAATAATAAATGATACTAATAACAATAATATACCTACCTGTTCCTGTTGAGTCGATTTCAACTCACAGTGACCCTAAAGGACAAAGTAGAACTGCCCCATAGGGTTTCCAAGGAGCAGCTGGTGGATTCGGACTGCTGACCTTTTGGTTAGCAGCTGAACTCGTAACCACTTTGCCACCAGGGCTCCTAACAACAATGGCAGCTTCATTGCTGAACATTAATCAGAGGCCAGGTACAAAGTTAGGCTCGTTATAGATCTTAATTAAGCCTGTTCGCTAAGTTTTAGTTCGTTGGATTAGCCGCCATATTAAAATGAAGAAAGTGTAGCTCAGAGAGTTTAGGTGACTTGTCTAAGGTTGCTCAGCAGGTACATGGAAAAGCTGACTGAGAACAGGATCTGTTAGACTCCAAAATCACCCTGCCCCCAGCCATCACTGTGCTGCCTCTTCAAGAGTGGAAATGGGCTGGCAACTGGATCACACAGCAGCTTTGGGAAGATACACCCACAGTGCTGGGTAGTCAATGTGTCTGACCACTTTCCATCCCTGGCTCCCTGGTGTCTGGTATTCCAGAGTCTATTGATTTCAAGGTACCTTCCTCACAGAGTTGTTGAATTAAATGAATTGTTGTTGTTGTTAGATGCTGTCAAGTCAATTTTTGGCTAATATCAACTCCATGTGACAGAGTAGAACTGCCCCATAGGGTTTTCTAGACTGTAATCTTTACAAGGAGCCCTCGTGGTGCAACAGTTAAGCACTCAGCTGCTAACCAAAATATTGGCAGTTCAAACCCATCCAGTGGCTCTGCAAGAGAAAGACCTGGTGATCTGTTCTCATAAAGAAACTGAGGCTCAAAGAAGTTAAGTGGTTTGCGTAGGATCACACAGAGAATTAGTTCTGGAGCATGAATTCAAGCCCCAAGTTGTAAGACTCCAGGTATATTGTCACCCCATCTATTATGTTCATTTCCTTCCCTTTGACTACAGCTCTGAAAGTTTCTGGATTTGGAAAACCACAAGCCCTAAGCTGGTCCCAACTTCCAAGTCCACTTATGATTCAAACATTCATGCTAAATCAATGCACACTTTGTGGACTTCCTAGAATCTGCCTCACTCTGTATTCCAAGGAGCCAGAGAGGGAAGCCTGCAAGCCTGGCTCCTGTAACACCCCAACTTCTGGCATGGATGTGAGCATGCAATGTTTAGTCTATTGTTTGTTTCTAGCTAGTTTTTCAAGCCCTTAGATTTCAAGCCCTTTTACTGGAAGATTATAACTTAGGAATCCGGAACAAATGGCTTTTCTAAAACACTCCTGGTCACATCTTCTGCATTTATTCATGCTAAGATGTTTTATCATGTAAACTATTTCAACTGGTGCGGTCAAAAATGTCTACTGTCATGATGTCTGGTTTTAAATGACAGGCAACTCAGAGGTGCTATGTATACAGGCATGTGAACCACATTCTCAGCCCAAAAAATGTGCTTTGAAGTTGAGAACTATTTGCAATGACTGCATTGAACATTCAAAAATGTGCACTACAGTTACTAGTCTAAATTTTGACAAGGGCATTTGGAGGGATGAAGTAAAGGAGTCAAGCCTGGCTGTTGACTGTAAGGAGATGAATCCCAGCTCCATCACTTATTAGCTGTGTGACCAGAGGAGGATACCTTCATCTCTCTAGGCCTCAGTATCCTCATCTAGACAAAGAAAGTAAAAATAGCATCTACTTCCTAGGGCTATCATGAGGCTTACTGAGCAAGTCCATGTAAAGTCCTTGTGGTGTCATTGTGGTGCTCCGTCAAGTTGAGTCCAACTCATAGGAACTCCCTGTGACAGAGCAGAACTGCCCCATAAGGTTTTCTAGGCTGTTATCTTTATGAGAGTAGATCTCCAGGTCTTTTCTCCCTCAGAACTGCTGGGTGGTTTGAACTGCCAAACTTTTGGTTAGCAACCAAGCACTTAACTGTCGTACCACGAGGGCTCCCCGTAAAGTGCTTAGATACATGGTAATAGCTCAATACTTATTGGCTTTTATTATTAGGAGCCTTCGCCTTGTGATTCTTCTGAGATTTAATAATTTGGGTAAAAGCAATTAGTATAATGGGTTAGGATAGAATAAGTGCTTCATAAGTATTCATTAAAAAATATCAATAGTGTAATAATATTGTTGTTGTTTATATTATCATTATTAAATCTGGAGTTTTTTTAATCATTCATTCACTCATTCATTCACTAATTCGGAGTGCCTCCTCTGTGTAAGGTATTACTCTTGGCACGGGAATGAGTTCGACACTATCCCTGTTGTCTGGAAGTTCGCAACATCATGGGAGAGTGAGACCTATAAAGGCATTAAAGGTTTAGCTGCCTTGAGAGAATGAGAGGGTGTTCTGGGGCCAGCCAGGGAGGGAGACTGGCAGAACCCTGATGGAACCCAGTAGTAACTTCTGGATTAGGGATAGAGAGCAGGACAAACTACATTGAAGAAGGCACTCAGGCTGCAGGCAGTGTAGATGTCCACAGGAGAGACAAGGATCAGGGAGGAGCCACCCCAGGAGGGCAGCCAAGATGTAAAGCAGCAAATGTTGAATTTGGGAAACTACAAAGGGCTGGTGCATAGGTCCCAAAACAGGTAAAGATTTGAGTGAGGGATGGTGTAGATAATGGGCAAAAGCCACAAGTCAAAGACCTTCTATGCATGCTAAGGACTTGGGCACCACCTCACTGGAAGTCGAGAGTCAAGGAATAGATTTAAGCATGGCTGTGAGGTGGTGGTCTGCATGTTTTAGAATGATCACCCTATAGGCTATGTGGAGGATGAATTGAATATCCATATGAGGAGGCTAATCCAAAGACAGTGATCCTTGGCAGAGATGATGAGGACCAGGAGTAGGGGAGTAAGAGCAAAAATGCAAAGGAGGGAATTGATTTTCCAGGCCTTGATAACTGATTAAATATGGAGGGGGGGTGGCGAGACTCTGGTGATAGATGGATATTTACACCATCCACCAATATAGTGGACGAGGAAAGCAAAGAAGCAGGTTTCCCCATGTGATAACCTCTTCATACTCTTGGCTACTTGCCCATTTCCTCCCTCCACTGCAAGTACCATGAGATCCTGGCTCCCTCTGTGTCCTGAGCACCCAGCAGAAGGCCTGGTGCTCATCTACATGCTAGGACACAGATGTGAACCAGACAGACAGGTCCTCGCTTTTGTAAAGTTTTTATCCTACTATGGGAGACAGAAAATGAGCAAGAGAATTCCAGATAGGCATACGGGCTGAATGAAACAGAAGTGTATGATGAGGTAGAGAGTAGATTGGGGAGTGGAGGGAAGCGTTAGAAATGGTGGTCAGGAAAGTCCTTGGTGAGGTGGTGGCTGAGATCTGTATGACAAGAGAGAGGTAGCTAAGCCAGGATCAGGAGGGAATGCATTCCAGACCCTAAGGTCAACAGCAAAATATCCTGAGGTGGGGACAAATGTTTGAGGAGAAGAAGGAAGGTCCATGAGGCTAGAGAGGAGAGGGTGAAGGGGGAGAGGTAGGAAATAAGACTGGAGAGAACCCCACCCCAATCTTCTCACCTTACCACTCATCTTCTAATGCTCTGCACACTTGGGAGTGTCCTGAATGCCACTGACACACTGGTTGAACTGACTCAACAGACACGACATCAAGCATCACCCCTGGCCATGGAAAGCCTCCTCAGCTCCGGGCTGATAACCATGGGAATCACGCCCTGGCTCATCCACAGGCTTTTTTGTGTTAAGGACCCAGGGCATGTGACAAGATGTAAGCATTGCTTTGAAGGTCTTTGTTTTTCACCCTAAGGAAAAAGAGACTTTTCTCCCAATTTTTTTTTTTTGGAAAAAATTCAAATTTAGAGAGAAGTTGCAAGAATAGCACAATGAGCATAAGTTGCAAGAATAGCACAATGAGCATATACCCTTCAAACAGCCCCACAGATAGTTCACATTTGGCAATATCTCCTTTCTCTCTCTCTCTCTGTTTCCCTCTTTCTCTGTCTATTTTTCTCTCTTTCCCCTTCTCTCTCTCTCGTGTGTATGTGTACATGCGTGTGTGTGTGTACATTTTCATCTTTTTGCTAAACTGTTTGAAAATTGGTTGCAGACATCATAATACTTCATCCCAAAGTTCTTCAGCATGAACCTCCTAAGAACAAAGAAACAAGAACATTCTCCTATATAAACATGATACATCCATCACACGCAGGAAACTTCCTATTACCTAGCATACAGTCCATATTCAAATTCCCCCAATTGTCTTAAAACCCTCCTTTGGCTGTTTTTAGCCTGGGCCTATTACTACAGAGGAAGGGGAAAGCCAAACAGGGAACAATTAACAACAGTCTCTTCCACAGATCTTACAAATGTACATGTTGACCCATTGACCTGTTGCCATCAAGTTGATTCTGACTCACAGAGACCCCATAGGACAGAGCAGAACTGCCCCATCCAGTTTCCAAGGAGTGCCTGGTGGATTTGAATTGCCGACCTTTTGGTTAGCAGCCATAGGCCTTTACCACTACACCACCAGGGTTATATGTTAGTAAGCTCATTTTCAAGTTGAGGAAAAAACAAAGCTCAGCGAAGTTAAACAACTTGGTAAAGATCACACACACGGAAATTTATTGTGTCTGATTTCAAACAACCACTGTGCTAGAGTGACTCTGATTTGTCTTGTCGTGACTCTGATTTGTCTGTATGTTGTTGTTTTGCTAAAGTGTTGCAGCCTCATGGCATCATGAGTCTGATGATATCCCGTCTTTCTTAGAAATGTGATGCTCGTTTCTGGCCAATGATCCCTAGACGACAAGCATGGGCAGCTGAAAACCTGATAGGTATGTGGCAGTGACAAGAGATGTAGATAGAAAATGCAGTGACAGAAAGTGGATGTGTGTTGGAAACTATGCCAATTTGGGAGCCTGGATACCAAATTTCCAGCCTCACTTCAGTCACTTGTTAATTAAGTGGTCACTCTTCCTCAGTTTCCTCCTCTACTACGTCCTCTCCAGCCCTGATTCTCTCTCATTTTAGGTCTAATACTTGCTTGTGTGATGAGTCAGGCTGGGATCCGGGTTATGAATGTGTTTAAAGCCTTTTCTTCCTTCTGCTGCATCATTTTAGAATCTGTTGAATTCCAGATCCTGTCTTAATGATTGGGTTTGAATTTTAATTTCACAAAATCTCACATGATTAGTGGAAAATATTCATTAACTAGAAGCTCTGTGAGGACAGGGATCATGTTTAATTTTTTCACCATCATGTCCCCAGAAATTAGTGCAGAAAGAGTGCCTGATACATGGCGGGCTTCATAAAGATTGACTGACTTATCGAATACATGGACAGTGTCCTTTCTAGGTATATCTGACAATGATTGAGCAAGCACAGACTTTAAGGGAAGGAGTGTGGGCTATAGGATTTACGCAGCACTTATTTTGAGTCAAGTTCTTACCTAATTTACTTTTCACAACAACTCTTCAAGAAAGATACTATGGTCCTGTTTTTATGGATGAGAACAATGAGATTCAGAGGGATAAAGTAACTCACTAATATTATACAACTGTTTAAAAAGACATGTCCAGAGATTACATGACGAAATCTATGAAACACTCTGAAAGACATGAAAGCAGACTTAAACCAATGGAAAGACACTTCTTGTTCTTGGGACATGTCAGCATCATCAGGATATCATTTATCTAAAGTACATTTGTATCTTTATTGTATTCCCAATAAAAACACCCACACTTCTTTTTTCTGAAGCTAGAAAGCTGATTCTAAATTTCATATGAAAAAAAGAAACAAGCAAAAATAGCTAAGAAAACACTGACAAGAAAGAGTTATGAGAGGCAACTAGTCCTACCAAATATTAAGACATATGGGTTGGATTGCAATGAAAGCAATAAATTTTTTAAAATGTGGTATTTCCATATGAATAGACAGATCAATGGAATAGATTAGAAAGTTCAGAAGTAGACCTAAGCAAACACGGAAATCAAGATATGATAAAGGTGCTAACTCAAATCACTAGGACAAAACTGAAATTCTTAAGAAATGGTGTTGGGACAATGGGTTAGACATTTGGAAAAAGGTAAAAATCAGTGCCAATCCTCACACTATATACAAGAATAAATTCCAAATGTATCAAATATCTAAATATAAAATCATGAAACTATACCAGTACTAGAAGAAAACACGGATAAATTCCCTATAAGCTGGGTGTAAGGAAAGGCTTTTCAACTACGACTGAAAATCAAGATGTAATGAAAGAAAAATTGATAAATTTTGACTACTTAAAAAAATTTTACATGGAAAAACATCATAAGCAAAGTCAAAAGACAAACGAAATAGTTTCAACATATATTACATACAAAGGGCTCTAGCCTCTAGCGTATAAAAAGAACTATTAAACATTGACTGCTAAAACAATAGAAAATTATATATAAAAACAAAAACATACACACATATATATATGCATATACATACACACACATGCATATATATGTATTTGTTGTTGTTGGGTGCAATCAAGTCAGTTTTGACTAATACCAACCCCCCATGTAACAGAATAGAACTGCCCCATAGGGGTTTTTTTGGCTGTAATCCTTATGGAAGCATATCTTCAGGTCTGTCTTCTCAGGAGCCACTGGGTGTGTTCGACCTGTCAACCTTTTGGTTAGTAACTGAGCACCTACTTATTGCACCATTAGGGCTATATATATAAATATATATGTACATATTTACATACATATATAAAGATGTTGAATATTATTCATAGTAAGAGAAGTGCTGTGGAAGATAGCCTCTAAGATGGTCCCCAAAGATCTCTGCTTCTTAGTATTCATGCCCTTGTGTAATGCCCTCCTCTTGAGTATGGGCTGGACCTAGTGAATCACTTCTGACACAGAATATAGCAGAAGTGATGGGATGTTACTTCTGACATTAGGTTACAAGAAGACTGTGGCTTCCATCTTGTTACCCTCTCTCATTCTTAGCTCACTTTCTCACTCACTCTGTGAAAAGCCAGCTGTCATGCTGTGAGCCACCCTGTGGGGGAACCAACATGGCAAGGAACTATGTCTCCACCCAACAGCCAAGGACCTGAAATTTATCAACGGCCACATGAGTGTGCTTGGAAGTAGATCTTCCCCCTGGGGATCCTTGAGATGACTGCAGTCACAAGTGATAGCTTAATTTCAGCCTTGTGAGACACCCTAAGCTAGAGGCACAGTGCAAAGCCAGACCTGGATTTCTGACATGGAGAAACTGTAAGATAATAAACTTTTGTTGTTCCAAACTGCTACATTGTGGGATAATTTGTTATGCAGCAATAGGTAACTAATACAAATGCAAAGTAAAGCAACACTGCGATACAATTTCTCACACATCAGGTTGGCAAAAATTCCAAAGCTTGAGAAATAGTCACCATCCTACATTTCTTATAGGGATAGAAAACAGTAAACCCGGTACAGAGAGGAATTTGCAATATCTAATGAAATAATGTTGCCATTTACCTTCAATCTAGCAATTCCATTTCTAGGATTTTACCCTAAACTCACACTTTCAACAATATAAAAATATATATGCACAAGATTATTCACTGTTATGGATTGAATTGTATCCCCCCAAAATATGTGTCAACTTGGTTAGGCCATGATTCTCAGTATTGTGTGGTTGTCCTTCATTTCGTGATTGATATAATTTCCCTATGTGTTGTAAACTCTAATCTCTGCCTGTGGTTAATGAGGCAAGATTAGATTACGTTTAAAAGGATTGGGGACACATTCTTGATCCAATGTAAAGAGTGTTTCCCTGAGGTGTGGCCTGCGCCACCTTTTATCTTATAAGAGGTAAAAGGAAAGGGAAGTGAGCAGAGAGGCAGGACCTCATACCACCAAGAAAGCAGTGCTGGAAGTAGAGCAAGTCCTTTGGACTTGGGGTTCCTGCACAGAGAAACTCCTAGTCCAGGGAAAGATTGATGACAAGGACCTTCCTCCAGAGCCTACAGAGAGAGAAAGCCTTCCCCTAGAGCCGATGCCCTGAATTTGGACTTCTAGCCTACTAGACTGTGAGAGAATAAACTTCTGTTTTTTGAAAACTATCCATTTGTGGTATTTCTGTCACAGTAGCCCTAGATAACTAAGACATTCACTGAATAATCATTTGTAATTGCAAAACATTACTCAAATGCCCAAACATAGTAGATTAGGAATAACCCACAATGCAGTGTATTTTGTCAGTTATCCGTTAGTTTGTAACAAACCACTTTCAAAATCAGTGGCTTAAAAAACAATTTTATTTTTCATGATTGTGTGAGTTGACTGGGCTCAGCTGGGTGGTTCTTTTTATCTACAAGATAGAGGTGGAGGACACTCAGCTGACTACATCCAGCTGGGAGCTCAGGTGGGGTTGGAACACGCAAGATGGCCTCTAGTTCTCCAGGACCACTCTCATAGTCTAGCCTGAGCTTCTTTACAACATGGTGGCTGATTTCCAAGAGTAAGAAAGCAGAAGCTGCTAGTCCTCTTAAGTTTTACTCTTTGAAGTCCTAGAACATCACTTTTGCCACCTGATGTTGCTCAAAGCAAGTCATACAGCCAACCTCAATTCAAGGGGAGAAGAAATAGACTCCACCTCTTGATTCCAAGGAGCAGCTGGTGGATTTGAACTGCCAACATTTTGGTTAGCAGCCAAGATCTTAACCACTTAGTCACCAGGGCCTCTCTCGATGGCAGGAACAGCAAATAATTTATGGCCATCTATTATAATCTACCATGAAACCCTGGTGGCATAGTGGTTAAGTGCTATGGCTATTAACAAAAAGGTCAGCAGTTCGAATCAACCAGGTTCCCCCTGGAAACTCTACGGGGCAGTTCAACACTGTCCTATAGGGTCACTATGAGTTGGAATCGACTCAACGGCAATGGCGTTATAATCTACCATAACTGTGTATATAGCTGTGAAAGACTGAGGATTATCCTCATGAATGGCTATGGAGTGATTTCCAGGAAAAAGGCAAAAAAGGGAAAATAATGAAATATGTATTATTCATCTGCATACTTAAAAAAAGATAAACTGGAAAATAATAAAATTAATTATCTATAAGAGATTGACGGTATGCGGTGGAAAGAATAAGGGGTGGAGGACAGATTTCTGAGTACACTTCTTGTATAGTTTTGGAAGCATGTTAATGTTCTACATATTAAAAAGATAAAGTTAAATCAACAAGGGTGAGGGAAAATGCAAAACCAAATACAAACGGAAACAAAAATACCCAGTAATTACTCTTGATATTGGAGAAAAAACAAACTGCTATAAAGGACATTATTGGGACAATGGGAAACCCTGGTGGCGTAGTGCTTAAGTGCTACAGCTGCTAACAAAAGGGTCAGCCGTTCGAATCCACCAGGCGCTGCTTGGAAACTCTGTGGGGGAGTTCTACTCTGTCCTGTAGGGTCGCTATGAGTCGGAATCGACTCAACGGCACTAGGTTTGTTTTTTTTTTTTTTTTGGTTTTGGGGCAAAATGAGAATATGAACTACAGGTAAAATAAAAGTATTGTATCTGATACCTACTCAGCTCTTAGGACTGAAGGATTAAGCGGTAAAGGGGCATGATATATGCAACTTAGTCTCAAATGGTTCCAAAAAACTTCAGAAGAATAAATGCTACAAACTTACAGCATCATTTAAAAGTTTATTTACGCTTCTTTTCTACACTTGTGACTTTTGAAAAATAACCGTTTAATTTTAATTTTTTGATCCAGTCAATGTTTGTTATCTTAAATCAAACAGGATGAAAAAAAAAAAGTAAAACTAAAAGAGAAAGAACGAGATAATAAATGTGGCAAAATGTTAAAAGTTGGTGAATCTGGGCAACGGTTACACAGGAGTTCTTTGTACTATTCTTACAACTTTTCTGTAAGTTTAAAATTATTTCAAAATAAAAAGAAAAAAAAGATTACACAATTGGTGAGTGGCAGAGGTACCCCTCTTTGTACCTAGGGTTGTCTGACACCAAAGCTTAGGTTTTTACTGCTCCATGGCCCCACCTCTCTTTCTGAGCAGGAGGGATAGATTTCTACTGACCTATCCTCATTACCTAATCATTAGGACCAAGAAGGACCATGGGCAGTAGTGGACTAGCAATCAGCCAGCAGCATTAGGGCAGAGGAAGGGAAAAGGCTCCCACCGTCCTTGACCCTGAGAAACACACTTTCTAATCCACTGAGCTAACCAACTCCAGACCTTTCTCTGCAGAGAACCATGTAATAGGCGTGTAAAGCGATGAAGGGGATTGTGCTTTCAAAACTTGTGTAAATAAGTCTTTGGGCTGGAGAAAGATTGCCAACACCTGTTTTTTGTTTTCCAATATTTATTAAAGGCACCCTGTGAGAGACCTCTAAGCTTCCTGGATCTATTCATTTTTCTGAGTTCATTCTTGGTTCAAGGGTCAGCATATTGGGGGTCCTGGAAAAAGTTAGCAAGCTCAGAGTAAGGACACTGACTCTGGGCTCTCAGTAGGTAAGACTGGTTCAGAGATCCTTGACTGGACAATGATGATCTTGAGGCCAAATCTGGTTGTTCACCAGGCTTCTCCTAATCCATTACTTCCTACTCCCCTCTCCTCCCAGCTGTCCATCCATCTGTCCATCCGTCCGTCCATCCGTTCATCCATCCATCCATCCATCTGCTCAGTAAAAACTATTAGACCCAAACCAAGACAGGCATTGTGCTAGACACTGTAAATATGATGATGAGTAAGACTGGTCTACGGCTCCGTGAAGAGAGGAACAGACAATTTAGTAGATAAATAGCTGCCTATGAGTCCACTTCAACTCATGGCAACCTTATTTATATGCAACAGAGCAAAACATTACCTGGTCCTTTGTCATCCTCATGATTACAGGCAGTTTAAGTCCTTCTCTACAGCCATTGTGCCAATCTGTCTCACCAAGGGTTTCCTTTACCCTCTCTGGGCATCTGCTTTACCAAACATGATGTTGGTGTCCAGTTGATTTTCCTCCTGATGTCGTGTTCAAAACAAGCAAGTCGGATAATGTTCTGTTGTGATTCACTGGGTTTTCATTGGCTAATTTTCAGAAGTAGATTGCCAGATCTTTCTTCCTAGTCTTAATCTGACATCTCTGCTGAAACCTGTTCATCATGAGTGACCCTGCTGGTATCTGAAATACCAGTGGCATAGCTTCCATAGTCATAGCAATATGCAAGCCACCGCAGTACGACAAACAGACAGATGGTAGAGACAAGTTAGTACAGCATGGTAAATGCTTTGACAGCTGTAGATACAGTGAACCATAGACAAGGGGCACCTAACCCAGCCTGGTGTGGTAAGTTAGAGAAATATTTGGAGCTGGATCAAGAAAATTGTGGCAGTGGTAGGTTAGGCAGAGGAACAGCATCAACAAAGTCAGGATCACCTAAATGCTTGCTTCTCAAAAGTGCAGTCCATGGAGCAGAAAAATCAGCATCACCTGAAGCTTGTTAGAAATGCAGACTCCTGGGCCCCAACCCAGAGCTACTGAATCAGATTCTGCATATTAACAAGACCCCCAAAGAATTCCTATGTAGTTAATTTTTGAGAAGCATTGGCTTAAACACCATTTCTTAAGGAGATCACTAGGTATCTTGCTTCTAGTTCACTACTCCCTTCTCTCAGCCACGGAAGTCTCCCACTGGGAGCTTACAGGCTCAGCTCTGGGCTCTCCTCCTGCTCGCTAACTTCCTTGAAGCACCAACACCCTCAGCCATCTGAAGGTTTCTGGGAAACGAGAAGTTCCTCCCCCTGGAAGTGTTGGTAAGTCTAGCTTTCTTCTGGCTATAACACTGTCTGTACTTTGTGACCCAGTAACTCCACTCTGGGGATATTAGCCCAAGGAAAAAATCCAAAAGAAAACAGTCATTTATACTCAGATGTTACATGTTTACAGCTGTGTCATCTTCAATCATAAACACTCAAAGGAGAAACAATCCAAATGCCTAGCAATGGTGCACATGGGAGGGACGGGAGGGCAGGCTGTTCTGTAAGCACGCTTGGGAATGGCTAGGGCTGTCTCTGGGCTGGGAACAGGTCATAATGTGTGGAAAGTGCCTGGCTGGGAAGTCAGGAAACATGGGTCTCATTCCAGCTCTGCCCCTCTAGACTGGATCCCCTTGGGTAAGCCCATTCCCACCTGAAGGCTTCAGGTTCTTCTGCAATCTGTAAGCTTTGACATTGAATCTGTGCTCCTTGGTGCCCGGAATTCTCCAAGCATAAGAATAAAGCCTACCTTTCCACACAGAGGGGTAAGACTCAAAACACAAAGACCCTGAGAAGGGTGTTATGGAGACGGAAATTCAAGCTGAGCCGACAGTAACTACAGGGAGTGAGCGGAGAGAAAAAGAACATGTATTGAACTCATGTTCTCTGCAGGCTGTGATACTAATAAAAGCTATTGTTTACTCAGTGCTTGCTGTTGGCCAGATGCTGTTTTAAGTGCTTTATATGAATTAGCTCACTTAATCCTCACATCAACACTATAAAGTAAAAGTTATTATTCCCCATTTTCCAGTTAAGGTTCAGAAAGATTTAGTTGCTTGTCCAAAGTCCCTCTGCTATAAGAGTCGAACTCTCACAGTCTAACATCGGAGGTCACATGCTTTAACCCAGTCATTCTCATGATGAACAACGGCCCCAGGATCACCCGTGAATTTGTAAGGAAGGCAGTGCTACCCAGACCTACTGAATCAGAAACTTGAAGTGGGGTCCAGCAATCTCTGTTTTAATAAGCCCGCTTCCCCCAGGTGATTCTGATGCACTATACATTTCTAGAGCCACTGCTGTAACCCATGTTGCCACTTGCTGTATTTAGTAGTCCTTATAACAATCCTTAAGGAGCCCTGGTGGAACAGTGGTTAAAGCCATTAACTACTAACCCAAAGGTCGTTGGTTTGAAACCACCAGACACTCCTTGGGAGAAAGATGTGGCAGTCTGCTTCTGCAGAGATTTATAGCCTTGGAGATCCTACAGACTCACTGTGAGTTGGAATTGACTTGACGGTATTGGGTTTTTGGGGGTTTATAACAATCCTTAAGTAGCCCTAGTGGCGCAGTAGTTAAGGGGCTTGGCTGCTAACCAAAATGTTGGTCATTTGAACCCACCAACCACTCTGCGGGAGAAAGATGTGGCAGTCTGCCTCCCTAAAGATTACAGCCTTGGAAACCCTATGGGAGTAGCTCTACTCTGCCCTGTAGGCTTGCTATGAGTAAGAATCCACTTGACCCCATTGAGTATAACAATCCTTAGAAGTAGGTATAACCCACACCATTGTATAGCTGAGATTACTGAGGCTCAACATAGTTGAATAATTTGCTTTCCCGTAGACAAACAGCTAGAAAATAGCAGAGCCAGAATTTGAACCCAAGTGTACTGATGCATGAGCCCCAGTTCTTTCCACTACACCATGCCCAGGTTCACTACCTCTGTAACCAAGCCACCAGGTGTCATTGTGCCAACTGACTCATGGTCACCTCATGTGTGTCAGAGTAGAACTGTGCTCCTGACAGTTTTCAGTGCCTGATTTTTCTAAAGTGGATCACCATGCCTTTTTTCTGAGGTGCCTCTGTGGAGATTCAAACCTCTAACTGTTCAGTAAGCAGCCAAGTGTGTTTTCCCTTTGTGCTACCCAAGTGTGCTTTCCCTTCAGTGTGTCTGTACAAGTCCGTTTATCTGGAAGTAGAGAAGGGGGAGGAAAGAGAGCAGCAACACACCCCTGATGTGGGTGGGGACTAAGGGGAGGGGGAAGAAAGAGGAGGCACATGGGAAAATTAGCCAACCTGATCTCTGGTCATTGTGCCCCTGGGCTGGTGGCAGCTTCTTGGTTCTGGCAGGTTGGCTAGCCTTGTGTGGGCTGGGACCCTGATTTTCCTGGGTCTCACAGCACAGAGCCTATTTTTAGTTCAGCCCTGATGGGACACGTTTGCTGAGTGTTGCCAATTCACAAGAACAGTCACACCCTGATAGGCAAGCTCCTGTTTGGCTCAGAGACCATGCAGGGCTGCCTGGGCAGGCACCTAGCCTCCACCCAGATGCTGGACACACCTGGACCAGCCCGAAGTGGAGAGAAAGGGATTCCAGGGAAGCCAGGCCATGTCACAGCCCTTCTCTGGTCCCAGGGTGCCGTGGCTGAGTAGGCCCTCAGAAATCAGACATCCAGAGGCAGGCTGTGATTTGACCCAGGTCAGCAGCCAGTTGGTGGTAAGAAGGGAATCAGGATCCCAGGCTTCTCTTTCCCTATGTAACATAGACCATCATTAGGTTCTACAATATGTTTGTTTATTTATCTTCTGTCTGATTATGCTAAAAAAAAAAAAAAAGCTCAGGGAATACCAGTGACCATTGTAACAGATGGAGCTTCTCTGGAGGCAGTTTGCAAACAGAGACAGCAACCTGGAGGCCCCAGGAGATGATTTTCTATGGACAGCAATAGCAATCCAGTAAAAACTAGTAAAGGGAGCAAAGGTTATGGCTCCTGGTCACAATTATAGGCAATATTTTTTTGTTAATTTCCCCTACTCCCCCCCACAAGTGTTAAACATTTCTTGCCCTTTGTTATCTAGTATTTCATCACAATTTATGCAAGACAGAAAAGGCCCCAGAGATGTTCTATTATTATTAATTATAGAGATGGTAGTAATGATAACTGCTACATTAGGCATCAGGCTGTGCATTTTGCACTCATCAGCTCGTTTAAACCTCACAATAATCTCATGAGGTGGGAAATATTAGCCCTGTTGGAGAAATGAAGGCTCAGAGAGTGTATACCACTTGCCCAAGGCCACACAGCTAGTAAGTGTAAGAGCCAAGCCTAACTCCAAAGCATGGGAGCTTAACCATATGGCCCAACTGCTCTAGAAAAGAGGAGACTAGTTGGAAAGGCAGGGGACAGACAGACAGACACACAGGTGTAAGAATTGCCTTCAGATAGCAAATGGGTTCTCTTGTAGAATGAGGAATAAGGAACACCTGTTCCTTACCAGAACCAGAACTGTTGGATAAAAGGTGCAAGGATACAAACATCTTTCAGTGTAAGAAATGAGCATTGTTGACTCATGGAGTTAGGCACCTCAGATGGGAGCCACCAAAACAAGATCTGTGCAAGCAGAAGTTGGAAGATGGTTCATCTAGGACAGGGTAGGAGAGAGAGTTGGACTAGATGATCTCTAAGATCCAGAGGGCAGTAGTTTAGTGATAGAGTACTTGCTTTCCATGCAGGAGACACAGATTCAGTTCCCAGCCACTGCACCACACGTGTAGCCGCCACCTGTCCATCAGTGGAGGCTTGTGTATTGTTATGACACTGAACAAGTTTCAACAGAACTTCCAGACTAAAAAGAACTAGGAAGAAAGGCCTGGTGATCTACTTCCTAAAATTAGCCAATGAAAACCACATAGGATCACAAGGGATCCACAATGGATCATGAAAATGGAACAGAGTCTGGCAGTGTTTCTGTTCTGTTGTGCACGGGATCAATGGCAGATAACAACAACAAGATCATTTATGGCTCTGAAAGGTTACAATTTTCAAAAGTTTAAGCTTGAGGGTATATACCACACTCAATAGTTCTTCACACTGCCCTGGAGCACCCAGCACAAGCATGGCTCAGCAATGGGGATAACATGTTTTCTCTGGCATGGCTTTCCAGTGATGAAATCAACTTATTCTGCATGGTTGCTCTTTCTTTGCCACACTGACAGGTTTCTACTCCAGCAAATGGTAACCCAGAGTAAAGTCCTCATTTTCCAGTCTCTCTAGACCCTAGGTATGTCAAAGTGTTTCCGAAACCAAACCCATTGCCATCAAGTCAATTCTGACTCGTAGTGACCCTTCAGCACGAACTGCCCCATAGGGTTTCCAAGGCTGTAAATCTTTATGGAAGCATACTACCACATCTTTCTTCTGCAGAGCAGCTGGTGGGTTAAAACTGCCAACCTTTGGGTTAGCAGCTGAGTGCTACCAGGGCTCCTTACAAAGTGACTAAGACCTGGGTAATTGGGAGTAAACAGATTGGAATGTGCAAATCCCAAGAAGTACCCTTAAAAGGGAGAGAGCGCCCATCCCTGCCCCTCTTCTGCCACTCTGCTGCCTGCAAATAGGTATGAAGGTTAAAGTTGCTCCTGAAGTGGAAGGCGTATGAGTGGGTAGGGTGCAAAGTGGGTATAAGGCAGGAATGGTAGATTTTTGGAAAATGTCAAACTAAGGAGCTCTTTTCTAGTCTGAAGGACAGAGGGAGGCCTGGAAGATTTTTGAGTAGGAGAGTGAGGTGTTTGAGCAGCCATCTTAAATCATGAGGTAAAAACTATGAGCTGAGAATAGTAGAGCAGTAAGATAGAGCTTGGGTCTGACAACCAGGGAGGTGCCGTACTAGGTCAGTGCTGCCCTATGTAACATGAGAGAGAAAGAAGCTTTACTGTCATTTGAGTTTCCTATTACTCCTTGGTGGTGTAGTGGTTAAGAGCCAGAATTGTCTCGAGGGCAATGGGTTTTTTTTTTTTTTTTTTAAATGGCTCCCCAAAAAACCAAAAGCCTGTTGCTGTCAAGTTGATTCTGACTCATAGCAATCCTATAGGACAGAGTGGAATTGCCCCATTTGGTTTCCAAGGAGCGCCTGGTGGATTCGAACTGCCAGCTTTTGGTTAGCAGCCATAGCTCTTAACTACTGTGCCACCAGGGTTTCCTTATGACTCCCAGAAGGACCCAATTCTAATTCTTACAGAGTAGGAAAACTTCTGAACAACCAAATAAGGAAATGATTGTGAAGGTAAACCTGAAAGGGCTATTGTGATGTAAATAATTATAGAAGAAGAGGAAGAAGGGAAGGAGGAGGGAGAAAAGAAGGATGAGAAAGAGGAGGAAAGGAGATGAAAAAGGAGAGCAGGAGAAGATGGGAAGGAGGAGAAGGAAGAACAGATGCAAGAAGGAAGAAGAGGAGGAGGAGAAAGAAGGAGGAGAGAAGATGATGAAGATGAAAACAAAGAAAGAAGAATAACAGCAATAGCAGCAGGAGCAGTGACAACAAATGGCAATGATGATGATAATGACAAGAATGTCCCCTTTGCTGCAATATTCCCAATACTCAAGACAGAAAGAACTCTACATTTCCATTGCCACTGTCTTAGTCAATATGCTCATTACATCTCACCTGAAGTGTTGGGTCACCTCTCTATTTGGTGTCTGTCTCTAGTTTCTCCTTCCCTCTCCTCTGATCCATCCTGCAGACCATTGCCAGTAATCAATATCATTCCCTTGATCAAAAACTTCCCAGGCCTCCTTTTGTCCTTCGGATTAGAAAAAGGCTCCTCAGTTTGACATTTGCCAGAACTCTACCATTTCTGCTTTATACCCGCTTCTCACCCTACTCCTTCACACAGCTTCCATTTCAGAGACAGTAAATTATTCACCACTCTGCAGTTATGAAGGCCAATTTCCTGCCTCTGTCCCTTTGCTTGCACTGGTTTCTCCATCTGGGGTGCTCTTTGCCTTCCTCTCTACCTGCTGACACCTCATCTGCCCTTGATGGCTTCAGTCAAATGCCCTCTTCTCCATGAATAATTCTCAGCTCTCCTTGCTCCAGCTGGAATCATTTTCCAAAAGCCCACAGATTTTCTACTGCATAAGACTGCCTCTTTGGACTCTTAAAACCTGTCATGGCAAAAGGACTTAACAACAGCCAGAGTGGGAGGAGGAGAAGAAGGAGGGAGTGGCCATTTTTGGTACACTGATTAGGACTTGTCACTGTCCAAACTTCATACAGGGTTCCTCAGTGCCTCTTGGTCCAAACCCCCAGTGTGACACTCAAGGTGTCCCCATGATCTGGTTTTTTCGGACTCTTTATTCCTGTGAAGATGTCCAATCCAGGTAAACTAAATGGTATAACCCAAGACTTTCCATCTCTGAGATTTTGTTGCTCTGTAACCTCCAAACATAATCTTCTCTTCCTGCATCAACACTACCCATTTCTCAAATCTCTGTTCCAGTTTGCCTCCATCATGAAGCTTTCCTGATTCTTTCAGTCACATATCATCTCTCCCTCTTTTGAATCACCTCCTATCTCACAGAGCACACATCATGTTCTTACCTCTGTTTTAGAGATCTGAGTTTTTATATCCAACCCCCCTCCCTGATGCCCCTTGCTAGACTGCAAAGATCATGGAGTTTTGGAACTAGACTGACTTGGCATCGAACATGTTATTAACCTCACTCAGCCTCGGTTTCCCTATCTATAAAATGGGGATACAAATACATACCTCACAGAGTGGTTGCAAACTGGTACTCGAAGTGAGGCTAGCATCACCTGCCCGGGAGAATGCAACAGCAGCACAGGACTTAGCACAAAGGATATATTTACCAAGGGCTGGGTAAATGGCTGACCTGTTGAATTTGAGGCTTATGAAGGAAACCACATCCTTTGGGCTTAGCTGGAAGTTACTGTTTACAACTGTATAAATTAAATGAGCATTGTCGTGATCTTGGCAACACTTAAACAAGATGGACTTGACTATGTAGTGGAGGGGAAACACTGTAATTTCCAGGAGTAGAAAGGCAACATAACCTTGGGTCTAGAGAGCCAGGTAACCTCAGGCAAAAGACTCCTTAAATGCTCTGTGAGTGCCCTGGGACAGACCAGCACTCTGGGATAACCTGAGCTTCCTCGTCTCCGAGAAACTTTTGAGAGCAGTGTGGAAGTCCTCATTGACCTGGTGTGACTAGACCAACAGGAGCAGCTTTAGATGAGCAGTCTTAGAAGATCTCAGGAGATATGAGCCAACTGTCCCCCAGTACTCTGTGCTGGTTACATACCACCCAGGGAGCTGGGTTCATTCAGAGCCCCATGCTGTGAGATGAACTCTAGGCTTGAGAAGAGGGAGGCAGGCTGGTGGGAGGACTAAGATCCCACCCTCTGGAAGAGTTCATTGCGCTGGGGTATAGTGTCTGAGGAAAGGAGGTTTAGGTGACATAGGACATGGTATTCCATATTCAATGAGCTGTCATAGGGACATAAATGAATGAAGTGTGCCAAATGCAAGAGACAGTCAGGACTGATAAGAATATACTCAGCAGCAGATGAGTATACCTGACAGTTGCATACAGGGATATGGGCCCACCATTGCCCAATCATCCAGTTTTTCCTAATATATGAATCTGGGTTTTCTTATGAAATTTCATAATATTTAATTTTCACAACTAATTAAATAATTTTCTACACCAGCCAACACTGTGCAGGGCAAACACATCTGTAGGAAATGAGCTCCCTGGAATGACAGTTTGCAATCTTTGAATAAGATGGTCTCTAGAGTTGCTTTTGGATCTAACACTATCTGGTTATAAATGACCCATAAATTTGGGATTGGTTGACTCCAATAGTGAGTGACATCATCACATGCCCTGGAAAAACATGCTGTGTTATATCTCTTTGGTGCTCGCCGTTATTGCCTCCATCAGCCAAAGCAGAGAGGTTGAGGGCACAGAGACTAGAGTCAGACCTGGGTTCAAATCCCAGCTCTGCCATTAGTTACATGATGTTGGCAAGTGATTTAACCTCATAGTCTTCAACTGCTGTTTAAACACTAGCTGGATTTGTTGAGTTTCCTATGAATCACACACTGTTCTAAGTTCTTTTTTATTAATTACTTTAATTCAGAAACTCCATAAGGTAGGCAAAATTACCATTACTCCCATTGCACAGAGGAGAAAACTGAGGTACAGAAAGATAACTAGCAAGTAGAGAACTGAGATCTAAACTCAGACATTCTAGTCACAGGGTCTATGCTCTGAACCACTTCACCATATCTGAGAAATGGGGACTACCTTGGGACCCCCCAGGGTGCTCATGAGGGCTAAACACGATGACACATGTAAAATAATCAGCTCAGTGCCTGCACTTACTAACAACACATTAAAATTATTATTGTTATTATTATTAACCATTTACTGTGTCCATCCTCACTCTCTCCTCCTCCTCTTCTTTCTCTTTGTGTCTGTCTCTCCCTCTCTCTCTCCTCTATTTGTGTAGAAAAATTATTCCAACACCCAGATCCCCAAAAATATCCTTTTTATTTATCCTCAAACCTTATAATTATTGGCTTATTATCGTTCACTTTTCTATTCCTTGCAGTCCCTCCGCAGCCCCTCCCCAGCCTTTTTTTGTTTAACCTTAGGGATTATTTATCAGGTAAATATATCATGAGGTAATGTTTTAATAACACATTTCCCATCAGATAAGTGGCTATTACGTATTCCCTGTAACCTGCCATGCTCTATGGTAAATATTACCCTAAAAAGGAAATTCATGACTCATAATTAACTGAACAGCCAGCTGGGAAGCTGAGGAGTCCCTCTGTACAAAAATTATTATTGTTTGATTAATTTTAACTCACCCACTGCCTGAGGGTCCTTTGAGTAATGCTGTACACGTGTAGCGGGCAAACTGGCAGGGACTGATTGGCTGGGGGTGAAGTCAGGGTTATTTAATATCCTATATTTATAATACCTACTTACAAGGGAAAAATCTTCTCTGTTTTATGCAATTACCTCTAATCAGGAATTATCTGGCAGTGCATACACACACCGACACTGGATCCCGTACCCCACTTGCCCCAACAGGCCAAGAGTGATGTTTATCTGCTCTTTTCTCCATCCCAGCAGTGAGCTGGATGGAAGGTGCTTAGGTTTGGCAATTGCTCAGGCTTGGTTTGAAGGCTGGCGTTGTCACTTACTTGCTGTGTAACTTCAGACAAAGTAACAGACTCTGTGAGCCTGGGTTCCCTCCTCCCCCCACCCCCCACCATGGCAACGTCATGAGGATTAAGTCTGCTAAAGTGCCTGGCATTTAGCAAAGTGCTCCAAATATGGTGTTGCTGAGGAGGTTAGAGAAGAATGTGAGACTTGAGGAAATTCTGCTCTAGGACAACAGGGCTATGTTTCTGAGCTTTTGTCTGGAGAAGGACAAGCCCTCTTTGGGGTCCCAGGCACATTTTAGATGCTTCAGGTCTCTATTTGCTTCCTATTGACAGGACTGGTGGTACAGTGGTTAAGAGCTCAGGCTGCTAACCAGAAGGTCAGCAGCTTGAATCCATCAGCCACTCCTCGGAAACCCTATGGGGCAGTTGTACTCTGTCCTATCGGGTTGCTCTGAATCAAAATTGACTCGACGGTAAAGGGGTTTCGATAGGACTGGAAGCAAAGCCTTTTCCACCTAATGACGACAAAACTCAGATTACTTCTTCTTGAGCACCTACAGGGTGTCAGGAACTGAGATGGAGAGGTGCAGGGTCATTTAAAGATGAATATCCTATTGTCCTTGCCCCCAAGGAGCTCACAGGTAGCCAATGATTCTCATGTGCAGTCTCTGAACCACATATATCAGAGTCACCCCTATTCCTGGGCCTTTATCCCAGACTTACTAGACCACAGTCTCTTAAAGTAGGGCCTCAGAGTCTGCATTTTTACAAGTTTCTCCGATTAATCTATGTTCGCTAAGTGTTACGAATTGGATTGTGCCCCTCACCCCACCCAAAAGATATGTTTAAGTTCAATCTCTGGTACCTGTGAATATGACCTTGTTTGGAAATAGGGTCTTTGAAGATGTTAACAGTAAAGTTAACGTAAGTTCATACTGGAGTAGGGTGGGTCCTAATGGAGAGACAGACAGAGGAAGCACAGCCATGTAAAGACACATCTACAGCCCACGGAATGCCTGGGGCTACCAGAAGCTGGGTGGAACGAGAAAGGATCTTACCATAGATATTCAGAGGAAACATGGCCCATCTGACGTGTTGATTGGGACTTCTAGCCTCCAGACTGTGAGACAAATTTCTTTTCTTATACTTCACCAGCTTATGGTATTTCATTATGACAGCCCTAGAAAACGAATGTTCTAAGGTTTGAGAACACCTGCTGGCACGGTGGTTAAGCACTTGGCTGCCAACTGAAAGGCTGGCAGTTCAAGCCCCCCACCAACTCTGCAGAAAGATGTAGCAATCTGCTTCTGTAAAATATTTACAGCCTTGGAACTCTATTGGGTAGTTCTACTCTGTCCCATGGAGTCTCTATGAGTCAGGATCAACTCAATGGCAACAGGTAGCGTAGTAGATCAGCAAGATGCATTGTGCATGGACTATTCATTTCTTCATTCAGTAAATACTTGCTGAGGGTGTCTCTGTGCCAGGAACTGTGCTGAGTGCTTTCTGCATTGTTACACTGAATTCACTCAACTGATCTACACGGCGAGTGCCGGGACCTTTATTTTTCTAGTCAGAGAGTTGAGTAGAGTACACACTTCATGACTGAATATGTTGTATCATAACAGAGGTATATAAAATATGCTCTGAAATTCCAAGAAGGGAGAAATCACATATATTAGGTGGGGTAGTGCAAGCAAAATGTCATCCCAGCATAGTCTTAGATTCCTTCAGGGACAGGCAAGTCACTACCTCAAAAAGAAGCCAGTTGCTCCCAGGCTCCATAGTTACAAGGTGTGGGAATGTAGATGAGCCATTCCATGGAGAGCTGTATATGTCAGTAGGCATGTTTAATATCATGTGTGTTAAAATTAGAAGCAATTGGTAACTTAATAAATATATTCATAGGCACCAAGCAGGATGTGTTGAATTTTTCTTTTTGATTATGAGGGAACAGGAGGTGTTTTTAAAACAAATTATCATTCTTCAACTATTTTGAATCAGTGAGATTCATTTCCTCTAAATAAAACTAAGTCGTTACAGCACTGGTTGTTACAGAGCTATGAACGCAGCGCCTGTCAGATAGACAAGGATTAAAAAGAGAAAGAATATTCAGTGCTGGAAAGGATGTGGTGAAATGAGCATTCTCAGAATCTGCTGAAGTTGATGGGAATGTAAATTGTTACACCCTTTCTGAGGGTTATTTGGAAATATGTATCAAGAATTTGAATAAATATTCATACCCTTGAACTCTGTAATTCTCATTCTGGGTAACTGTCCTATTGAGAAAAGCAGAGACTTGGATAAAGATTTTTAAGTAAGAATGCTGCCCCTCACAGTAATATTTTAATAATGGCATTAAATCAGAAACAGTTTAAATATTCCACAGTAGAGATAAATAGGTAAATCATGGCAAATTCACGTGACAGATGTGAAATAAAATGTCAGCTGCATCAGAGCAGGGATCTTTGCCTCTTTTGTTCACTGCTATATTCTCAGAGCCTATAATAGACACTCATTAAGCCTTTGTTGAATGAGTTTAGCATCACAGTTAGGCATGAGTGCTTTGAAGTTGAGCTGCCTGGCTCTCAATCTGAAGCTGTTAAGACCTTTGCCTCAATATCTTTGTCTGAAAACTGGGATAAACATAGAACCTCTCTCACAGGGTTGTACTAAGGATTAAAGCACATAATTAATTCAGTGGCATGAATATACAAACACTAAATAAATGTTTGCTGCTATTATTATCCATGGGAATTTTATAGATTAAATTTATGTGCTTAAATTCTAACTCCTATACCTGTTGATGTAATCCTGTATGGAAACAGGATTTTCTTTGTTATGTTAATTAGATCATACTCGAGTAGCATGGGTTCAAAATCTAATCACTTCTAAGCTATATAAAGAGCAGAATGGACACAGAGATACAGCTACACAGAGGACAATAGATGCCATGTGAGGATCACCAAGGAACAAAGGAACATCTGGGGTTACCGACAAGGAAGAAACTAACACAGCCAAGACCCTGATTTTGACTTTTAGCCTCCAGAATTTCAGTTTTATAAAGCCACCCACATGTGATATTTCTAGGAAACTAAGAGAGGAGTTATAAGGGAATATCCTCATGGTTAGTAAAAACTAGTATATAGCATGAGATTCAAACATTGCAAGAGACAGTACAAATGTAGTATTTATATATAAAAAATAAGGAGGAAGCTTTCTAACAGTGGTTATCTCCGTGTAGCAGAAAACACCATAATTTTCATGAGCAGATGGTCAATGTGATTCTGAAAGCCTTGTGACCAAAGACTGAGTTTAATACATCTATACCTCAAATTCTACATCCGTAATCTCATGAGGAATCAAAGCAATTCAACAGGGTCTGGGCAAAAAAGAAAGAAAAAATAATAATAAAAAGAAAATTTAAAAAGGCTCACGCTGTAATCAATTATTGTAATGGCAAACAAGAGGAACTTTGAAAATTTTATTTACATCAAGCCATATGTTTAGTGTTGATTCTTGATCTTTGTCTGCTTGTTGATAAGAAGCCCCCAAAATGAAATTTGTTTTTGGCACGCTTCTAGCATTTGTAGAGAACATCTGTGAACCTCAGGGAAAACTCTCTGTCATTTGCTATTTCAAGGTTTTTTCCCTTAAGCAATTTTATGGCTCTAGACAGACCACATGCCAGACCACTTTTCCAGAACTTTATCTAATAACTTCAATTAGATCTTGGGGATCTAAAGATCCCCAAAGGTAATAGTGTTTTCAAAGCCATAAAACCTCCTGGTGGCATGGGCAATCCACACTATTCTGTAGTTGAGAGAGCAATGATAATTTTGGGGGGTAACTTTGTGCTTTAAGGAGCTATAACCTGTTGCCATCAAGTCAATTCTGAGTTTTAGTGGCCCTGTAGGACAGAGTATAACTGCCCCATAGGGTTCCCAAGGCTGTAATCTTTACAGAAACAGACTGCCACATCTTTCTCCTGTGGAGTGGCTAGAGGTTTTGAACTACCAAACTTTAGGTTAGCAGCCAAGCTGTTAGCCACTGTACCACCAAGGTTAGACAGGTTCATATTATGGAATTATAAGTTGTTTCCCAGGCTATAGCCTTAAATGCAACCTGAAAACCCCAAGGCCTATGACAAAACAGCATTTCATTGTCCCATTCCACTGTCCACTGCCGTATTGGAGGTTTGGTGGTCCTAAATTCTTCCTGTGGTTCAAAGATGGGCCATGTGGATGGAGGCTGGAAGAGGAACCAGTCCTGTATATAAAATTCAAATATTAACTACTAACCTTGAGAATGGGAGGCCCCTGGCTTACAGAACATTTATTAACCACAAAACAAGAACTTTTGCTATTTTAAACTATCTAAAAAAAATCAAAAGAAGATTTGGTTAGGTGGCATCCTAGTTAAAATGTAGATTCCCAGGCCCTAGACCAAGAAATTCTTATTCATTTGGCTTAATGTGGCCCCAGATAATCACATTTTTAATAAACATTCCAGGTAAAAAAAACACCAACCTAGGGAAACTTCTTGTTAGGTGAGGAACCCTCGTGGTACACTGCTTAAGCACTTGGCTGCTAACCAAAAGGTCAGTGATTCAAGTCCATCAGGCGCTCCACGGGAGAAAGTGGTGGCAGTCTGCTTCTGTAAAGATTACAGCCTTGGAAACCCTATAGGGTAGTTCTACTCTGTCCTACAGGGTCTCTAGAAGTTGGAATTGATTTGATGGCAACGTTTTTGGTTTTTTGCTTTCCTGTTAGGAAATAAATGTCTTTTACTTGAGAAATGCAGACAGAAACTTTCAGACATGGAGACACTCATTTCAGGACAGGAATGGTGGGAGCAACATGCATTCCCAGGAAACAAAACTTCAGGATGTAAATAATTGGTTCCTGGGAATAACATGTCAGGATGTAAACTGATCATCCCTAGGAAGAATGTGTATAACAAAATCAGTGGGCACCACTCATCTAGGGAGTAAAACTCACTTTTCCCTAGCCAAATGATGACCTTTACATTTCAAAGGACTCCAAAGCTGAAGCTGAGTCAATCATTAACAGCCTACCTTTCCTTTGTTCTCTATGCATAAAGACCTCTAACTCAATAGAGACAGCAGAGTGCTTGCTATTTTTACTTAGTGCTGCCCAGCTTGAGCTGTATTTTTCCTCAATAAAACTCATTTTCTTTCATTTCTTCTTGGACATTTCTGGTGTCAGAATCATAATTTTTAAGGTGCTTTATCTCTGACTTTCCTCAAGGTATTTGGACACAGCCACAGTACTTGCTGACCTCTTTGGGCTCTCCACCAGAAATTCTTGGGAATCATTTAAGGTAAAAACCTCTCAAATCCAAGCTCAATTCCCTTACATTGACAGCTCTTCAAGTTTTATAGTGGCTTTGTTTTGTTTCTTTTAAGTAAAAGTTTGCTGTAACTGTCATTACAAAATGGGGAATGCTGTGTTTAAAGGAGATTTGGGGCCACCCTCTGGGACTGCTATTTACTACATGAACAAGCATTATGGTCTCTTATCATGCATGTTCTTTCTGTCTGGCATAACTTCACTTGAGACAGTTTGAAAAATAAGTGGCCACTTTGGGGTTCTTTTAATCTCTTTAAGTTAACATTTCTGCACAGTAAATTAGAGAACTGAGGCTCCTAGGTTAAACAATCCCAGTGGGATGCCTACTTTGATTGGTATATTGTGGTCTCTAAGAAATATCAAGGCAGTAAAATTGCTTCCCTGCAGGACACTCTATCTAAATTAACTAAGCAGAATAAAAGAATCCCAATGCCAAATTTCAGCTCCCATACCAGCTGCTCCCACTTTACACCCTTCTTTGCCTTCCTGCTCCTCTAATAACACTTTATCTGAACTTCCCTAAAAACAAAACAAACCCAGCATATAAACTCCTGCTGGAAATGCCCTTTAAAATTCACCCCAGCAGTGATGCCAAAGATTCTCCCATATCATTTTGCCCTGTGGGCATGCTCAGAATTACAAAACATTGTGAAAGATTTTTCTAAACTCTCTGAGGACACCTAAAAAATTCCTGAAGAATTTAAAATCCTTGTTGAAGCTTACCAGCCTGGCTTCTCAACTTATACTATGATTACTTGCCCAGGGAAGCCCAATTATAGCTACAGCAGGCAGAATGAAAAGATTTCAAGGACAGTTTAGCCTTAAATATTGACAAAATGGCCACCAAGCTGTTGCAATACTCTCAGGCCATGAGTAAAAAATTGATAGAGGCTACCGCTAAGGCTTTTCCTGAGATGGCTCTTAATCTGCAAGAGAGACCCAGGGTCCTTCCTTATGTTGCCTGTACCAATCCTAACATTGTTCAACCTGAATTACTGAAGTATTGCCAGTCTTTAATCCAGTATTTTAAAGAATATCTTTCACAAATTAGAGAAGACCTTGATGACCAGAAACAAGACTCCCAAAGTTTGCCTAACGTCATCCCAGGAGGATATGTATATTGGAAGAAACACTAAATAAAAGACTCATTAGAGCCTCATTGGAATGGACTACGCTTAGTCCTCTTCACATGTTATGGCACATGTAGAAATATTAACCAAATAAATATATGCAAACTCCCCTAAATGACAGTACCCAGGGGCTTCAACAGATAAATACTAAAATAGCAATGATGAGACAAGTAGAACCTATGACATTCTCATTGCAATGCAAGGAAGTACCTGTGCTATAATAAAATCTGATTGCTGTGTTTATATTCCTGACAATAGTGCTAATATTACACTCTATGTTAATCATATGCAATGTGTACTATCTCGCCTTAATGATCCTGTCCCTTCCTTAACTGATATTATAAGTAATTCGTTTTCTTCTTGGGGTAGATGGTGTAAAAAATTACTACCTTATTTTGGAATCTTTATATTCCTCATCATTTCTATTATTGTAGTTATAAAATGCTGTTTTGCTTTGGTTCAACACATTTTATCCATGAAATGTTGTACTTCAAAACCATTTGACACATCACAAAAAGTCATGCTGGCTTCACAGGCTTTCACCAATGACTGTGTTGTTTAATCACCTCCCTGTTGCTCCCTGGGCATGTTTCGTTTTGATCTCTATCATTCAGTCCTGACTGAGAAATGTTCCTCAGATGTGGCCTTGTCTGTCAAGATGTTCCCCATAAAACCTACCCACCCTGAAGATGAAGTTTATTAGCTTGGCAAGGTGAAGAAAATAAATTTTTTTTAACCAAAGCTCCTCAAGAAAACAGACAAAGTGCTTGCGGAAAAAAGGCTATTCCACCATGGGTGACCAGTACCCCCTAGTACTGGCTTGATCAAAAGGGGGTATCATGGATTGAATTGTGTCCCCTCAAAATATGTATCAACTTGTTTAGCCCATGATTCCCAATAGTGTGTGATTGTCTACCATTTTGTCATTTGATGAGATTTTCCTATGTGTTGTAAATCCTATCACCATTATGTTAATGCGATGGATTATTAGCAGTTATATTGATGAGATCTACAAGATTAGGTAATGTCTTAAGCCAATCTCTTTTGAGATATAAAAAAGGGAAGGAAGCAGGGAGACAAGGGGACCTCATACTACCAAGAAAGCAGCACTGGGAACAGAGCGTGCCCTTTGGACCCACGGTTCCTGTGCTGAAAAGTTCCTTGACCAAGGGAAGACTGAGATCAAGGACCTTCCTCCAGAGCTGTCAGAGAGAGAAAGCCTTCCCCTGGAGCTGGTGCCCTGAATTCAGACTTCTAGCCTACCGGACTGTAAGAGAATAAACTTCTCTTTGTTAAACCCATCTGCTTGTGGTATATCTGTTATAGTATCATTAGAAAATTAAGAAGGGGGAAATACACAGATGGAAATTTTCAAATATAGAGGCACTCATCTCAGGACAGGAATTGTGGAATCAACATGCATTCCCAGCAAGTTAAAGTTCGGGATATAAACAATTTATTCCTGGGAAGAATGTGTCAGGGTGTAAACAATTTATTCCCAGGAAGAGTGTGTATAACAGAATTGGCTGCCACCACTCACCTAGGGAGTAAAACTCATCCCCACCACCCAGCCAAATAACAGACTTTTACATTTCAAAGGACTCCAAAGCTGAAGCTGAGTCAATCATTAACATTCTACCTTTCTTTTGTTCTCTATGCATAAAAACCTCTAACTCAACAGAGATAGAAGAGTGCTTTGTATTTTTACTTAACACTGCCCACCTTGAGCTGTATTATTCGTCAATAAAACTCCTTTTCTTTCATTCCTAACAGAGTATGAGGTTTTCCTCTTTGACAGAGTTATTTTAACAGGTGAATATGGTTATGCAAATGTAGGTGTCAGAGTTCATCTTAATGGGAGAGGTCAAAAAAATAACTAAATTTACATTTTTCTATCTTACAACCTAATAGAACTAAGGCTTTTTCCATTGTTAGTCCTTGTCAGAGCTTGAGTCCTTGAGTTAGAAAGATGACCCCATTGAACTACGCTGGAGCCAAGAAGTGAGGAGGCAGTGAGTTACTGACTCAAGGGGTGGATGAAAAATACTTCCGACATGCTGTCTGATGTTTAGTCTTAAGTGTTTTCTCTTTTGTGATGTGACTTCCCTCCTTTATCAGCAAAACTTTAGTAAAATTCTCTATACAAACCAACATGGTTTTGGTGGTGCTTTGGGAAATGAAAGAAAAAGGAGCATGCTAGGATTTTTCAGTGAAACACATTGGAGAAATTGGAATACCATGAGGATCAGGGGTGGAACAGTGAGAAGCAGGTGAGGATTGAGATAGAGAAGGAATTCATAGAATGAAAGAGCAGGGGTTCATAAGTCAATCTCCGAAAATTGAGTGACCTTCCCTCAAAAACCCTTAAAAAGAGTGCCCTGGGCTTGTGAACTGTCATTTATGTACAATAAATTGCTCTCATTTTAAAGGGACAGTTTAAACAATTTTGAAAAATGTGTGTTGTTGTGTGCTTTTGAGTCAATTCCAACTCCTAGTGACCATATAAGACAGACTAGAACTGCCCCATGGGGTTTCTTAGGCTGTAATCTTTACAGGAACAGATCACTAGGTCTTTTTCCCCAAGGATACACTGATGGGTTCAAACTGCTGAACTTTTGGCTAGCAGCCAAGTACTTAACCATTGCACCACCAGGACTCTTTGAAAAATGTATACACTCATGTAAGTACCACCAAAAATCAAGATATAGAACATGTCCATCAAAAAAGTTTCTTTCTGTCCTTCTGGTCAATCAACCCATGCAGGTTGTAAGCAATCACCAAACAGCCTTTCTAGCTTTGTCTCTTCTAGAGTTTCATATAAATGGACTCATACAATATATATACTTTTGTATATAATGGTATTTTAGGTTTCTCTATGTGTTGTTTCAGTAGATTTATTGATTTGAAGAGTAGTGTTTCCTCGTATCAATATACCAAAATGTATTTTTCCATTTGCCTGTTGATAGTCATTTAAGTTGTTCCAGTTTAGGAATAGTACTAAAAATTTGTTATGAACATTTGTGTGCAAGTGTTCATGTGGACATATGTTTCCATTTCTCTTAGGTAAATTTCTTTAAGCAGAATAGCTGGGTCATAGGAAAGGTATATGCTAAACTTTATAATAAAATGTCTATGTTCCAGAGTAATTGTATAGCTTTTGTTTTATTTCATTACCAGCAACATATGAGAATTTTAATTGTTTTACATCCTTGTCAACATTTATACCACTGATATTTATAAACTCTCTAAGTTTATCCATTTTAATGGTACCTCACTGTGGGTTTAATATATATTTCTGTGATAACTAATAATATTGAGCATTTTCTCACATTTATGTAACTTCTTTTGGAAAATGACTGTTCTAAGTTTTTGTCCACTTCTTATGAATTATAAGAGTTCCTTATATATTCTGGATAATTGTCCTTTGTCAGATTTATGTATTGAAATGTATTTATCAGTCTGAGGAGTTCTGTCTTAGCTAGTGATACTGTACTACAAATACCACATTTATGAGGCTTTAAAGAACAGAAATTTATTTTCTCACAGTCTGGAGGTTAAAAGTCCAAGTCAGGGTCTGACTATTTTATGGATTTCCTTCCTTATTGGCCCCTGTTTTTTTCTTGGTTCTTGGTGATTCTCACATGGCATTTATCTTCCCCAGAATGTGCCCACATCTGTGTATAATCTTCTTTTTTATAACTCAGTTTATTAGGTTTAGGACACACTCTGATGTCTGCTGATACGGCTTCATTAACAGAACAAAGAAAACCCTATTTCTAAACAGGCTTACATCCACAGGTATTGGGGTTAGGATTCCAACAATTATTCTGGGTGGACACAATTCAAACCATAACAGGTGCCTTATTACTATTATTATTTGTGTTGTCTTTGCAAGAGCAAATTTTTAAAATTTTGATTAGGCCCAATTTAGAAATTATGTTCATACTTTTGTGTCCTATTGAGGAAAAAATATTTGCCAACATAAAGGCTGTAAAGATTTTGTTCTATGTTTTCTTCTGGAAGTTTGTACTTTTAGCTTTTACATTTAGATCTATGATCCATTTTAAGTTTTTTTTTTTTTTTTTTGGTGTGGTGTAAATTATGATCTTGTTCCTGATCTTAAGATCACTTTTAAGTATGATGCTAGCTACAAGTTTTCCACAGATGCTCTTTATCGAATTGAGGAGGTTCTCTTCTATTCTTAGGTAATTGAGGGGTTGGTTATTTGTATTTTTAAATAATGAATGGGTATTGAATTTTTTCAAATGTTTTTTATGCATTCATTAATTTTTTTCTTTTTTATTTTATTAGTACGTTAATTACCTTGATTGATTTTTTAATGTTAAACCAACCCAGAATAAACTCCACTCGAGTGTGGTATATTACCCATTTTTATGCTAGTGAATGGATTTTATATGTTCATTTTTTAAAAGATTTTTAAATCTGTGTTCATGAAGACTATTTATATACATTTTTTCTTAGGTTTTTGGTTTCGATATCTAGGTAATGCTAGCTTCATAAAAAGAGTTGTGAAGTATTCTTTCTTCCACTCTATTTTGAGGGTTATTGTAGGGTTGATAATATTTCTTTTTCAATGTTTTTATATAATTTAACTTGGAAATCTGTATTTTTATTTACAAAATAATTTTAATAACAATTACAATTTTCTAACAGATTTAGGGCTATGCAAGTTTTCTATTTCTTCTGGAGTCAGTTTTGGCAATGTACATCTTTCTAGAAATCTGTGTATTTCTCTAAATTACTGAATTTTTTATATTAACATAACAAAGAAAATCCATTCCCAAAAGGCATTATAACCACACATACAGGGGTTAGGATTTACCACACATATTTTGGAGGGGGCACAATTCAATCCATAACATTCCAGCCTTTGGCCCCCCAAAATTCATGTCTTGCCACATGCAAAACACATTCACCCCATCAAATAATCACAAAGGTCTTAAATCAACTCCAAGTCCAAAATCTCATCTTCTGAAATATCTAAATCAAATATAGATGAGACTTTAGGCATATTCCATCATGGGGCAAAATTTCTTTTCATCTGTGAGCCTGTGAAATCTAGAATACAAGTTATCCACTTTCAAAATACAATGGTAGAACAGCCAAAAGGTAGACATTTTCATTACAAATGAGAGAAATTGGAGGGAAAGAAGGAATAACAGGCACCAAGCAAGTCCAAAACCCAGCAGAACAAACTACATTAGGTCTCAAGGCTTGAAAATAATCCTCTGTTCTTTGGGACCAGCTAGAAAGGGCTCTGACCTCCAGATTCTGGGTGTTGGCCATGCTTTTTGGATTCTGGGTGGAGGCTTTTTGGCCCTGGGCTTCAGTTCTGCCTTCTAGGCCCAGAGGTATGGCAACTGTGCTCTCTTGGCTTTTGGCAGCCCCATTCTCCTAGTCCGTCTGAGTGGTGACCCCACCCCCTCACTCTAGCAAGCCTTGTTCTTCTGCCCTTTGGGCAAGGCAGACCCACCTTCTCAGCTTTGGGCAGTAGCCCCATCCCCCTGGCACTCTTGAATGGCAGCCCCATGTTCCAGAATTGAATCGGTGAAGATCAAACTTTTAAACCTAGGAGGCCATGACCTCACCCTTTAAAACCAATGCAGCCCTGCTTCATGTGCCTTCAAAAAGTTTTGCTGATTTCTCACTTGTTCCAGGGATAATCGTTTTCATTTCTTGGAGGCTAATGCATGTAGCTCCTTTGGCCTGTTTTCTGCCTGTAGAATTCCAAGAAGCAGAAAGCAATTTTTACTCTTGTTCTGTCTCTGTCCCCTTCAGACTAAGCTGATGGATTTTCTGCTGTGATAGTTGGTTAGATCCATCAGTCACAACCTTAGTATCTTTAGCAAAAGACTGTGTAGCCATATCCTTGGTAAACATTCTAGGACATGTGTCCTTAGTTTGTACAAGAGAATTTTCCAAATCTTCAAGTTTTGTTTTCATTGTGAACAGTTCATTTTTAAGTCCATCTCTTTCCTCTCCCATTTTACTTTAAGTGGCAAGGAGAAACCATGTGGACCCTTTAAGATCTTGCTTCCAAATCTTCTCAGTCAAATATCCAAGTCCATCACTTACAAGTTGTACCTTCCACCAAATATTTGAACATAATTCAGAGTTTTTTTTGCCACTGCGTAAAAAGCATTGTTCTTTCTCCCTTGTCCAATCGCATGTTCATCATTTCCTGTTAAAGCCTCATCAGAAGTATATTTAATGTCTACATTTCTAGCAACATTCTCTTGCTGGTGCCATATGTATTCTTTAAGATTAAAGTGACTTTCTCTATGGCTGTCCTTACTTTCTTCTGAGTCCTCGCCAGAGTTGCCTTTCATGTCCATAATTATACCAACAGTCTCTTCAGGCAATCTAGGCTTTTACTATTAGGCACTTTAAAACTTTTCCAGCCTTTACCCATTACCCAATCCCAAAACCACTTCTACATTTTGTGTGTCTGTTAGAGCACTACCTCACTCTTCAGGTGCCGAATTCTGTCTTAATTATCTAATGCTGCTGTAACAGAAAAAAAAAAAAAAAATGAGTGGCTTTAACAAATAGAAATTTATCTTCTCACAGTTTAGGATGCTAGAAGTCCCATTTTAGGGCACTGCCTCCATGGGAAGGCTTTCTGTCTCTGCCAGCTCTGGAAAAAAGTCCTTGTCTCTTTGGGGTTCATTTCTTGGGCAATGTCCATGTGGCTTGGCATGTCTCCTTCTCCTCTCCACTTCTCCTTTGCTTGTTTAATCTCCTTTATATCTCAGAAAAGATTGATTTAAGACACTCCTACACTAATCCTGTTTCATTAACAAAGAAAACTCATTCCCAAATGGGATTATAACTACAGATACATACGTGGGTTAGATTTGCAACACATATTTTTGGGGTACACATTTCAATATGTAACATAGTCTTATACTATTTGCCTTTTAATTTGAGTGTTTTAACTACTTTCCTTTAACTTAATTAGCAATAGTGTTGTGCTTAAATCTACCATCTTGCTATTTGTTTTCCATTTGTCCCATCTGTTCTTTTTTCTTTTCCTGCCTTCTTTTGGATTGAGTATTTTTTTTATTATTCCATTTTATCTTCACTACTGGTGTATTAGCCTACCTTTTTATTTTGTTTTATTTTATTGTGCTCTAGGTCAAGGGTTGGCAAAGTATAGCTTGTGGTCAAATTCAGCTCACAACAAATTTTTATAAATAAAGTTTTATTGGACACAAACACACTCATTCATTTAAGTATTATCTATTGCTGTCTATGCCGCTGATGACTTTCACGTTACAAAGGCAGAGATGAATAGTTGTGACAGAGACCATGTGGTTCACAAAGCCTAAAATGTTTACTTCCAGTCACTTTACAGAAAATTTGCCAATGCTTCCTCTAGAATTTGCTGTATATTTCTTTAACTTACACAATCTACCTTCACATAATATTATACCATTACCAATATAATATAAGAAATTTAATATGCTATAGTTCCATCTTCCCCTTCCTATCTTTTGTGTGGTTAAGTGCTACGGCTGCTAACCTAAAGGTCGGCGGTTCAAATCTGCCAGGCGCTCCTTGGAAACTCTATGGGGCAGTTCTACTCTGTCCTATGCGGTCGCTATGAGTCAGAATTGACTGGACAGCAACGGGGTTTTCTTTTTTTTTATCTTTTGTGTTACATTTTACTTCTATATACATTATAAATCCCAGTATACATTGTTATTATTTTTGCTTTAAAGAGTCAATTAATTTTTAAGAAATTAACAAATAAAAAAGCTTATATTTACATTTAATTTCTGGTATCCCTCATTTCTTTTCTATACCCAAGTTTTCAGATGCTGTAATTTTCCTTCTCTCTAAAACATATCTTTCCATATTTCTTGTAGTTCAGGTCAAATGGCAACAAATTATTTCAGCCATTTTTTTTTTTTTTTGAAAAGTCTTTATTTCCGAAGAATATTTTCAAAGGCTATAATATTCTAGATTGACAGATTTTTTTTTGTTTTTCATTCTGCACTTTAAATATTGTGTTCCTTTGTCTTCTGGCTTGCATTTATTCAGAGGCCTGTCCTAATTTTTATCTTTGATACTCCATAATGTATTCCCCACGCTCCCTGGCAATTAAAAAAAATTCTCTTCATTATTTATTTTCAGAAATCTGGTTATGATGCACCCCGGTGGAATTTTTGTTTGTTTGTTTTATAATCTTGATTGAAGTTCATTGAAATTTTGCTTTTCATCAAATTTGAGAAATTTTAGCCATACATCTTCAAATATTTTTCTCTTTCCCTTCACTCTGATCTCCCTGTCTGGAACTCCAGTTATACTATGTTAGACCACTTCAAATTGTTCCACAAGTCACTGACATACTGTTTGTTATTATTTTTTTTTTAACTTCTGTTTTCCTCTATATGCTTCATTATGTTGTTGTTGTCAGGTGCCAGTGAGTCGGTTCTG